>NC_058132.1:314879440-315227464 GCF_016433145.1 Gracilinanus agilis | reverse complement strand
AAAGAAAAGAAAAGAAAAGAAAAGAAAAGAAAAGAAAAGAAAAGAAAAGAAAAGAAAAGAAAAGAAAAGAAAGCTCTTAAGTTTACAACCCTGAGGAATTACCTTTAGCCTGTAGAGTGTAGAAGAAAGTAAGGGGAAACATTAAAGAACTTTTTAGTCTGTGATGACTTTTACAAAAGTGAAAAAGGAATGGTTGCAAAGAGGTTTAAGAATGCTTCTTTAGTTCCAAATTTCAGGTGTTTTGTAGGTCAGAAGTACCTATATTGTCTCATTCCCATTTAAAAAATAATTAAAAAAAATTCCAACTATACTCTTTGAAGTTAGAGGTAAAGGGGTAAAGTCTGAAATTGCTAAGTTTTAATAGTATCCATTTTGTCAATTTTTGTATGAAATCTAGACTAGATTATGATTTATGTCTTCATTACAAATTTCTGCCTATTACCTGGGAATTTCTAGTCATATCTATAGTCTTTTAAAATACTCAGATCAATTAGATAAGTTGAAATCACTTCGTTAAAAAGCTAAGAGTAAATCAAATAAATAATCCTTTGGGAAAAGAGGAAGTCCTAATTTTTGACATTTCTATTATATCCTAATGACTCTGTTCACTTTAACTACAACAGGACTTTCCTTTGTAACAAATAATTGTAGTCAACAAATTCAAATTAACACAATGGCCATATCTGAAAATATATACTTCATTCCAAACTTAGACCAGAACTCTCTTCTGAAGAGATATATTTCACCAACAGTATTCTTAAGTTATGACGTTGAGTTTTTTTTAACATTATTGTAGCCATTATGTATACAGAATACCTTCCCAGGCAGATGGTGAAAATGAACATTTTATAGATTATTAATTTATCTTTATATCTAACCCTGTAAAATAGTTTTTTATGTATGTTTTTTCCTTTTATACCAAAGTCAGATTCCATTAACTTCCCTTCCTTCCTGTTGAACTTCCTATTTTAACAAAGAAAAACGATTCAACAAACCTAATAAACTAACCAACTAAAATCTTCAAGTATGTATGCAACTCTCCAACTCCATAACTTCTGGTTCTTTATCAAGAAACTGAGATTTTTCTATTCATTCCCTGACACTTAGGTTGGAAAGGCATTGATCAAATAGTTGCATTCTTTGCACAAAAACCCACAAAGCAAATTGATCTTTTTTCCCCACAGATCTGAATGATTTTCCTCACTTTCTCACTTCCCCTCTACCCACTTCCCAGTTAACAAAGATTTGGTCTTAAAATCTGGAGAAATTCAGAGACTGGTGATTCCAGAAAACCAATCCTGAAGCCAATGTCAAGAAGCACATTTCAACATTACCTTCTGTTTATAACTGCTATTTCACAGAATTTTTAAAGGGAGAGAAAAAGGAAAGAAAAAAGATGAGAAAACTTTCATTTAGGTGAAAACACAGTATATTTGGAAACAGTGTACTTAGCACAATATCTGATGTCAAGCTTATTGTCTTGATGTGTGGATGTATTTAAATAAAAACCCTTTTGAATGAAAATAAAGAAAGAGCTGACCTTCAAAAATTGAACAGTTTATATTTCCAATAATGGCCTATGAAAAGAAATGTAGCATTTTTTTTAGCAAAAGAGCTTTGGGTCCTAAGCCTTTTCGGTCCCTTTTCCACTTAAGAATGATTTCATTTTGGTGCTACATGTGAGTTTTATGGTCTCATGAGCCAGAGAAAGAAAAGTTTGAAGAAAACAGGAAAATGCCAAAGGAAATGAATTTCAAACTTAGAAAACACATTTACTTCTGTCTACAATGAGTCATGCTACATTTTCTGACATGAAAGAAAGGCAGCTAAAATAAAAGATACACACACACACACACACACACACACACAGAAACCCAGAGATATGTTAATTGAACTATAGTATACTTCTATCATTGCAAGACTCTCAGATATAAATCAAGACCATTCAGTTGGATAAAGCATGAAAAGTCCACTGGGTTTAGATATGAGGAAAGGGAATGTGTATAAGTATTAAAATATGCAATGGAAATTAAAGGAAAATGTTCTTCTCAATGCCTCATGGTGTGGAAGTGGCCAAATGTTGGCATGTCATTTTAAAAAGACCTCTTAATGTGAATTCTATCACATGAATTATAATTTCTCATAGCTTATGTGTGAACATTATCCAACTGTAATTATTCTCTTGCTATTATCTTAAATACATTACCACTGAATTCAATGTTTTCACCACCTTTTATTTTTAACGTGTTTTATAGCTAATTTTTATGTGTGAATTATTCATAATACATTTCTACACGGGGCTACTAGGCATAAAATAATTGACCTTGTCTACATGAAGCACCCATAGCTTTGCCCTGAGATAATTAACTCTCTGATGTGGTCCATTATTTAAGGGTAATGACTTTTCATTAAGTTGCCAATATATTATTGCTTAACAAGTCCACCTGATAATACGTTTAGAATATTTGGACTGTGATTCTTTTTTCCAAGAATTTAGTACTTGTTGGCCTAATAAATATCTGATGAAGTGAATAAAATGGAAAATGCTTTTGTAGTTGCTTATCAAGGTCAATAAATGTCATCTGAAGTAATGAGCCACCCCAACATCAAGGGACAAGTCCTCATTACTTTAGTTTCTATTTCATATAATTGGACTTTAAATGTGGATCTTTTAAAATTCATTTAAATGATTACTTATTAAGTACTCATTGAGGCCAGGGAATGAGAACATAATGCTAATTATGTACTAAGGGAGATAGAATATTTATATAAGTATGGCCCCTACCCTCACAGAACTTACACTTTATTTTCAGGAAATCTTGTACTTTGTACCTTCTTTGTGCAAAGGTTTTCTCTACCAGTATCCCTTCTTGAGGAAATAAGCTAATTTATGAGCAGTTGATTTCAATGATATTTCTGGAAGAGATTTTTTGGATGATTGAGTTTAAAGAGGCTGATGCTAAACATGTTTTTGGTAGTGCATGAATAATGGGCTGATAGTGTTGTGGGGAGTTTGAGGTGAACCCCCTGGGGTTTGGGTACTCTTTGCAAGGATGCAAGATTCAGAAACTTAGCTTAAAAATAAAAAGGGAATTTATTAATTTAGAAGGTAATATTGAATCCTGCCAGGAGGACAGAATAGGTGGAAAACTGCCTCCTAGGGGGTACAGCATAGATGGAGAGCTGCTGCCTCCTAGATGACATCAGTTCTGGGGTCTTTATACTCTTTACAACAGTCAAGACGTGACCCAGAGTGGTATGTACTGAAGCACCAGGCTGGGGATTTGGGGGGTTGGTCATCCAATCAGGGTCTGCCTGAAGACCTAGGGGGTGACCCTCATAGTTTAGGGGACATGACAGATAAATGTCTTAGATACAATCCCATGGTACCAAGGCATCACCTGAAGGTATATCTCTCTGTCCATTTCAAATGTAAAGGACCAAGGAGGATAATCCTTTCAGGATCTTATAGCAGTTATCAGATGTTTTGGGTTAAGACTCACAAGGATGTAAGGGAGCAAAGGAATTTCCCTGCTTATAGTTTTGTTATGAGTAAGATTAGATTAGCTAGTTATTAGGTACTGATTATATATTGATTAGGAAGTACCTAGCAGAAAGAAGCTGGAGCTGGGAATTCCAGGTTGGAATGAAGGAGGAGGAAGTCTATGTGTGTTCTGTGTGTGGACTCCATTAGTGGTAGGCAAATCCTGTTGCCAGCCTGGGAGAACTCAGAGCAAAGGACACCTTGCATCCTGTTTTCCCCTTGGATCCTGTGTGGTGTGGCATTTAAGGAAAGAACAAGAGAAGAGGACAGTGCTTCAAGCAAAACCCTTACTGCTTAGTTCCTGAGACAACAGTAGCTCCTGGCATCCAGACATCATCAGTGGATTGCAGTGAGAAATCCCAAAGCCACAAAAGCCCCAGCTGTACTCAAGCCTGGCAGGTTCCAGGTTTGAGGCAGAAACCAGAAACCCAGAGACTCCAGTATAGCTCCTTGGGCCCTGTTAGTTAGATAGTTTAAATTAGTGTAGTGAATAAGCCCTTCCCTGTCCCTTTGGGTTTTGTTATTAGGTGTTAAGATTTCAGAGTAGTCATTCCTATCCCTCCTTTTAGTTGTTTCTAATTAAAACCCAATTTCACCTTGTTACCTTGTCAGTTAATTCAAGGCCTCTGGCCAGAGTGACAGTTGGTTGTTATTTTTCCAGTTGGGAGTGGTGAAGCTGTACAAGACTTCAGTGATCAGTTTTAGTCTCTCTTACATCCCAGAGAGTGTTCCCACAAACCCCATAGTTGATTTTAATATCCCTGGTGACCCCATTACTTATATTATCTTACAGTTTGCCTGAAACACTTCTATAATTTTGGGATAATGTCCATGCCAATAGGAACATAGAATTTATTAGAAGGGACTGTGAAGGCCATTTTGTCCAATCCCCTCTGAAAAAATGAATTATAGGGAGGTCAAGTACACAAGTAGTGGTCAAGGCAAGATTTCAATCCAAGTCCTTTGAGCCAAAATCAGTGCTCTTTCCATTTGACCAGTTTCTCAATGTGTGAGCAAAGATAGTGTGGGAAAGTGAAGGTCTTATTAAAAGAATGGAAAGTAGTTCAGTTCAAATGAAGCACAGAACCCAAGGAGGAAGCCAGTAAAAAACAGTGCAGGAAAGGTAGGAGAACTAGATGGCCAACTAGACGTCCAACTAGATGGCCACAAAACCAAGCCAAGGAGTTTGAACTCTATTTGGAATAATAAGGAGTCACTGAAGAAGAGGGATATTTATAAATCTGTGTCTAAGGAAACTTATCCTAATAAAATGCTATGTATTACTATAACTGTCTAAATTTGTCCAGAAATATCCAAAAGATTAGAGAGTGATGACTCTTGGTCAAAAAATTCAGCAAAGTGTTAGAATGTTAGATTTGGAAGGGATATTAGAGGCCACCAAGTAAAATCTGTGCCTTACTATTATTTGTTCTACAATACCCCTGAGAGATAAAAGCAACACAGAGGCTTTGAAATTCTGTTGTGCGATCAGAATGATAGGAACATTAACTCATTATGTGATTCTTGCTTTGTTAAGTTTGTCTTTTATTTAGCATACTTCTGAATTCTTTCTACTCAGAAAATATCATCATGACAGGCACACATATTTTTGTGAATATGTATGTAAATGTATATATATGCATATGTCTATATATATATACATACCTGTCTTATATAGCTCTATATATAAATATATGCATATCCTTTGTTGTATAGCTTCAAGATATTACCATAAATCATACGGGAGTTGACAAAGGATTATGTAAAATCATAATGCCAGGTATAGAGATACTTTGGACAAATCAGCCCCACCAAGGAAAAGCAGTCAGAAAATTAAGGCATTTTTTTTGCTGATTGTCTAGACTTAACTTTTCTTTTTCTTTCTTTTTTTTTTTTTGAAAACCAGTTGTTAAATACTTACCTACATATTCACTGATGTGGAGGCATTAGTTATACATAGCGAAGTAGAAAGGAAAAGAACTATAATCTACTGACCAAAATAAGTAAAAAATAACTTCCTGGTTAAGATAAGTACTCTAAAGTCACAATTTATGCCTCAGCACTTATAGTGGAAGTATAATTTTAAAAGAGTATGTATTCTTTTGACAAACACAGTTCACAACCCCTCTAAATCTTAGGAGACAGTATTGATAAATGTGGTTATCCAAAAATAAAATGCATCATTTTGCGGCCTACATAGACATTGATCTTTCCCAACTTAACAAGCGATCCTTTGTCAAGAGCATACTTGAAGCCAATTAACCCTGGTATGGGGGTCTTTGAGAGCTTGGAGTTGACTATTGTTATCTGCTAAAGCTCAAGATCATCTTTGTGATTCAAAGAGAAATCAGAGCAGAGTTTAGTATCATAGAATCATAATTTAAAGTCAGAAAGCATCATACCTGGTACATAGAAACAAATTAATAAATTTTTATTGATCAATTAAAGAACTTTCACTGTTGTTTCCTTATAAAAGAAAAACTATCCCTTTTCAAATCTTGAAATAGCTTCAGGTCATTGTCTTCTTTTTTGGCAGAAATATTTTATAAACATCTAAAAAGGCGTATAAGGAAAATTCAAATCAATTTCAAAAAGAAGATACAGAGAAAATGACAAAAATATTCAGAATAATTCCATTTAAATGTGGATATAGTATCCCTTTAAATGATACTAAGTATCATTTAGAAGTACTAAACGGGATATGGCCTAATAAGTTAGAATTCTATTCCATTGAAGATATTCTTTTCTTCCTCTGTAAAATGTGAGTGTTGGGCTAAGCAATTACTGAAGTCCCTTCTAGCTACAACATCACATCCATCTGAGTTCTGCCAGCTGCAAAACCAAAACAAAACAAAAAACTAGAAGTAAAGGTATAAATAGTAAACAAAAGCCTCAAAGTGCCTATTTTCCCAAAAGGCTTTTCCACCTATTTGTATGTGAGGGAGTGAAAGATGAAGGGACTTTTAGATGAATGCCAACAAATGTATTTGAGTAAAACCTTGGAATGGTTACCTCTGAGTTTCAAAGGAGCCTCTGCCAAATTTGGAAATATTTTGACTTAAAAGAAGAGTATATAAACCCTTAAGGCTTTGTGCTAGAATACAATGGAGACTTTGTCACTGTTCTAAATATATGTATATATAAATATATATATAATCTTAATGAAGAGGAGTGGGGCGGGGTGATGGCATCCATAGAGAGCAAACTTCAGCATCAGAAAGACATGAATTCAAGTTCTATTCTGACTTATACTATATAATCATGAGTAAATAATTTAAACTTTTTAGTTTGAGGAGGCTTGTTAAGGCTATAAGAGAAAAGTTGAGAAAAAGCTTTGATGAAGAGAGTTCTCATATCCTAGATCTATGAGATAACATCCCAATTGAAAAAAAATATATGTTTATATAGTTAACAATGTAGTGTTTACATCATAAATAACAATGGAGATGTACCTTCATGTAAATGCAAATGTAGGTTTTGTTAGTGTTATTAAGGATAATGATTGCTTAAAAAATTTGGCAGAGTACTTTTTTGGTTTTTTTTTTGGCTTATAACTTAAGTCTCTTGGCTCTTTATCTGGAGGTTCAGAGTTCAATTTTTAATTACAAGGCATTTCACTTTCTCATAGGAAAAAAATTCTGTTCCTTAGCTTTCCTTTGCTATTTTAAGGAATTTACCACATAGTCAAACTTGTCAATGAAGACTGCCTACATAATAGATTGCACCTATTTTGAAAAACCTCGGTGGTAAGCATGGTAATTTGCTGTACTAAAAAATCCAGATTTTAGAGATTCAGGGCTGAAAACCGTAAAACTGCTTTTGTTGGCAGTAAAAATATTTTCACTACTTTGAGTCATCACAAACACCAAATGTACCTATTTTTCTTTCAATGCAGTGATGCTGGGATACTCACATTCATAAACTACAAGGAAAAAAAATTTTATCAGCTGCCTTAGCCTTTGACACAAACATTTCTATAGGTGATTGAGATGATATATGTGGGTACTAAGAAAGAGAGTATAAGCAGAAATGAACCATTTTACAGTATTTATTCTGCACTGCCTCCAGAAGAGTGGCAAAGGTAAGATCTGAGATAGGAAAATGAAAATAATGCATCTTCTTTAATTTATGGATGATGTACAGTATGGGTGCAGTGGGAAAGAATCAATCCATTTCCTCAGTAAGAATTAAATGAGGCATCTAGGGGAATTTTCATCCTAAAGCACTATATTCCCCAGATAATCTATTTTGGGGTATAAATTCTAGTAGATTAAATGATATATAAAAATTATAAAAATATTAATTTTTATTGCTCAGCTAGGAAGATATACAAATGGAACACTTAGTGGAAGGGAAAGTGGTAACCAGTATATAGGATGCGTGTGTTAAATCTTTGACCACCAGTTAGGAGAGCAAAATTTCCATTCTGTTCAGATGAGCCAAGTCTACAAGAGGGTAAGAATGGTGATTCTTGAGGACATAATGTCCAAAATTATATAATCTATCACCTGCTTTTCAATACAATAGATACAGAATATATTCAGTAAAATTCATGTCCTAAAATTTTGTTCTACGTGACTTTTCAATTATTGATATTTCCCTATATCTCTTTCTCTTCCCTTCCCTTCCTTTCTGGCAAGTGCATTGTACCCCCAAAATTATAGAAGTGTTTCAGGCAAACCTTAACTAGGGAAATCTTTTGCTCCCTTACATTTTTGTGACTCTTAATCCAAAACATCTGATAACTCCTATAAGACCCTAAGAGGATTATCTTTCTTGGGTCATCCTTTAGATTTGAGATGGACAGAGAGACATACCTCCAGGCTATGCCTTGATACCATAAGATTGTATCTAAGATACTTATCTATTATGTCCCCTAAACTATGAGGGTCACCTCCTATATCTTCAGGCAGACCCAAGTCAGATGACCAAAACCCCCTGTCCATGCCTCAGTGCATACTACTTACTTCTTCACCTTGGCACAAAGTCATATCTTCACTGTTGTGAAGAGTATAAAGAGTCCAGAAATCTGGGAACAGCTTTCTATCTATGCTGTTCCCCCTAGGACACAGTCTTCCTGGCCATATTTAACATTACCTTGTAAATTAATAAATTTCTCTTTTTTATTTTTAAGCTAAGTTTGGAGTCCTGCATCCTTTCAAAAGGTACCCATCCGGAACCCCAGGAGTTCACCTCAAGTCCCCCCCCCCCACAACATTTTCCATTCTTCTCTTTCTCCTTCTCTCCCTGTGTGTGTGTGTGTGTGTCTGTGTGTGTGTGTGTGTGTCTCATATTTGCTATTTGTTTAATGTGTGCTGCAACACTAGGAGAATCATAAGCTAATAGCAGTTTGTTGGCTTCATTTGAGTGACCACAACTGCCCAATACAGACTGATAGTTCCTGTCATTTCAGTGTGGTTATGTTTACACATTAGCTTCTGCTTCCTTTCTACAACCTGGTTTCTAAAATATGACAGTGGATCTAATGGGCTGTTTCACTTAGCTAATTTATCTATTAATTTTGCAAATGGTCTGTTTCATGGAAGATAAATTTTATCTTTTGAAAATATGACATTCTTCAGTGTAATATGAGAAGTTTCTAGTATCTTGTTCAGAGATGGAAAATGAACTGTCCAAGATATCATTTCACATTCTGTTCCCTTCTCCAGAGGCATGAGTCCTTACCTCATTAATTAGTTTTAAAAGGCTTTCATTGATGCAGTAAAACTCTCTTCCTTTTAGTGTCAAATTTAAACATTTTAGAGGCTTAACAGTAGATTCTAACCTCTTTCCCCCCCTTTTAAACATACTGGTAATGACCAGAGCACAACTAGGCTTTACTAAAGCTCACTACTTTATTATTCCTATAGACTTAGAATTCTCTAGTATAACTGTTTGCTCTATATTTCTCACTATTCTGCTAAAGCTATAGACTCTATATTTTACTGTTCTAAAATATCATTATTTATTCTATATAGCTCAGTACTCTGCTATAACTATACATTAAGCTATATTTCTCTGAAGTGTAACTCTTTATAGTTCTTTGGAATTTAGTATGCCATCTAGGTGTCATCATTGTGATACCATCTTACAAGGGCAAAGCCATCAATATTCTCTTGTCATTGACAGGTTAGGAAACAAAAATAAACTTCAGTAAAAATAATGATAGGCTAAAGTACCAGGAATCTCGAGTTGAACCACATATATATTCCTTCTTATCTAAAATAATCACATGGAAGTTATGCAGAGTGTCCCAAATATATAGGGTAATTTTAAGCTATTAAAGTTCCAAGCTCACACTGAGACTTTCAGAATAGCCTACATATTATGTGAAACCATTATATCCAAGAATGAGAAACAAATGAGATTCATAATGGTCATCCTTTATTTAAAGACAAACCATTTTATTGCAGATTACTGTTATAAGTTCATTTTGAATTAATGAAAATTATGAAAAATAACTTTAAAAAGCCATTGTGGTAGCATAGCAATAGAAGGGGTATTGGATTCAAATTCAGTAAAACAATAAATATTTAGTATGTAATGGAGCATTGCTAAGTTCTGGGAATACAGAGAAAGTAAAAACACTCTTTGCTTTTTAAAATCTCACCATATAATTTAGCAGATCATATGTAACAAGTATATAAATATATATATATATGTATATATATACATACAAGCTACATACAAGAAGAACTGGAAAAATCAACAGGAGAAAATCATTATAACTGATGGATATGGAATGACTTTCTATAGAAAATTAGAATTTATCTCAGGCTTGAAGGAAGCCAGAGGACTTGGGAGCAAATTCTGACTTTTCTAATTTATTACCTGTGTGACCTGCAGCAAGTCACTTAACTTCTCTTGACTTCAAGAGAACTTATTTAGGGGAGGTGGTCTAGATGATCCACAAAGTTCCTTCAAGCTCTAAATCACTGTATTATGAGGAAGAAAATATCATCTCACTGATTACACTAACAATATTAAAAGGGCTAATACAAAGGAGATTCCTTAAGATGCACTGGGGTATTCTCCCCCAAAGGAGGGTTTCACCATATTTGGAAAGGGGTAAGTATGGCAAAGGATCAGTATGGCACAGACAAAAAAATTTCATACTTTCACAAATAGAGATGGGTGTAAGAAGCATCCATATCTGAATGGTTCAGTTCCATACTTCACATAAAGCCTTTCCTGATTCCCCTACTCATATGGTAGTGCTTTCCCCCCTCCAAAAAAATTTTACCTTGTATTTACTTGGAATCTAGTTTATATATACCAATCTATAATAATGTTATCTCCCATGGCTAGATAGTAACATAGTCATAGGCAAGGCCTTGTTTCTCTTCTGCTTATATTTCCTATGCCTAACAGAGTTCTTGTTATACAGTAGGTGCTTAGTAAGTGTTTTCTCATCAAAGAAATTCGATGGATCAGTGAATAAAGGGCAGGAATTGAAGTAAAAAATACATGAGCTCAAATAAGGCTTCAGATATTTTCTAGCTGTGTGACCTTGGATAAGTCACTTAACTTCTGCATGCCTCAGTTCTCTAAGCTATAAAATGAGAATAATAACTATTACCTACCTGTAAGGGGTGCCTCAAAAGTAAAAGGAGATATCTGTAAAATGTTTTGTAAACCCTAAAACACTGTATTAATGTCAGTTATTACTACAGTAATTAAATGTCTGCTCCTCTCCTATGCCTCTTTGCTCCCTCTGGTACTTTAAATTCCCCAGGAGACTCTCCCCTTTGAAAATTTATAGCTGTGTGGTGCAGTGGATTGCCCAGAGATGGGAGGTCCTGGGTTCAAATTTGGCCTCAGACACTTCCTAGTGGTGTAAACCTGGGCAAGTTACTTAAACCCCATTGCCTAGCCCTTACCACTTTTCTGCCTTAAAACACAGTACTGATTCTAAGAATGAATGTAAAGATTTTTATTTCAAATTTTTTAAAAAAAGAAAATTTATGAGTGATTATCTTATTCAATGTCATACAACTCTTTGAATTCAGGTTAGAAGTTGGTGTGTAGTTAGAATGTTGTACCCCAAGACTATGTTCCCCAGAATTCCTTTAGTATTTCACAGAATTCCTTTTCTCTCTCCACCATGTTGCATCCTCACTTTTTTTTTTAATAAGGTGTATGTAGCCCCACCCTAGCATTCTTTCTTCTCTGTTGGCTCTGTGCTCCTGTGGCCCTGGAAAGTTTCTTTTCTTTATTGAGGCTATTACTTTCCTTTTGATTCAAGTTATTTTTAATAAACTTTGTAAAATATAATATTTAGAGTATCTGGATATTAATTTTTAATCTTACATATGAGGCCAGGGTTATAACTTAGAAGAACAGCATGCCTAAAAAGCCATAGCAAGTAAAAAAAATAGATAAGTACAAGGATGCTAAAGGAATATGTAAATTTACAGCCTCTCTGAGTGGCTGATACAATTGGGCCTTTTGAGGGCAGGGAATATCACTATGCTTCACCATCAGTCAAAATATTTTTAGCCTTTATCATCTCTAATCTCTATTATGATCTTTCATTCTGAGGATCAGGGAAAAGTTCATATTGTATCACATTACCTACAATATTTATCATTCTGCTTCAGTGAAGTTTTCTTGATGGTTCCCCATCTTTGGCCACATTCTTTCAAGGAATGCAAATCCATCAGTCAAACAAATATGTCACAACAATGTTGGACTAAGTAAAAGAAAACTAAGAAAAAAATAGAATGGTCAGCAATAAGTATCATTTTTTCTATTTCATCAACCTAATTACAACTGCTGGCATTATAATTTCTTTAAGTGGCACAGGTTAAAAAATGGGGGTAAAGAAAAAATAGGTACAGAAATGGCTACTGCTTTAAAAAACAAAGCCACTGGGAGAGATTTTCATGCACTATTAAGGTTAATGTAGTAGAAATGCTACATCCTGTTAATTAGGCACATAATTTTTAACCTTTAGATAAAGCATAGGCTTAGGAAAAAGAGGAAGAGAATTGAAATTAACTTTGCTATGAAGAGAAAGATCACATGAGCATGAGGGAATTTAAGCGAAAGTGGGTAGATAGGGAATCATTCTGTTTATTCAGGATAGAATGTCCGGAAGAAAAGTTTCTATAGCTTTATGGCTTACAGGAACAAACACTGATAATAAATGGAAGATGTTACTCTTTCACTAAAATTGCATCTCTCTCTGCATAATGGGGACCAGCTTTCCAATTACTCCCATAAAGTTCTTAGAACAAAATAGAGACCAAAAATTCTACTGGAATTAGCAACAGCGACATTAAATGTCTGTCACTAGTTATCTACAAATACAGGAACAAGGTATATGCAAATATCATTTGATCCATATGTATATAGTTCTAGAAGTGCCCAGGATTTTGTCAGTTATTTCTTTCATAGGAAGTCTCTCCAACAACATGAATGGTAACCCACTTATAAATGAGTTCTTAAGTTACATAAAGAATACATAGGAATTAAATGAATTGCCTAGGTAATAAAGCTAGTAAATAGTTAAAAATGGAATATGAAATAATATCTTGACTCCAGTCTTCTAGGGCTCATCCTATCTATGTCACCATGATATCTCCTTATTATCTAATATATATATATATATATTATATTGAAATTAGAATTAGCATGGCCCATGGTGGACATGAGAAAGCAGATGTGCTCATGAATTTCCAAGAAAAATACGTAGTAGATAATTATAGAATTTCAATTGAGCAAAAGAAGATACTAGAGCATGTAATAATGATAGAAAGATATAATCTTCAGAATACCTGAAGGTTATGATAAAAAAAAGATCCTGATCACTGTTACAAGGAATCATCAGGGAAACTGCCCTGATATCCATGAACAAGAGGAAAAAATAGAAATGGAAACAATCCATCAATCACCTCATGAATGAGACCCTAAAATAAAATATCCCAGCATTATTATAGCAAAGTTAAAAAATGTCCAGGTCAAGGAAAAAGTACTGTAAGCAGCCAAAAGGAAACAATTCAAACACTATGGAGCCACAGAGAGGAATTCACAAGACTGGGAAACCTCTATATTAAAGGAAGAAAAGTATAGAATAAGATATTCCAAAAGGCAAAGGATCTAGGCCTATGAACAAGAAGCCTATAACCAGCAAAACTGAGCATAATCCTCCATAGGAAGAAAATGAAATTTAATGAAATTTAATGAAATTAAGGACATTCAGTCATTCCTGACTAAAAGGAAAAAATAGACCTAAAAATAAATTCAAAGACAAAATTTGATACTCAAGAGAAGCATAAAAACATAAATGAAAAAATGAAAAAAATGAAAAAATAGGAGAAGTTATTTAACTTAGAGGAGGAAATAGTAAAACTTTATTATTTGTAAGGTTTTTAAATCCCATTGTAGGGTGTCTTACTAAGTTAGGTGGATAATCATCATGATTTATAAAACAGCACATTTCTTCTTTGATTCACTAGGTGATTTAAAATTATTTCAAGAGCTTTAAACTATCTATTGACTTTTCCAATTTTTTCTTTTTTCAATTTAATTTTTTATTCCAAATTATACAAAACCAAATAAAATAAGCATTTTCACATATAAAGAAGACTATATATAAATGAAATGACAAATCTCTTATATGTTTAGCTTACTTTTATTCATATCTACATAATAATTCCCATCCACAAGTGTCTTAGCCCCTCCCCATATTACCAAATATATTGTCATGGAGACTGACTTATTAATACAATTTAATTCTTTCATGTTTTCAACTTTTCAGTTTACTCTCTGTAGGTAACATTCACAATTTTTCTTTGAGTTTTCTACAACTAACTGTGTATAATATTCTCTTGGTTCTATTTGTTTCGTGTTCATTATCCCATAAAGTTCTTTCCCATTTTTTTAATTAACCTGATCATCACTTCTTATGACACAGCAGTACTCCATCATAATCCTATACCATAAATTGTTTAGTCATTCCCCAAATGATGGGCATCCTCTCATTTTCCATTATTGGATATTGCTGGGTCAAAGTGTATACAGATTTTTATAACTCTCTGGGTGTAATTCCAAATTGTTCTCCAAAATGGTTAGATCAGTTCACAGAACCACCAATATTTTATGATTTTCCCCATTTTTTCACATCTCCTCCAACATTTATTATTTTTTGCTTTTGACATTTTAACCCATCTAATGGGCATGAGATGATGTCTCAGAATTGTTTCAGTTTTCATTTCTATAATCGGTAGTGATTTAGAACATTTTCTTTTATTTTAAATATACCGACACCTGGCTTAGATTTCTTTCCCCCCAAATTGTCTGTTCATATATTTTACCTTTTTATGAGTTGGGAAATGGCTCTTATAAATTTGATAAAGTTCTCTATGTAGTGTAGGTATGAGACCTCTATCTGAGAGGCTGTCCATAAAACTTCTCCCCAAGTTTCTGCTTTCCTTCTAATTTTGTCAACCTATGTTATATTTGTACAAATCCTTTTCAATTTGATGTCCTAAAATTAATGCTCTTCAACTCTTCTTGACTAATAAATTCCACTTCTATTCATCATTGTGAGATGTAATATATTCCCTTTTCTTCTAATTTGCTTAATATTTCTTCTTTTATGTCTAGATTGTGTACTCATTTTGATCTTATCTTAGTGAAAGGTATAAGATACTGACCTATGCCTAGTTTCTGCCAAACTACTTTCCAGTAGTCCCAACAATTTTTATGAGATAGTGACTGCTCATCCCCCAAACATGGATCTATGTTTTTGTCAAATAAAATGTTATAAGCTTTTGTGGCTATTTGTTATATGTCTATTCTATTCTACTGCTTATCTTTCTTAGCCAGTACCAGATAGTGTTGATAATTACTCTTTATAATACAATTTAAAATCTGATAAAGTTAGACCTTTTTCCTTTACATTTTTCATTTATTCTTTCAATATTTTGTTCTTCCAAATGTATTTATTACTTTTTCTAACAATATTTTTCGGTAATTTAATTGGAATTACATTGAATACGTTTGGGTAGGATTGTCATTTTAATTACATTGACTCTGCCCATCCAGGAAAAATTAATATTTCTACAATTATTTAGGTCTGACTTTATTTGTGTAAAAAGTGTTTTATAATGATGTTCATGTAGTTCCTGAGTTTGTTTTGGTAGGTATACTACCAGGTATTTTATTCTGTTTTAAATAGAGTATCTCTATCTCTTCTCGCAGGACCTTGTTAGTAGTGTATAAAATGCTAGGGTTTATTTTATATCCTGATTTTTGCAAAATTATTGATAGTTTCAACTAAGTGTTTAATTGAATCTATACAATTATCCACTTATACCATCATGTCATCTTCAGACAGAGCAAACGTTAACACTTCTTTGCCCATTCTGATTCCTTTTCTTCTCACTGATTTGCTAAAACTTATCATAGAATGTTAAATAATATTTTTGATAATGGACGTCCTTGTTTCTCTCCTAGTCTTATAGGGAAGGCTTCTAGTTTCTCCCGCTTATAAATAATATTCACTGATGGCTTTACCTAAATTCTTCATATCATTCTAGAAAAAAAATCCATTTATACCTGTGCTTTTCTGTTTTTTTTTTTAGTGAAAAAAGAATGTTGTATTTCATGAAAGAATTTTTCTGAATCAATTGATACAATCACATGGTTTTTATTATTTTTGTTTTTGATATAATTAACTACATTCATAGTTTTCCTAATATTAAACCTTCCCTGCTTTCCTAGTATGAATTTTATTTGGTCTCAATGTATTAGCTCTTTTGGGATATTATTGAGGTCTCCTAGATAGTATTTAATCTAGGATTTTTGCATTAATATTATTTAATGAGATTGACTTATAATTTTCATTCTCTGTTTTTCCTCTTCCTTGTTGAGGTATCAGTCCCAAATTTGTTTCATAAAAGAAGCTTGGCAAAACAAACAAAAAAAAAAACAAACCTTATTTACCTGTTATTTCAAATAATTTATTTAATGTTGGAATTAGCTGATCATTCAATATTTGGTAGAATTTGTGTGTAAATCCATTTGGTCCTGATATTTTTTTTCCTGAAGTTAATTTATGAGTTGTTCAATTTCCTTTTCTAAAATAGGTTTATTTAGATATCCTATTTCTTATTCTGGTAATCTAGGCAGTTTATCTTTTGTAAGTGCTCTTCTATTTCTCTTCCATTGCTAAATTTATTTGCACATAATTGAGCAAAATAATTCCTAATAATTATTTGAGTTTCATCTTATTTGGTAGTATTTTCATCCTTTTCATCTTTAATGCTAGAGGTTTGATTTTATTTTCATTTTTTAAATCATATTAACCAATGGTTTATCAATTATTGTGATTTTTTCATAAAACCAACACCTAGATTTATCTATAAATTCAATTTTCTTATATTCAATTTTATTGAACTCACCTTTAATTTTTAGGTTTACTTACTTGGTGTTTAGTTGGAGGTTTTTAATTTGTTCTTTTTCTAGTTTTTTTTTCAATTGCATCCTAATTTCATTGTTCTTTTAATTCTTTATTTTATTAATATAAGAATAATGAGATATAAATTTTCCTCTGATTACTGTTTTTGCTCTATTGCATAGGTTTTGGTATGTTATCTAATTATTATAATTCTTCATAATGAAATTATTTATTTCTATGATTTATTCTTTAAGATTGTTAGTCTCCTATTAGTTTTTGCTTTTTGTTTCTATAGTCTCTTATTATGTACTTTTTCATTATAATCCTTTCAATTATTTTTTAGATAGAAAATGTCCTTATGTATGTGTGCACATTATATATGGATGTGTATATATATGCAAATATATATATATACCAAGATATGCAGGGCTTTGTGTGTCTACAAGGTATCTATAGTATTTGAAATTAAGCAGATTAATTAGCAAAAATAACATAATTTAAAATAACACATCATTAAAGTTCTATGCTGTGCAGGTTAACCATGTTATTCTTCCATTAACTTTGTGAATGATACTGACATCACCATCACTCCATTAAACTCAAAAAGCATCTGAAAAGCAAATAGTCTGGCTATCTGTGAAATCAGCTGCTACGTTGACTTTATAAGAATATTTTTGATATTCAGGATACATGTACCCTTAGATACATATAGAGCTCTGCATATGTAATACAAATTTAAAGGATATGTATAATTTTACTAGGCTAATATTTTTTTTTTCTTAGCTTAATCCATCAATCTTGACTTCATATTAATGAGAAAAGAAGAGATAAGACTATAGAGTACTACAGAGTTGGGGAGAAAAAAAGATGTGTTTCGTATCAGGTTATATTTTTATTTCAATACCCTAGTATCTACAGTTTCCTACAATTTGACTTCATCTGCCTTTCAAGTCTCATCTTACATTGCTCACCTTCATGAGCTCTGTCTTAGCCAAATAGCACTATCTACCTTTCCATGCAATTATCTTCATCTTTTCAATGTCAGTGCCTCTGCCTGTACTTACACCTCAAATTCAGAATATTTACCTGCATAGGCAGATATATGTAGAAATCTTTTCCATCCTTCAAGATGGACATTGATCTTGAAGTTTAAGGATGATGTACTCCAAGAACTTTTCCCTGAGACCATGAGGAAGAATGAACCATTCTTCAAGGACTTTTCTTACCATTTTATGTACTTCATAGATCACAATCAGAGAAGTAATAAGATTTATAGTTGGAAGGGACTTTAGAAAACAATCTAGTGTCACGACTTCATTATATAGCTGCAAATACAGATATTCAGAGGAAAGAAATAGCTTTGAAAGGTCACTAAACTTAGTATGACCAGATTTTTAGCTCATATCCCATGATTCCAAATTTATTGCTCTTTCTATTACACTGGATTCTTCTAAGTGGCATTACAGTTTTAATGATTTTATTTTATTGGTAGTATTAGTTGCACACCAACACTTCCAAATTTGTAGTCTCACCTTTCTGTCCCTTAGAAAGCCAAATCTATTTAACAATTATTTTGCATATACCTTACTTTCCAAGTAGATTGCAAGTACCTTAAGGCTAGGATATATTTCTCATTTTTCTTTCTTTTTTATCTCCTTTTGTTCCTAGTACTGTGTCTTATAGATAATAGATGCATATTTGTGGAGATTTGACAAAATGAATGACATCAATTTTTATTTGATTTACTTACATATACATATACTATATTTACATATATATAAGCATATGCATATGCAAATTTATGAATATATGTATTAAGGATAGTAATACCATTAATTTATATAGTCTATTTTACTTTTGTCAAAATGCTTTCCTGTATGTTAGTCATTGATTTTTAGATGAGTCTATCACTCTCATTAAATTCTGACTGACCAGAGGAGGAAACCAACTTTTTGACTTTCTCTAAGATCACACAATAAAGGTAAATGGCAGCACCAAGACACAAAATCAGGTCTCCTGACTTGCAATGATCTCTCCACATGATTATGGCTTTATATGTGTAATAGGCAAATTTATAGATTAAGTTAGGCACCAGGCTTATCAGGGAAGGATGGAGAATTCTTTATCTATTGTATAAGCTTCTCTAAGCATCAGCTACTAAAGAGTTATATCTAAATTGACTTTCTGAGCAAGGCCAGAATAAGAACCTGGTTGTCTATCTGCAAATTTAGGGCTTTTCTTTCTGTGCCAATAAGCTATTCTCTTTAAAAGTGTTCTGCTTGTTTCCCAGGGCATATTTGCATAGCTGTATTCTCCAATACCTATCCTTGTCTTTCTTTATCGGATAGCAATTCCCACTGAGAGTTTATACATAGCCACATGCCTAAATTTATAAATCAAGGTGTGGAATCCCTCAGAGTTCACTTAAGACACATACAGGGCTGAACATAGTGGCCTAATGCAGAGACAGTGTCCCTAAGGCCTTTTACTCTTTTTTGCTGAGGTGGCTACTGCTGCTCCTTCAACTGGTCTTATATTCTATTCTTACTGATTTTTAATCCAGAAATTCTGCTGAGCATACAGAGAAATCCCAGGAGTGTCAGTGACTTTATTTCTGGTTCTCTCCTTATCTATACTCCCTTCCCTCTTAGTGACATCTCTACAGCACAAATTAATTTTCATTTCAATGTGACATTTATTGAAATGCTTACTAAGATAGATCTGGAATGAGTATCTGACATTGTCTACACTCTATCAAGTTAGGTGAGGATTTGGCAAATTTGTTCATTTTGGACCACTGAATCAAGTGATAGTAAGGCATCTTTAGTACTGCATTTTCCCCCAAAGTTCACACAGTCTACAAGTAAGCTCCTTAGAAACTATATAACATTTTGTATAACATTCTCTTCCACAGAGATAAATGAGGTAATGACCATACATACAGAATCCTTGAGTATCGAGATATAACAACATCAAAGCAGTGCTGTATGTTGGCAGACCTACACCATCTGAATTTATGCCACCACTGATTTATTCACATTATTAAAGTCATAATAATACTGAAATAAAACCCATCATATCATCTCACCTTCATTTTTATTCCTCTTCCCCACAAAAACCATCTAATCAACAATAACAAAACACTAATTTCTCTGTAGTGTTGTAAAGTATTTAATTTCTGCCTCAGTCACAGTCATGGAATCATAAAATAATCAAGTATGACAGTTGTAAATGACTTTTGGAAATTAAGTCAAACCCCCTCACTTTAAAGATGAGGGCATTAAAATTTTCTCTAATCTAATACTAGGCATTCACATGTAACAACTACATGCATTATATTAAGCTAGTTAATATGCACTTAAAAAGCAGGTAGGTGTCACAGTGGATAGAGCACTTTGCCTGTAATCAAGGGTACTTGAGCTCAAATCCAGCCTCTGACATTAGCTGTCTCAGTTTCCTCAACTGAAAAATGAGGATAATAATAGTATGTACCTCCCTAGGTGTTACTTAAATTGAGTCTAATGGCAGATATGTGTGGGCAGGAAACCAATCTAGATACAGGGATAACATGATTGGCTTAATAAGAGTCAATGTAGTTCAATAGATTGTATTAGACATGGAGTCAGGAAAAAATGGGTTAAAATTTTACTCCAGAAATATCCTACTTGTGACTATATGTAGATCACTTAACTCTCAGATCATCAATTTTCTCATTTGTAAAAATAAGGAAGTTGCCTTTAATAACCTCCAAGATCTCTCCTACCATCCAATATACAATCTTTTAAAAGTTAAAGTTAAAATGATTAAAGTTAAAGAATTCTCATCCCTTCTTGCAATTATACATCCAAACAGTAAAGAAGTATTATCTATATTATTTTTTCAATATTTCTTTCATCTTTCTCCTCATCATTATCATTGCCAAAAGCCTAGTATAGCCTTTGATGTCTCTTGCCTGAACTACAGCTTCCTATGATGGGCTTCTGGTACAATAGCTTTCTCCCTTCCAACATTCATGCAAACCAGAATCCTTTCTATCTTCCATGCATAGAATGCATTTCCTCCTCATTTCCATGAAGAATCTCTAGCTTTCTTCAAGGTCTCAGTAATATCCTAAATCTACCCACATCTCTTCTGATCTTTCCCTCCTCCCCATTCTTTTGCACTCTCATTCTCTCTCTGCCTCTGTCTTTTTCTCTGTCTCTCTCTTCTTCTCTCACTACACACACACACACACACACACACACACACACACATACATTAACACACAATTACTTCTTTATGTTTTATCCCCTCTTTGAGGCCAATGGAACTTAAGCATCTCGAAGGCCAAGATTGTTTATCTTTATGTTTTCCTTTTATCCCTATTACCTACCACAGTATCTTGTATGTGATAAAGCATACTTAATCCATATTAACTGAATTGAATGTCCCCAGATGAATCTTCCAAAAGCATAAGTTCCTTAAAAATGATTAATAACTTCTCATTGTCCACAATTAATCTCCTTAGCCTTGAATTCAAGATCTCCATAATCAAGTTTTAATTTGCCTATTAAGACACATCTGCCATTCATTATTCCTATATTTGAATGAATACTACAATTAACATTATTTTTCATCAAACAGTTCCTGTGGTTTCCCTCTCCAAGGTTTTTCCTCATATCATTTTTTTGCCTGGAATATTATTTCCCTCTATTCCAAACGTTGAAATCTAAGATTTCCTCTATGGCTCAGTTAAAATTGAAATCCTGCCAGTAAGCTTTTGCTAATCACCACACATAGCAATGATCCTTCTAACTTCCATGACCTTATTTTTAGGTCCCTTTCTTATTAACCTTATTGTACACTATCTTGCCCTTTTGTTTCTGTGTATATTTTATCTTCCCAACTAGACCTGATGCTGTTTGAAGGCAGGGACTTTGATTTATTCATACAAAGATGTGCGGGACATGAGCCCACTGACTCAAACTATAACAAAATGAGATTCTTGACATCACAAAGCAACCAGCCAATGTATTACTCTTGCCAGCAGAGGGTGTCCACAACCGAGATGTAGACTCAGTTGGGAGGCACCTGCTGAGTTTAAGGCAGGTGTTTAAGCATAGTTTCAAGGGGGATGGGAATGGTTCCTTGTGTACTGGAGGGGCTCACCATCTAAAAACCAATCAACTAATCCTCTCCTCCTCCGTGCTGGTGATCATTTCCCTAAATCCAATCCTGACTCTCTTCTGTACTCATGAACACCCCTCAAAACCCAGTCTTATACACCCCTGTAGCCACGTCGCAGGGTAGATTTGGCAAGGAGTAAATGGCAGTAAAAATGTTAGGATACCATGTAGGTGTGTATTCATACATGTTTGCATGTATACATGTGCATGTATATTCCAGAATCTGGTTGTTCCAACACCTCCCACTTCCTATGTTCTAATGCATGACTGATGAATAGAGTGAATGAATATACATGTGTATCACATAAAGTTCTTTTAAAAGGTAATAAGCTATAATTAAAGCTTCCGAATCTGATACCTTTTCCTTACTTAAAACTGCCAAAGGAAATGAAATATGTATAGATTAAACATACAATATAAAAGCATTCCCATTTTAGGCCACATATATGCTACTTCTAAAATGTAATTCGAAATTAAAGTCATTATTTAGGGAATAGTTCTGACTTCATAAAATATACTCATTCATTGGCATCTGTATCCATTTGACATTCCTTACAGCCCAGCTGTCATGTATAACATTAAGTGAATTCCATTCCAATTACAAATTTAATCAATGTCTTCCTGTTTCACTGACTTCAATCAAACAATATGGAAGTATTTTGATTTATCAGAATGGGACAGATTTAGAAGTGAAAGACCTAGGGTTCATTTCTCTAGCCCATTCTTTCGTTACAAGACCTTAAGAAGATCCTATTAATCCTTTTACTATTAATTTACTAATCTGAAAAATGGGATCATATATCTGCCAGCCACTCTCCTATGAAGTTTAGTGGGTTTTAATTTGTTTGTTTGTTTTTAGGGAGAGAAATATCAAATATATGTACAATTTCTTTGAAAGTTTTAAAGCATTATACAAATGCAAAATATCATAAATATTATTATCACTCTTATTTTTCATCTCATTCATCTTGTTATATTATTGCCATCATTCTTGTTATTTTAAATCAGGTAAGAAAGATGCGAATAGCTTGAGTCAGATTAAATGGAAGTCATATTTCAGATCTGTTCTCTTTAAAAATTTGAGAACTATTTGATCATTTTTCATCTGCTCTACAAATAAGAAGTTTGCTTGGGATGAGCATGGAGGGGAGAAACAAGATAATAGAAACATTGAGAATCAGTGGTATGCTGTTAAGTTCTTAATATTCAGCTTTCCAAAGAGGGAAAATAATGCATGTGCCACACACATTTAAGTTTAATCTGCATTGACATTTTCCATCAATTTTAAAAATCCAGCAAACAAACCAAACAAAAAAAAATAATCAATATCATATTTGTGGAATTTGTCAGTGTCTGAAGTATAAATTCTCCATTTAAAACTGAACAATCTGATCTACCAAGACTGTTCAAACTGGTTTCAACATATCACTGCAGTGATATAGATACAATGATATAATTGTTGTTCGAAAAATAATACTTTTCAAGATGATACTGTATAAATCAAATTGTATTAATCATATCTTAAAAGAGACAATATGAGTTTATTTGGGGAGGCTTAAGGGGTAGGAAACACTCATGTCTTTCGAGGGCATCAGGGTTTTTCTTCATGCAAAAATGCATAACCATGACTTTCAGGTGCTAAATTATAGCTAATGCCAGTTGACAAAGAAGTAGATCCAAGTGAGTTAAGATCAGGTTTGTCAATGGACTGCAGTGGCAAGTCAGTTTGTGGAGAGAAGTCCAAAAGGTGTACTCTTTAATCAATTATTAGATCTAATCATAGATTAGGTTGAGTGTGCCAATTAGAAAATTGTTAATTTTATCTCTGAAAAGACATTCTGCAGAAAGAAAAGTTTCTGAGGTAAGTTTTCTTTAAAATCATTAACTGTCTTCCACATGCAAATCACAGTTCTTATAATAAAAGATGCAAAGATAAAATATTTATCCTGAAAGAGTTTATACTTCTATGAAACTACCCAACTGAATAGTTATAAAAGATACAGAAATAGAGTGAAAAGATGATCACCATAACCAATGATATTGTGGTGGTAAAATGATTCATCTAATAGTACATGAGTGTTATTTGCAAAATGTACAAAACCTGGACACTTAGAAACACTGCTCTAGGCATATATTTGGAATAACATAGGGAGAGGCAATATTTTATAGTGGACAGAGAGCTGGCTTTTAGGTGAGAAAACCCTCCACTTAAAGCCATATACTGCTTGTCACCCTGTGGAAGTTCCTCCTGCAGCTTTCTCTAAAATTAAGTTTGTAGAACAGTTGTGCATCTACACTAGGAGAAGTACTTTCTTCCACAGGAATTCTCTATGCCAACATAGATCACCAGCTCTGGGTAAAGATTAGAAAGCAAAGTAAACAGAAACAAAACCACAAATAACGTCCATTAGCACACAAAGAGCTGATATTTGGAGATTCCAAATCACTCAATCAACATTAGATGAAGTCTTTTAGGGAAAGAGAAAGAAACTTATCCCAGAGTCCCCAAAGAAATCACAATACAAAATAAATTACCTTCTCCCTTGAGGTTAATGCTTTTTTTCTACATATGACTGATGAAAGAATAAGAGAATGAAATAAGGCATTTTGCATAGAATGCCATACATAAAGTCAAGAAAACCTGATCTCAAATCCATCCTCAGACACAAAATTATTTGGCATTGGGCAAGTTGATTAACTCTTTAGCCTCAGTTTCTTCAACTGTAAAATGGGGAAAATGAAAGCAAGTAATTCCTAGGGTTTTTGTGAGGATCAAATGAAGTAATATTTGTATATCATTTAGCACAGTTCCTAAGTTGGTAATATGTAAATATTTTTATCATAATTATTTTTATCATAACATGCAGAAAAAAGAAAGTTTCTTAGGTAAGGTTAAAAAAAGATCCAGCTGTGTGACCCTGGGCAAGTCACTTGACCCCCATTGCCCACCCTTACCAATCTTCCACCTATGAGACAATACACCGAAGTACAAGGGTTTAAAAAATAAATAAAAAAAAAGATTCACTATGTCTTTTATGTATAAATCATGATTCTTAATAATGAAAGAGATGCAAAGATGGATAATCTGTCCTCAAGGAATTTATACTTCTACAGAATCCTCCAAACTGCTGTGGGAAAAGGTACTAATATAGAATGAGGAAATAATTATATCATTATCAATTATTATCATATCAATATTTTTCCCATTTGGGAGATGCCATATGAGTTGATTTTGTCTCTTCTGTGCCCATCCCTATCTTCCTACTTTCCACTAGATATGTATTTGACAGGAATGATTTTTCAAAAGCAATAACCTAGTTAGATGAAAAGAATAGTGAACTTAAGTAAGACAATTTAAATTTCAATCCTTTCATTGTTACTAATTTTCTGTGTAGTTTTGGACATATAATATGTACTCTGCACTTTAGTTTTCTCACTAACATGATACTTTATACATATATATATAAACACATACAAAAATTTAGTCTTGGTCACAAATACATATATTTATACATAATCATACATACATGATACATTCATAAATACATACAAAGATTAGTCTTAGAGAGGTGCCTGGAACAGTGGGAGATTAAGTGAGCTGCTAAGGGTCACATAGATAATACATAACCAAAATAGGACTTTTACTCCTTCTTAAAGAAGCATTCTATTCATTGTACCTTGTAAGCTTCACACCTAATTGTGTAATGAAAAGATCTTTTCTAAAATGAATAACTCAAATCATCTTTGAATTCTGATCATGGATGAAATACACCTATAAGATACATCCCTGAGTATAAGTCAAATAAAGAAGTAATTATGTGCACATTTTAAAACCAAGTATATTTTGATATTTTTGCTAATTCATTATATTCCCAAACTTTGCAAAAGTGCCCATACTACAAACCTATGTTTTTAATATCTTAAAAATCTGTAGTTGGGTGATGTGTATTTATGCTGAATATGAAAAGCTGCAAAGCTGACCTATCTTTGACCCTTTCAGCCATATTTAGTTCCCAAATACCATCAGGCATTGAGTCTTCTGCTTAGGTTGGGAGGATAGGAAAATTATGAAGGCAATACCTCAGAAGCAATGTCCCCTCAAATACAGAGCCATTAAAGCTAATCTGTTCTTGACATTACTCTGTCCACTCATACATCATGCTTTCTGTTGCCAAGTACTCCATGGATATGAAAAAATTTCCCCATGGTGGAACTAGATGGAAAAAAAATGGATATGAAGAAGAATAGGAAAAAAGACAGCCACATGTCACTCACCAAAATTCACCAGCTGCTGTTTTCATGCTGAACATAAAACAATGTTTTCACTGTGGTACAGTCTCTAGAGGTGAGTGGGATTCATCAATCCTATTGTTGCATTTAGTGTCTCCTGGTTTCCCAGGTGATACATAATGATCTCAAAAAACAATACACAAGGTTTTTTGTGCGGAATAAAAAGTAATTTAAAATATTAAGTATCACAAATTTAAGGAATTAGAAAATAATCATGTTAATGATCATTAGATCATCAAATCAATTAGAAAAATGATCATATTTTAAAGACTGAGAGGAAGGCCTCTCCAGCATATTGGGTAGAATCCCTGGAGAAGATTTCCAGGAGAACATGGACAAATCAGACAGGATGAGAAGGACAAGAGGGAATGTGGTCTCCCTCAATAGAAGGAATAGTACTCATTTTGATAAGAACCCAGATTCACTGAAGAAAATGTTACACACAAACACATACACACACTTTTTATCAGTGAATCTTGGATATACACACACATATACATATGTAAAGAGACATACACAGACACACATTTATATACATATACACATTACAAACATAAATATATACATAGATATACATTTTCACAGACATAAAAATAGATACATGTGTCTGTGTATGCATATGTACAAACATTTGCATGTGATTATATCTATATGCACCTTTTTCTTACAAACTTATATTTTCATCACTATGTCAACAATTTTATCCCTAGAATTACCTTTCCATTTTTTCCCTTCCCACAAGATACAGCAAATAGAAACAGGATGAATATTGTGGGGTAGAAGGGAAAGTCCATGGAGGGGTGTTAAGAGCTGATTCAACTCAGCTTTAAATTTTGGTTCAAGCATTCACTTATCCTGTCTGGGTTCTTTGTTTTCTCATCTGTAAAATTAGGGATTTTTATTAGATTGTCCTTAAGGTCCCTTCTCTTTTGCTTTTTTTTTAATCCTAGTAAAATCAATCGACCAACATGTATTTATGAAATATTTGCAGGTAGTGGTCTACAGACAAAAAGCCATGAAACAGATCTAGCTCATAGGTAGCTTACATTCTAGAGGAGCAGAAAGAAGAGTATTAATGTTTTTTTCATTAATCTCTTTAATATTTAGTACAACTACAACTTTGATTACTAGTTAAGAATCACATAAACTTATTATTTTTTAGTTAGAAATTAGTTAGAACTAAAAGGAAGCATCAAGAGGATTATTTGGTCCAACTCTCTTTACAGATGACAAAGTTGAGGTACATGTAAGCTAAGTGAGTTGCTCCAAGTTACATAGCCCATTTGAGACTGACAGAACTGGATCTAACACTCTAACTTTTTCTCCATACCACGTACTGTCACCACTGATTCAAGCATCCATGAAATGAGCCTGTTATAGTCATCTCCATTAGTGTTGATACAACTCAAATCTTCCTGCATGCCATTAGCACTATTGAAAGTAATAGTGTTATTCTGGTTGTCGAGGGACTTGGTTTTTTCTTGCTCTGCTTTGAGAAAGAATACAGTCCCCAGAATATTGTCAATTTAGATTTACTTTGGAGAAAGAACAACTTTAAATTTTATATAAAGAAAAATAATTTTATCAATTTCAAGTACTGTATAATAATTAGAAACAATGACAAATTCCTGAGTAGAAGTCCTTAGAAAATTTGCTTTAGTTAAAAGATGAGAATTTTAAAAAATATTCTAGCAATCATTTGCAACTAAATGGGAATATTTAAAGTGCTTACAGATACTCCAAAATTTTGTTTTTTAAAGAAATTTAAATATTTCTGGAAATGCTATTTACACTGGCAATTTCTTTAGCAAGTAGGTAAATAAGGAGAATTAGGGCCATAGCTCTGAGTTCTCTAAGATAGGGAATTCCCATGTGAGTAAATTCTGTCTGCCAAAGAGGATATGTACTGTCACTCAAACCTTCATAGTCTGAGTTGTCTATAGTACTGACAGGTCCATTGACATTCCTGGATTACATTAGCCAAACTGTTTTTAAAGTAGGACTTAAAACCAGGCCTTCCTGACTTTGAAGCCAATTACCTATCCATTTTGCCCTGCCATCTTTCACTTTTGATGGTTTGGTCATTCAGCAAATACTTGTATTAGAAATGGAATCAAAGGTCAGAAAACATAAAACAACAGAACCTCAGTTATTAAGGTTTTTGTATACAGTGATACATAGGTTGAATATGTATATGTATATGTATATATATATACATATATATAAATATGTATATATACATACACACATATATATGTACAGGGTTATATTTAGCTGTGTACATACAAAAGGATAATTTTTTTTAAAGTGAGAAAGAGAAACATGAACATCCTATGTCTTCTTTGTATATAGTTGTTTCCATAGTTTCTCCTCCCCATTTGGCCTGTGAGATTCTTGATAATGAACACAGTTTTTTGTTTTGTTTTATTTTGTTTTTACCTTTGCATCCTAAGGACTTAGCACAGTGTTTCTGATACATAGTATGTACTTAATGACGGTTTGTTGAAAAACTGATATATGCTTGAAAAAATATCTAAAGGGTTAGTCCTAAGTAAAACAATAAATAGATAATATACACATCCACACATGCCACATCCCTAGCTATTATTTATTCCTCCTCAGTGTCTTATGCTGATCACTTGCAGATTTAGTCTCACATTGTGTAGCTACCTGTGTCTAACTTCTTAAGGTCAATGTTTAGGTCATTTCACACCCATCTCTCTATTAAATGGATTGGACCTTTTTGTTCCTCCCCATTTCTTTACAGCAAGGATACTTGACTAAAACTAATCTAATTAGTAAATTTGTGTTTTGACTTCATGGAATTATAATGAATAATTTTTCACCTTTTCAAAGTAAAATATTTGTGTATAGTAACATTTCATATCTTATCCCAATAGAATGAACTGGATGGTAGAAATTCCAGACATTTAGCATACTGCCTGGAACATGATACATGCTTAATGAATGTTTATTGACTATTGATTATTGTGGCAGGCAAAGATGTTGGAAATGTTTTTCAGGCAATGTTTTAGTATTCCTTCAAACAACAACAGTTGATAGTCATATAAAAATGCTGTAAATCATCACTAATTAGAGAAATGCAAATCAAAATAACTGAAATATCAGCTCATGCCTATCAGATTAGCTAAAACAATAAAAGGACAAAATGACAAATGTTGGAGGGGTTTTGGAAAAATGGGGACCCTATCACATTGTTAGTAGAAACATGAACTGATCCTACAAATTTGGAGAACAATTTGGAATTATGCCCAAAGAATTAAAAACTGTGTATACTCATATATCCAGTACTGTTAGGTCTGTTTCCCAAGGTAACGTGGAAAAAGGAAGAGAACCTATATGCTTGAAAATATTTATAGAAGTTCTCTTTGTGGTGGCAAAGAATTTGAAATTGAGAGGATGCTCATCACCATACCATAAGAAATGATGAGCAGCTTAATTAATAAACAGAAACAAAAACATATAAAGATCTACATGAAATTACAAAAAAAGAAATGAGGAAAACCAACAGAATAGTATATACAGATACAGAATTAATGTTTGAAGAATGACTTGTGAATGTCCATTTCCAGAGAAAGAAGTGATAAATGTAAACATGTAAGACATAGTTCTATACATACATACAGATATATAGAGAGATACACACATACACTGTCAAGTGATGCCTTCTCTAAGGCAGGGAGGGAGATATCTGGGAATTTTAATGTAAACAACAAACAAATAAATAAAGTAATTTAATTATTTTTATTCTTCTAGAAAAACAAAAATAAATACCATCAGTAGGTGGCAGCCTACTCTACCTACAAATAGGGCTAATTTCTTATCCTTCTCTACTTCCTAAGAAAAAAGGTTCAAATAAAAGGACTATAATTTATTACAATGAAAAGAATCCTAGATTTGTACTCAGAGGACATGAATTTGCACCTTGATTCTTCTTCTTATTACTTGGGCAACTTTAGGCAAGGCTCTTCCACACTCTGGGCCTTAATTAGTTCCTCTATAAAATGAAGAATTTGGAATAGATGATTTCTGAGTTCCCTTTCAGATACAAATACTATTAACCTATAAGTGCTTAGAGTTTTTTCTGGATGAATGCTTCTTGGATCCTATTTAGATTTTTTTTTAATTCTCTAAATCTGCACCAATTTAGGTGTGGCACAAATTTAATTTGATTTTCATTCATGGATTCTACAGAAGTCATCCACAGGACCATAGGCTCAGGCACAATTCTCATTCCTATGCTGCCACGTGAGGTAATTGCTTGTCATGGATTAGTGGATGCCTTCTCCTGCTAGACAAGGTGATAAGGTTTTGTAGAGTTCTGCTACTTTGATTATTCATCTGTCATGTCTTTTGTGTGAGTTGAGTATTTCAGTGAAGACTGCTGCCTTAGGCTATGAGTAGAGCTCTGGATAAGATGTGGCAAATATAATTAATAAGATTAGGAAGTGAGAGATGGGTTGAGAATAATACAAATTCTATCCTTTTCCTATGGGCCCAACTGTCCTGAACTCTATTCATTCTTTGAGGATCACAGAGAAAAACCTCAAAGGGACAAAAGACACTTTTTGCTGAAATGGCACTTATTGGCTCTGGGGTAGAATATCAAAGGAAACTATCAGAAAATGACAATGCAATGTCTTTTTCCTAACTGAATAAAACACACACACACACACACACACACACACACAGCACTGAATTATGCAAGATACAAGACCTTATCTTTTCTGACTTTCCTCTTCTTTCTTTTCTAGACTTGGTAAATGAATAGAATCAAAACCAGAGTAGAACACCCTGCAGAGTGATCACCTGGGGCTTAGACATGGTATCACTATAGGGAATCACCATGGGAATGCTTTACGAGTAAAGAACCAAATTAGAAAGAGAGACCAAAATAATCCTTTGTTACTTAATACAAATTAATACAATAAAGTAAAGGCTAGTTATTGAATTTTTAATAGAAGATGGCTTTAACTCTTGTTCAGTTATACCCTTTAATATTTGGCAAAATTAGGGCCAGTGTTTATGCTTGTTCAATCAATCAATAGATAATTAAGCATTTATTATATACCTACTATGCATCAGACACTATGTAGGGGGCGGGAAATCACAGCTTGGTCTGACTGCCTCCATCTTAGAGCCAGACCACCCACTGTGAAGATGAAGTTGACTGACCTTGGGGGAGGCTTGAGTGAACCCTGCCCTCATTCAGACTTGGATTGGGGTACCCAATACCTCATCTTATAGAGAAGCCTCGTCCCAAACTCCTATGGGGAAGCATGACCATCCAGGTCTCCCAGTTTGGGGGTGAAACCCCCTTAAATTCCTGGCAGTACATATTCAGCTCTGAGGAGGGAGCTGGAAGAGAATTTCCCATATAGATTTTCTCTCTCTCTCCCTTCTAGAGAGAGAGAGAGAGAGAGAGAGAGAGAGAGAGAGAGAGAGAGAGAGACAGATAGATATAGATACAGATATAGATATAGATGGATAGATGGATAGATGGATAGATGGATAAAGAGAGAGAGAGAGACAGCGAGAGAGACAGAGACAGACAGACAGACAGAGAGACGGAGAGAGAGAAAGAGAGAGAGAGAGAGAGAGAGAGAGAGAGAGAGAGAGAGAGAGAGAGAGAAAGAGAGTTTGTTCATTTGTTTGTTTTTAAACATAATAGGTCCATGGAATGCAGAGTGAAACCACACCCACATTACCTTGGTACTTCACTGAAGGCACGAACTCTCATTTTACAAATCAATAAATTCAGATCCTGAGAAGCTATATGATTTGCCAATAGTTTACACAGCAAATAAACAGTAGAGGATAGATTTAAAATTGGGTCTTCTGTCTCCAAATTCAATTCTCTTTCTGCTTTGAGAAATAGGGATCAAAGCTATGATTTCCACACCCAGATGAATGAACTCTTTTTACAATGGAAGTCATCATCTTGGATGATGCAACTTAGAAAATTAAGATTTACCTCAAGATTTCTACATGAACTGGAAAGATCTCTAAGAACTGGTGCAGAGTGAAATGAGGAGAACCAAGAGAACATTGTACATTGAAAGTGAAACATTATAGAACTATCCAATGTAATGGATTTTACTACTAGTAGTAATACAGTGATCCAGGATATTCCTGAGGGACTTATGAGAAAGAATGCTATCCACATGAGAGAAAGAACTATGAGAGTAGAAATGCCAAAGAAAAACTTATGACATGACTTTTCACTTGTTTATATGGGTATATGATTTGGGATTTCTGCTTTAAAAGATTGTTCTATGACAAAAATGAATAATGTGGTAATATGTATCAAATGATAACATTTGTACAACCCAGTAGAATTGTTTTTTGGCTCTGGGAGGGGGAAGGAAGGGGGGGAAAGGGAGAGAAAATCAATCATGTAAACATGAAAAAAATTTTTAAAAAATAAAAATTTAAAATAAAAAAATTACCTCAAACTTTAAATTGTTTGCTTCCCTCAGCTCTCTAAGTTGAAGCCTTGGTCTCATTTCTCTCTCTGTCTCTCCCACTAACTGATAAGCTTTAGGTAAAAGTCAGTCAGGACTTGGAACTTGAATCTAGCACTCTTATCATTATGCTCTATTATCATATTTGATTTGTGAGGTCTAAAATGATAACCTGGACCTATCACTGACACAGAGTGACAGAGACAGAGACAGACAGACAGACACAAAGAGAAAGAGACAGGCAAACAGAGACAGAGAGAGAGAGACAGAGACAGAGAGAAACAGAGACAGAAAGAGAGAGAGAGAGAGAGTATATCTAAGAAATAGGCAATCCACTGATGAGGGGGGAAAAAACCTATCATTCCATAAAACAAATATTAAAACATTCCTTAACCCCCTCAATTTTGGTGCTCAAAGAAACTTCAGTTAGGTCAGAAATTCATGTATTAAGATTTCTTTCCACATGACATTAAATAAATGAAAAGATATAAAGATTAAATTCAGGTAATATTGATATGACTTTTTCCCAGTGGTGTTCAAATCATTCTGATGGTCTATTTTATAGATTAAGCTAGAATATATGAGTCTTAACTGCAAAGATCATGGTTCTCCCAGACCTCCCTTTTAAAATTCACTATGCTCATTTTATATAGTAATGTGTTCAATACTTTTTGACTGTTATTGATTGCCCTCCAAATAACAATAGCTACAATTTATGTTTCATTTTAAGGTTTCTAAAATGTTTTTACATTTTAACTCATTTTATTTTCAAAACAAACCTGTGAGGTAATTGTGATTATTATTATTTTTTGTCAAATCTTTATTGGGTTAGTGAGGAAGACGTAGGGTCAAATTTAATCCTTAGCAAGCAGACTTCCTCATGGCAGCTAGAATATTGCTGAGCTCCTCTCTGTTCCTCTTGGCCATCACATGAGTTCCAATCCTTTTTCTGATGAACTTTAGAGCTCCATCATCCTTGGTGATTTTTTAACAATTCCATGGACCCTCGCTAATAACGATCAAACCCACACACATCTCCCAGATCATATTTCTCATAAATTCCATGTGTTTGGTTATATACCCACAGTGATATCAGCGTTGTGACTTCAAAACCTTCTTGATAACTTTGTGAACCTTGTTTATAGTCCATGGCAATGGGGTAGTGTATGGCAATGACTGTAGCATGACCTTAACTCCAATGGCAGTCACAGTAGAAAGGAGGAGAGAGCACTGAATTATTAGGCATTAAGTCACAGAGAGTTGAAATGACTTACCCAGGGTTATCATGCAGCTAGTAAGTAGCTAAGGTAGGTTTTGAACTCAGGTCTTCCTAATTCAGGTGTCTGCATTCTAACTGCTGAGCCACCTAGTATACTACAAAATATGGCCATGTAGAGTCCAAAGAACAATTTCTTCAAAAAACATTTTCCAGGGTCCCAAGTGAATGAAAATACAAAGTAGGGCCATCTAAAATTCCATCTCCAAATGAAAAGCTGAGATAAGATCTTGTCCCAGAATATCATATGAGGAATGTGATTCTCCTGCAATACACCAATTACAGAGACTGGACTAAACTGCCCATCATAGACAATACAAGAAAATTAAATATTTTCTTTACAAAAACAAATGCCTGAAGATGCCCAAGTGAAATGAAGACTAAAAGAGGATGTGATGGAAGTCGACAAAATTACCAAGGATGAACAGATGGTGAATAAAGATTCAAGAACATCAGAATGTTAGAAATTATATTAAACTTGAAAAGGAGTATTTTTAGGACAAATTAAATTATAAGTAAAATGTCAGGGAGTAGTACATTTATAGAGCTGATTACCCTTAATAGGTAGGACCAGCTGAAAGTTTAAATAGATTCTATATCCAAATAGCAATAGCATCTGAATTCTACACCTGGAGAATTCCCAATGTGGGCAATTTTCCTTCACTAAACAATGACTGAGTAGATAAATCCCCAGGGATTTTCTTGGAGGTACATAGAAGTCATTCAACTTTATTCAGTTGAGGACAAGAGAACATTTTGTTATATACTAAGTAGCATTCTGTTATAGACTAAGCCTTGAGTTTCAAATCCTGCCCCTGAAACTTAATAGATATGGGACCCTGGGCAAGTCATTACATCTCTCCACTTCAATTTCCTCATCTGTAACAATGAAGATAATAATAACACCTCTCTCCTAGCAATTCTATGAAGATCAAATGAGAACACATATATAATTTTTTGTAAAATTTAAAAGGCTGAATAATAGAAGTGGTGGCAGTGGTGGTAGCAAGTAGTAAATATTTTAACTGAGATTTAAACTCAGATTCTTGACTTGCATCCTAGCATTTTATCCACCATAGCCAAGTTGACTGGACAAATGAATTAAATAAAGGCAATAAATCAAATCATGCCTCACATTTTGATAATAGTTTAAGAGAAACTGAGATTGGGGAATGGGGGGGTGAGGTTACCTAAGGTCTTTCTTGATTTAACACCAGGGTCTCTAGTCTAGAGATAAAAAAGTAAAATGGCTTATACATACAGAAATATTCATAGTAGTTCTTTTGTGGTGGCAAATTGGAAACTGAGGTGTGCCCATCAATTAGAGAATGACTAAATGGATTGTAGTATATGATTCTGATGGAATCCTGTTGTACTATACTAAATTACTAGCAGGATTATTTTAGAACGATCTTGAAAGACTTATATGAACTGATGGAAAGCAAAGTAAGCAGAACCACAAAAATATGGAACATAGTAATAGCAGTATTGTATGATAATCAACTGTGAATGATTTATTTATTCTCAGGAACACAAAGATTAAAACACAATTTCAAAGGACATATGATGAAAAATGCTATTATCTTCCAGAAAAAAGGAATTAATGAAATCCAAATGTAAATCAAAGCATATTTTTAATTTTATTTTCCTTGTTTTTATTTTAACTTTTTCAGTCTGTTTTCTTTTGCATCATGACTAATATGGAAATATGTCTGCATTACTATACATGATTAATCTATATCAGATTACCTTCTCAAGGAAAGGGGAGGAGAGAAGAATATGTGAATCAAAAGAAAATTTTCAAATGAATGTTAGAAATTGTTTCTATGTGAAATCAGAAAAAAATAAGTATCATTTTTAAATAAAGGAAGAAAACCATGGCCTTGATAACAACCACTTTTCCTTCCCTTTGCACACACACACATATAATCACAGACTTCTGGAGTTTTATCCAGAGATAAAGTTTCATTCTCTCTTGCATTTTTAACTTCTCTATTGACTTCTTTTTTGCTTGCAAAACTGTGCAGTTTCCTCAATCCTTAAAAAGCCATTTAACTAATTCAGCCACTGGCCCATTTTCCATTCATCACCAAATTTATTGAAAATGGAAGAAATATCAATTGTTCATACATAGGCAGAGCCAATATACTTAAAATGTCAATCATACATATAATAATCTACTTATTCAATGCCATCCCAATTAAAATACCAAAAATATATTTTATTGAACTAGAAAAATAATAACAATATTCACTTGGAAAAACAGAAGATCAAGAATGTCAAAGGAACTCATTAAAAATGTGTAAAGAAAGGAAGTTTGGCAATACTAGATTTTGAAGTTCATTATGAAACTGTAATTATCAAAACTATCTGGCTAAGACATAGAAAAGCAGAGCAATGAACAGATATACAAAAAACAGTGTGCAAAAGATTATAGTAACCTTGTATTTGACAAAACCAAAGAACCAAGTTTTTAGATAAGAATTCATCATTTGGTTAAAATTGTTCAGAAAACTGCAAAGCAGTTTGGCAGAAAAAAAGATCAAAATGAATATATGACAGGCATAAAGGGAGATATAATAAGAAAATTAAAAACCCATTGCTTATCAGAGTTATTAATAAGAGAATCTGGGAATAAACAAGAGGTAGAGGGCCTTGTGAGATATAAATGGATTATGAATACATTAAATTAGAAAGAATTTATACAAATAAATGTAATGTGGCCAAGATTAGAAGGGAAAAAAAGTAAGTTAGGAAAAAATGCATAGACATTTTCTCAGATAGAGGTCTCATATCTAAAATATATAGAGAACTTTGCCAAATATATAAGAATATGAACCATTCCCTAATTGATAAATGGATAAAAGATATAAACGCACAGTTTGTGGATGAAGAAATCAAAGCTATATATATTATAAAAAATGTTCTAAATCACTATTAATTAGAGAAATGCAAATCAAAACAACTCTAGGATGTAACTTCACACCTTTCAGATTGACTAAAATAATAAGGCAAAAAAAACATGCTGAAAATGTGGAAAAATTGTGACACTAATATACTCTTGGTGGAACTGTGAATTAATCCAACCATTTTGGAGAGCAATCTGGAATCATGCTCAAAGAGCTATAAGTCAGTGTATACATTTTGACCCAGAAATGCCAGTATTAGGTTTATTTTCTAAGGTGATCAGGGAAAAAGGAGAAAATATGTATTCTAAACTATTTATAACAGTTCTCTCTATAGTGGCAAAGAACTGGAATTTAAAGGGATGACCATCAACTGGGAAATAGCTAAAAAACTTATGGCATATAATCTGATTGAATAATATTGTGCTTTGATAATGAACAAGTTAATTTTGGAGAAAAAAAACAACATGGAAAGACCTACATGAAATCAGGGAGTGTAAAATGAGCAGAACCAATAGAACATCATACACAGCCACAGAAATATACTTAGAAGAATGATTTGTATATGTGTGTCTCCAGAGAAGAACTGATAGAAATAAGTTGGAAATTGTGTGTGTGTGTGTGTGTGTATGTGTGTGTGTGTGTGTGTGTGTGTGTGTGTGTGAAGGGAGGAAGTTGATTGGGTATTTTAATGTAACAAATAAATATATTTTAATTTTTAAAAAGCAGGCTATACAAAAAAGATATTTCTATCTGACATCTCCACTTATTACTATTTTTTCCTCATTCCCTTGTAGTCTCATTTCCAATACTACAACTCCAATAAAAGTGATATCTCAAATAATATCAGTTATGCCCTAAAATCTAATCCGGATTTTTAATATCATTGACATCTTTTCTTCTTTCAATACTGATGAACATGCTTATTTTTGGATATTCCCCATTAATGTCTTCAGATAAACTATGGGATATCATATACATCTGGTTTTCCTAAATCCCACAAACAATTTTAGAGTTGGAAGGGACCTCAGTGACTACTTCATATAACTCATACTTGAAAAAAATACTCAAAACATAATCTAGTAAGAAATCTTTCAGTAGCTGCTTGATGACCTCCAGTTATAGGGAACTTATTTTTTTTATCTCCTTTAAGTCAATTTCTTCAAAATTTTGATTATTTAATTGACAGTAATTTGGTGGGTTTTAAAAATTTTTTGTTGTTGTTTCCCTACATCAAGTCTAAATTTCCCTCACTTCAGCTTCTATCGATTGATTGTGGTACGTGCCTATTGGTTCAAAGTCTAGTCTAGCCTCTCATCTCCTCCCACTGAACATGATAGTCCTTCATATACTTGATGATAGTGATCATTCACCTTTGAGCCATCTTCTCTAGGATTAATATTTCTAGATCTTTTTGTCCTCAAGACCTTTGACTCTTTTGCTTGTCACTCTCTTGATAGCCTCCAGTTTACTGTTCCTCCTTTTTTCACTACTTATTCATTCTCTTCTCCACATCAGTAAAGAAGGGAATGAGGTTTCATATAGCACTTACATATAACACTTATTTCATATAGCACTTATTTGGCAGGGTTTGTATTAAGCATTTTACAAATGTTATAACATTTAATCCCCACAATAATCCTGGCAGATAGGTGACATTATTATCTTCATTTTATGGTTGAGAAAACAGAGGCAAACAGGTTTCCCAGGGTCACACAGTAAGTGGCTGAAGCTGGATTTAAACTCAATTCCCTAATTCATTTACCTTACTGTTATTTCAACTTAATGTTATTCTTGACTTTTGTATATTCTTGACTATAAATATGTATATAGATATAGGTGTAGATATTCCTCATGTCATGAACTTTCTCCTCTCCTTTCACTTTCTTTCTAATCTGCCAAAGGCAGACTGATGACCTCATCACTCAACTGAAACAATTCTTTCCAAAGTTAACAGCATTCTTTTAATCACCAACCCAAATAGTCTTATATCCTCTCACTTTTTATTACATTTAACAAAATTGACTACTCTGTCTTTCTGAATGCTTTTTCCTAAATTTCCATGGCACTGTTTTCTCTAGGTTTTCCTTCCTCGTGTCTGTTTCCCTTGAAGAATGAACCCATGCCATTTCTCATAACTATGGGTGTACTCCAAGAGTCTATGCTAAGCTCTTTTCTCTCTCTTTTTTTAATATCTTGGTGACCTCATCAGCCACCATGGTTTCAATTTACAAATTCTATGTTGATGACTACTAGATCTGTATTTCATAATTCTTTAAATTTTGGTTTCATGTCACTATATTACATTGGATATTTTCCTATTCTTTAACCAGATGTCCTAGAGGAATGATATATATATATTAAAAATAGAATTATTCACTGTTTTCCAGTTGCACAAACATTGCAATCTCTCAATCTTTCCTGTGTCTAAGGACATAAACATTATAAGTTCACAACTTTACTGTTATCAGTCAACCCTTCACTCTTATTTACCTCATATTTTCAATTACCAAATTTTAACATTTTCTTTGCACGGTGTATTTTTCTATTTATCCCCTCTTCACTATTTACACAATCATCATCTTAGTTCTATAAGCAAAAACAGTCATGTTCTTCATCTTGACATCATCCATACCTGTACCTCCTCCTTGTTAAAGAAGTGTGAAATCTCCTTATCTAACCTTATGCTAATGACTTTTCAATTCTCCTGTTATCTTATTTTTATATAACCTACCTTGACCCCTTACTTCTCTCATAGGTCATCACCCTACCCTAGCTTTTTTCTCTTCTTCTCTCCATTTTCACTCATTGGTGAACAAATCCAATTCTACACATTCCTCCTCTCTTGAATCTCTATTCCCTTAATCATATTTCTAATTATACTTAGACAAACCTCAGTTTTGGATCTCTCTCATCATTTATCAACTCCACTACTACATACATGCTTTTGAATGAAGGTGGAAAAAAATCACACAACTATTTTGACTGAGTCCACTATGAATTTATGCTACATAACCTCAACTGGATCTTGACAGATGGTAAGGATTAAAAAAAATGAGCAGTCAGATTATGGGACTACCTTATTATTCAATAAACTCTAATTATTACATGTTTCCTTTAGAATCAAATCAATTCCTCTATTTGAAATTTAAATCTTTTTATACCCTTCCAATCTTCTTCCACTTAACTTTTTAAATTCTGTGATAGAGCAATTCTGACCTCACTATTGCCACTGCACAATTCCATATATACTTTCTATGCTCTTATATTAACTGCCTCCCATTCTTGAAATTCACACTACCTTTATTTCTTTGAATCTCTGGTTTCCTGAAAAATTCCATTCAAGTATTACCTTCAACATGAATGTTTCTTAGTCTTTCCTAGTTGCTAGGGCTTGATTCTAAAAAACTTCCTTATATTAACTTTGTATATATTTTAAATATACTTAAGTGTGTATATTTTATCTTCAAATAGAATATAATCTCCATGAAAGCAAGGAATAAATTCACTTTGAGCTTTTTAATTCCTAGCACACAAAGCACTTAATAAATGCTGTTAACATATTGATTAATCTCTCTGTTTCTATTCTCTCAAAGCACCAATTTACTCACTCAATCACAATAGACTAACCTTCCTTATTCATAGAAGTTAAACTCTCTCCTTGCACAAAAGACTTCATTGTTTCCCTATTAAACTGAGGGATACAGTTCATGTTCCTTAAAATGGAAGATAGAGGATGGAACTCTGGGCCTGGAGTCATGAAGAGGTGAATACAAATACAACCTCAGGTACTTATCAGCTGTGTGACCCTGAGAAAACCATTTAACTTCTGTTTTTTTTTTCTTTCAGTTCCCTCAATTGAAAAAAGGGGATAATAGTACATGGTTCCCAAAATGTATTAATATTTGCAAAGTACTTACCATAATAACTAGCACATAGTAAACAATAAACATTTCTTTCATTTCTCTTTTTCATTTCGGGTCCTCTACAACTATATATCAGCCTATGTTTCCAGTCTCATTTTCTACTCTCTTATACCCATGCATAATCTTGACAAACTGGTCTACTACCCTCCATACAAACCTGGTGCTTTCATTCTTCTCTGCTATTTTTCACACTGATTCCTATTTCTATTTCTTCTTCCTTACTGCATCAACATGTATTGAATTCCTATTCAATCTTTAAAGTCTGACTAAAATGTTACTTCCTCCAGAATCCTTCTCTGCCTTAAGAATCTGCCATAATAAGCAATGAATCTTCCTCTTCTTGAACTCAAAAGCAACTCATTTGCATTGCCCTTAGGTGCCTTTTATGTATTATCTTGTAGTGTAGGTTTTTTAGTTACTTTCCTACCTTTATATTATATCTGCATTTTGTACTGTAAATTTCATCAAGGAAGAGATTATGTCATTATAAACCTTTTTAACTGGGGAGGGGGGTGTTGAACCAAGAATCCTTCAAAAAAACCAATGCCTTAAAAATACTTGTGGATTTTAATACAATAGAATTGATAGTTATGATCTCTAATATATTCTTTTCTATTTTACTCTCTTTTAAAAACATTTATTTATTAATATAATTAATTTACTAGTGTTTCATTCCATCCCTAAGCTACCCACATCATGAAGGCATCATCCAGAAGACAGATATTTTTATATAAATTATGTCTTTCATGTTTCCATTTTTCAGTTAATTCCCTGGACATAACAGTAACAAATTATTCTTTAAGTAGTCAATTTGTAGTTGTGTATGATGTTCTCTTGGCTCTACTCATTTTGCTGTTCATTATCCCATGTGGTTCTGTCCAAGGTTTTTATTGTTTTTTTAATTAGCCTGCACCTTGTATTTTATGGCACAGTAATATTCCATCACAATCATATACCACAATTTGTTTAGCCATTCCTCATTTCAAAGGCATCCCCTCAGTTTCCAGTTTTTTACCACTATAAAGAGAGCTGTTATAAAAAATTTTAACACATAGGTTTTTTTTCTTTTTATCTTGATCTTCTTGGGACATAGACCCAGCAATAATATTGCTGAATGAAAGGATATACAGTTTAAGAACTCTGGTTACAATTCTGAATTGCTCTCCAAAATATCTGGATCAATTCACAGTGTATTAATGTCCCCATTTTTTCCACATGTCCTCCAACATTTGTCATTTTGCCCTTTTATCATTTTAACCAATTTGATGACTATGAGATTACGTATCAAAATTATTTTGGTTTACATTTCTGTAATCAGGAGTGATTTAGAGCATATTTAGAACATATATAGAAATGAAAATATGGCTTTGATTCCTTTGTTCAAAAATTGTCTCTTCATATCCTTTTCCCACTTACTACTTGGGTGATGGCTCTTATTCTTATGAATTTGAGAAAGTTATCTATATAGTTTAGACATAAGAACTCTATCTAAGTGGCTCTCTATAAAATCCCCCCAACCCCAGTTTTCTGCTTTCCTTCTCATGTTGGCAATATTTATTTTATTTGTGTAAAACTTTTCAGTTTTATGTACTCAGAATTATGCATTTTATATCTCATAATGCTTTCCTTCTCATGTTGACTTAAAAATTCCTCTCCTATCCATAAATCTGTTTGATAATATGTTCCCTGTCCTTCTAATTTACTTGTCTTTAAAATTTTTTTTTATATTTTATGCCTAGATCATGTATCCATTTTGATCATAGCTTAGTGAATGGTGTAAGATATTGGTCTATATCTATTTTCTGCCAAACTACTTTCCAGTTGCCCAAGAATTATTTAACACACAATGATTCCTTATCCCCAAAATCTGGATCTATGCTTTTGTCAAATATAAAGTTGCTATCCTCTTTTAGTACTGTTTGTTATATGTCTGTAGAATTATAAGCTAGACAGATCATGGTGTTGAATGCTGACATTCTCTCCTGGATTTTCATTTGGCCAGAGAAATGAATTTCTTGATTGGGATACTGAGATACAGAACTATTTTAATAGGAGCATCAAGGCATTGGAACTCAATATTCTAGTGAACTCAATATTCTAGTGAATCTTCTGCAGTATAGTAAATATTCCATATTCCATTGTCATGAATCCCAGATTAAGGTTTCTGAAATTACTACATTGAAAAGCAGTGAAATAAACCAGCATTGATTTGGAAAGAGAGACATTAAAAAGCTTTATGTGTTATGATTGTCATCCTTTTGGAGTAGCTGCAATGAGAAAAACAATAATACTATTTTGTTTACAGAAACTTTTATATTTTTCAAAGCAATTTGACTGAAGTTATCATATGTGATCCAATAGGATGCACAAATATTTAAAGTCTGAATGTGCATTATCTACTCATAATTGTTTCTATCCAGTAAATGAGCAACATGAAGGACAAAGTTAAATGATGTGCCCCAAGCCAGAAGGTCATAGATTTAGAGCTGAAAACAACTTTAGAGGCTCTCTTGAATGATCTTTTCATTTTTTGGATGAGGAAACTTAGGTTCAAAGACTATAAATGTCTTATCCAAATTCAGAGAGGGTAGGATTTAAACCCAGGGTTTCTGACTTCAAAGCCAGTTTGCTGTTTCTAAGAAAATAGCATAAAGGTGACTGGAAACATGAAGAATACCAGCAGGTTTCCTGACCTAATCCAGGGTCCTTCTAGCCACCCTAGACATGGCAGATTCTCCTCTTTTTACCTGTAGGACTGTGACTTGGGTTACAAGGAAAGTAATTTATGAGTTTAACATTTCTCCTTCCTGGCCTAAAAATCTCAGCGGAAAATAGCAATGGCCAACCAAAGACAGAGCTTAGTTACAGGAACTTACTGGGGGTGTTCAGCAGACGAGATTTCTTGCAATGGTAAATGGTCTCCTGCTCGCAGTACTCTGCCCAGTTGATCATCGCCTCTAGCTGCTCCATGCTACTGCTGTAGTTAAAGTACATGACATAGGGCCTCTTGGGATGTGCCCCTCGCACCCGAGTGAGCTCTGTGTTGTTATGCTGCACGGCAGTCCAGATCTTATCCTCTGTTCAATGCAACACAACAGAAGGGGATGTTACAAAACAAAACAGCAAGCCAGCACAGAGCCCCAAGCAATAGCAATCAATCATTCATTCAATAAGTGTTTATTCATGAATTGCCTGTGTTGTTTCTCTATCTCCAGCTCTTTCCTAGGGGATGTGGGGAAAATATGAAGAGGAAGACATGTCTCCACTGCCCCCTCCTACTACAATACAAACATCCAGAGGCTTACTATGAGCTGAGATTGGCAAGATTTATTCTTAACACAGAAAATACTAGACAATTTAACTTTGAGTTCAACATTCTGTACTATAAATTATATGCCATCAACATTCAGAGAATAGAAAACACATAAAACAAGCTATTTTTTGCCTGGAATTCCTTTTTATTTAAAGTTGGGAAACTGTGTATGAATGGAAAGCATAATAGTTAGTATTCCAATACGTGTACCATGGAAGTTTTACTTCTCAAAACTAGTGGTTTTTGCACTGTCCTCTAAGTTCCCTTCATGGAAAACATTTTTCAATATTCTAAAGGGAAAAAATATATAATTTTTGAAAAAAAATATAATTTATTTTAAAGAACCTGAGGACCAAGGAGGATGGGGGAAATGTAGTACTTCATAGCCCATCATATTTAGTTGCATAAACTCAGGCAAAATATTTCCCAAACTAAATTTCTTGGTGTACAACACAAAATGAATCCTTACATTACTGACCTGGAAATGACAATATTTATTTGAGTTGGTTCAATGCTGAATGAAAATAGTGTCAGATGGACATTTTGTTAATAAGGTCAAAGGGATTGCAGTGTCCTCTATATTCCTCATATTTTGCATTCAGTCTTATCCTAAAGGTCAAATTGTAAGTTGAGCTGGGAAATATGAATTCCTAAATTTGCTCATATACCTTATTTTTTAATCAGGGACCTTTTGGCATATGAGCTTGGAGGAAATACTACCTTTATAACAATCTGGAATGGATATCTCCATTTTCTCTTCAGTACTAAGTATATTTAATAATTTAACACAAATTTTTGGAACATCTACTATGAAATAATGGGTATAGATAGATTAGAAAAAGAAATAAGACAAAAATGCAATGAAATTTCCCTTTCAAACAAATGTTGTAAAATGTTTATCACTTACTTTCTTGACTGTCGGTATGCATTATATTTTGTTGGAAATGATTTCTGTGTTTTAATTTTTTTCTCTTCTTTTTTTTATTAGACATTTATTAATATTCATTTTTAATCTGTTTACATACTTTATGCCCCTACTTTCCCCTTCACCACCCGCTCTCCCCCCACCCATGGCCAACGCACATTTCCACTGGTTGTAACAAGTGTCCTTGTTCAGGGTCTATTTCCCATTCATGTCTGCCTCAGTCCATGCATTCAAGCAATTGTTTATCTTATATGTTTCCTCTCCTGCAGTCCTTCCTCTGAATGTGGGTAGCATCTTTACCATAAATCCCTCAGAGCTGTCTTGTGTCTGTGTTTTAATTTTTAATTTAAAAAAATCTGCCTTTTTCATATTTTGCTATTCAAAATACTGGCACCTTCCAGTTTAGAGGTAATATGTATGTCAATTTAGAATATACTTCAGAGGAAAGAAATTGAGGGCAAGAGATAAATTCAAATTCCCTCCTCTGACCTCTTATATGTATTTCATATATGTGAAATAAAGGGGAAATATGAATATGAAGGGCAGAAAAGAAGAATTGAACCTAAGAGAGTACTTATGATTCTGCTCTTTCCTGGTTCTCTTCCTACCTCTCTGAGCTCTTTTTAATCTCCTTTGCTAAATCTCCATTTTAGCCACTAATGATGAGTGCTGTCTAGAGTTTTGTGCTGGACCCTCTTTTTTCCTCTACTATCTTATTTGATGTTCTTGTCAGTTGATGAATTTAATTTATTATCTCTATGTTGATGATTCTCAGATCTACTTAATAAGTTTTAACCTCCCTAATGAGACAGAGGGTAAGAGTATGGAGAGGGCAGTCCAGGCTCCCAATGAAGGCATCATTCTCAACTCCTCACACTCTATCATTCTCTCATATCCAATTTGTTGGCAAGGCATACTGATTTTACTTTCTTGATAGCTCTTACATTTGTCCCAAGCAACACACTCTACCTCCCAACTCTGGGCATTTTTTAAGATTTTGCTTCATTCACAGAATGTTTTTCCTCTTCATCTCTATTGTCTCTTGGTTTCCCTGGCTTCCTCCAAGTTCTCTCTAAAATTCTATCTTCTTTAGGAAGTCTTTTCCAATAACTCTTAATTTTATTGTCTTTTGTTGATTATTTCCAACTTATCCTTTCTATTACATTTGTATATAATTATCTACATGTTGCCTTCCCCTTTAGCCTATAAATGATTCGAGCTTTGGAATTGTCTCTTTCTTTTCTTTATTTCCCTAGTAATTTCCTTAGCACAGAGCACAGTGGTTGGCATGTGGCCAGCTCTTAATAAATGTTTTTGACCATTACTTGTACCTCTTGGACTGTCATTCTCTGATGGTCTATTCTTGCATTTTTTCCCTATTTGAAAAGATGGGGAACACAACTCCATTACGGAAGTAGTCAGTAAGCTAAATGGACTTAGTTTAGAATAGTCATAGGATCACTGATGTAGAGCTGGAAATCTTAGGAACCTTAAAATTCATCAAGTCCAAAACAAATAATTCCACAACCAGACTAGTTATTTGTTTCAGAAAATATGCCTGTTTTCCCACAGACAGAGGAATCCCTCAGCTGCTTTAGGACTCCAAAATGAAACATATAACAAAAAAAGCATTTTCTTTTCTAAGAAAAATCTCTAACAAAAGCCAATGTAGATATAAAGAGGAGTTACTATTATTAGTCAAATTACTATATCTCTCAACCAACTTTCCAAGTAAAAAGAAATTCCCAAGTAATGCTAATCATTACTCTTGATAGATCTTTAGTGATAGAAGTGACCACAGAGTTCATCCACTCTAATACTATTATATTACAAATGAACTAACTGGAGACCAAGGAAAGAAACAGAATTATAGGAACAAATTATCAGAGGTGGAAATGACATTCAGTTCATAAGTACTTATTAAGTCTTTAATAGGTACCAGACACTTTTTTAAGGTCTGCCTTCAAGGTGCTTAAATTAGGAGTAAAAAAAAGTAAGCCCCTGCCCTCAAGGAATTTAAGGTATAATCTAAGAAGAAACAGGTAAATAATTTGATGAATACAAGATTCCTATAGAGCAGAAGAAAGATCCTCAGTCATCTCTACCTTTTCTTGGGTAGAGGTACAGGGTAAGTGAAAAGGAACAGAAAAGAACTTCTACAAATAGTAGGATTTGAAGTGAGTCTTGAAAGAAGAAGGAAAATAGAGATTTACTCTTAAAGAGATAGAATAATGCATTATGAATCTTGAAAGGTAAATTGGAATCAGACTGGGAAGATATTAAATACTATAAATTATAGAAAGTTACTGGCATTTTCTGAACAAAGGATCAAGACGGTCAGATCTGTACTTTAGATGTAACCATTTGACAGCTTTATAGAGAATAGATTTAAGAGAAAAGAGATCAATAGGAGGCAGTTGAAATAGTTCTGTTATAATTCAGAGTTCTCATGTATCTTGATCATAACTATGAGCTCCAACTACCCAATGTCCTTCCTCCAGTGAAATAGTTGTATTACAGCATATATGGTCTTCTATATAGCATCTCTAACTTAATTTTCTTCCTTCTCTAAAGCATTCTCCGAATAGCTATCAAAGTGTTTTTCTTCAAATTTAGATATAACAGTCATTCTCCAACTTAGAAAATTCCAGTTTCTCCCAATTGCATCACAAACACTTTTCTTCATTGTACTAAAAGCCCTTCAAAATCTGAGCCCAATCTATCTTTCCAAGTTCATTATAAATTACTTTGTTTCCCACACTTTGCAATCCAACCAAATTGACCTCTCTATTCCTCCCACCTGAGACTATTTCTAATCAATCTGCCTTTGCACTGATTGTTCCTTATGCCTAGAATGCAATACTTCCTCAACTCAGCCTCATAAAATCCCTTACATCTTTCAAAACACAGTTTAAATACCTGATCCCACTAACTATAAATTTCCCATCTAATTAAGTACCTAATATTTATCTAAACCATGTATTTCTGTTGTTGTTTAGTCATTTTTCAGTTGCATCCAACTCTTTGTGACACCATTTGGGGTTTTCTTGGCAAAGACTCTGGAGAGATTTGCCAATTCCTTTTCCAGCTCATTTTACACATGATGAAACTAACTTGATGAAACCATCAAGGTTAAGTGAATTCTCTAGGCTCATATAACTAGTAAGTGTTTGAGGCTAGATTTGAACTCAGGAAGATGAGTCTTCTTCACTCCAGGTTCAGCATGCTGTGTCACATTAATTTGTCATAGAATAGGAATCATGAATCTAGAACTAGAAGGGATTTCAGAGATCAACTACCCTAACTCTCTTGTTGGTCTTAAATAAGAAACTTAATCTCAAGTAGATTAGGTGATTCATCCAAAGTCACACAGGTAATAATCATTAAAGACTGCATAGAAAGTGAAGTCCTATGACTCCAAAATAATTACTATTTCTATGGTACCATTCTATGAAGGAAAGAGATTTTCAATATGTCTAGAAAGGTAGCCAGGGTTGAAAATGGAAAGTGCTTTAGATGGCAGAAGCCTGTGAATTTTATCCTCAAAGCAAGAGGGATCAGGGAACAACCCAACGATGACAGTTTTAGGCTTATATATTTCTTATATATGTGCAATTGGACAGCATGGAAAATTGAGGTAAGTAAAACAATTTGGATGGAGTTTTTGACAGTCCAAGGGAGAAGTGGTAAAGGCTTGCATTAGAGTAAAGGCTTACAAGTGGACAGAAGGGAACAGATGTCAAAAATTCTAAAGAGGTATTTTTATGAGAATTGACAATTATTTGCATATGAAGGATGAAAAGGGAAAGAGAAGAGTCAAAGATTATTTTTTATTTTTATTTTTTTGTTTATAATCCCTACCTACTTAGTATCACTTCCAAGACAGAAGAAGAATAAGGACTAGGCAAAGGGGGTTAAGTGATTTGCCCAGGGTCACAAAGCTAGGAAGGTCTAAGGTCAAATTTGAACCCAGGATCTCTTATCTCTAGGCCTGGCTCTCTCATCATTACAGCACCTGGCTGCTCCAAAAGGTAACTTCTTAACCTCATTTTCAACTGTTAGAGATGGAAGAAACTTCAGGGATTCTAGATTTTGCAGATAGATTATTCATTCATTCCTTCATCCATTCTTGCATACAAAGATGCTTATGTTCATTATGCTGAAATAAGATCCAGTTTCTAGGATGATAGAGAGGGGAGATTTGTCTGAGAAGTCATCATTAATTTTATAACTAATGATAGTTGGCCAGTGATGCCTTCTAAACCCCCAGGATGAATTGGGGTTTTAATAATCCAAATATTGGCAGTTTTTTCATATATGTAATATAAAGAAGATATAAAGCAACAATTAAATATTACAAAGTGCTCTCCACAATTCACTTTACAGGTATAAGTAACTCTTGTTACAAAAACAGCAGGCAATAGATGGGTCAAGGGAAGGCTGACAATCTCAAAGTGCTCTTAACAGATTTCTCTTTCAAAGTTGCCCCTTGTTTTCTGTTATTTTTCTCATGGGAACTTCCAGTGCAAATAAAAGATAAAACAAAAAAAAACAAAAAACTAAGCAGGTAATTGGATAATATTTTCTTCTTACTTACTTTTTATCCAGCCCATGATGGCTGTAGAGGAGACTAACTATGGCATGCTAAATAGGTGCTCCATGGATGTGAATGAAGCCCAATCCAATGGCACATTGCCTGGTATCTGCTAGTTCTTAGTCTTCAATAGGAAGAGTGAGCTTTAATGAATAAGGTCTAGGTGGAAGTGTATCACATGAAGGATCCTTGTTTGAATCAGATTATATTTGCATAATCTATAAATGGTCACTGTTTATTCATTTTTAAAACTTTGAGTATCTTTTTGGGTATTAAATATGGAAGGACTAGCAAGTGGCATGTTAGCAGTGAGAATTTGGGAAACTTTCTATGGAAGATCAGGAAACATTTATTGTTTATTGATCTACCATATTCAATCAACAAAAGGGCCCATTCAGTTCTTGCCTAGAATTGAAGATATAATGGGCAGAACTGACTTATTACTTAATCTGATTCAGTGGGAGTTTGATTCTTGGAAGGGTACTGGAAAATCATTAATCAAAGAAGTTGGGTGAATGAATCAATTTTCATTTGGACAGTGGTCTGCTTTCTTTTAATTTTCTGTAAACTTTTGTATTGACTTTTGATATAAAAGTCAACTTTGAAAAAACAGTTGTGATGTTAGTAAAGAGAAATGTCAGATCTTATATAGTCAGGGAAAATAGAAACATATGTTCCTTATTTTATTAATGAACTATCAGAGCCCAACTTTCTTTGGCACACATTGATGCTTTTAATTTATTTCCCCAAACTGCTTCCCTGGTCTCCATTCCCCTTTTCCTAAAAGCATGGGTTCTGATAGAACATTGGTTGCTAGGTCTTCTGGAGATAGTTTGTTAGAAGGCAGAGAAACAAAGAATTTGATGACCTCAATCTATCTTATCCTGACTGATGGTTCCCTGATCTAATCCTGTATCCGCTTTCTTGAACCATGCTTCATATAGCTACTATGATAAATTCTATGATTCAGGAGAGCCGAATCAGGACTAAAGGTGAATTGTATTATCCACCCCAACCCATGTTTTGCTTACAAATGAATCATGTAAAATAAGTGCAATGGAGTAGGAGGATGTTTAACATTACTCAGTGGTCAAATGACAATGCTTCATGACTTTAAACAAATATACAATATTAGGATAATTCATTGCTACATCTCCAAGATATATACTATATCATTCTAAGTAGCGATACTATATCTCCAAGTGATAAAGAGCATTCTTCTAGATCAGAGAAACAGATAGAAAGAGAGAGACAGAGAGAGAGAGAGAGAGAGAGAGAGAGAGAGAGAGAGAGAGAGAGATGTAGTGGATACCCAAATTTTTATTTAATTTACCTATTTTGCTTCATACCTATAAAATAGGTTACATTTATAAATCCCTTCATATATAATATTTCCCTTTAACCATATAAAAAATAAACCTTTGAGGAAAGTAATATAATCATATAATAACATCCTCATTTTGAAGAAGAGGAAATCAAAGTAAGAGCAATTATGACTCAAAGTCACATAGCTAGATGTCAGAAATGTGAATACACTAAAATTTTTGGTTTACATTGTAATATTTTCCATTTTCCAAAGGCCACCTAAGTGGGTTTATACACCAGCCATTTCAGTATTCTCACTGGAACAATGATTCTTGTTGCCTCTTTTCATTTCCTCTTTTTATTTATGTAGCAATCTTCCCCAAAGGAGAATTTTCTAGATATCCCCTCAGCAATTCACATAATAGATTGTATAATTAGAAGTCAATAGTCTCTAGGAAACTGGTGAAACTCATTTAACAATTTGAGTGCAAGACAAGGCCACATTGGGTTAGCATGGGAGGTCTTAGAAAAGAGAGGGTGAAAATAGGAATTATCACCATTGTAATGAAAGTTGGTAATAAAATATAGTAATAATGTGTATATATATATGTATACATGTATGTATATACATATAGTATCTAAAAGTTTGAGAAGTCCTTTAAACATTACACTATCTGGGTTAGCCTCATTTTATCAATGAGATATTTACCCATAGTCATACAATTAGTAAGTGTTAGAGGTGGGATGTAAACCTGGGTCTTCCTGATTTGAAATCAAGTATCCTATCTAATATGGTACCTCATATATATTATCAGATTTTTCAGATGGTTCACTGATTCTTAAATTAGTTCTCCTGGATCTGTTTTCTGGATCAGTTTTATGAAAATAAACTTCAAAGAGCTATTCATCTTTGTAGGTTGTTTTAATATTTCTTTTTATCCCATTGAAATATTTTTCAATGTCTTCCAATCTCATTTTCTTGGATAAAGATGGTTTCATCACAGAACTTTTGCTTCATTTATTCCAACTATTTATACAGTCCTTGTGGATGGCATTTTTTCTTCTACAAGCCCCATTTGGACTTATTATATAGTTGTTTTCTTCTTGCTTTACTCCATGGGCATCTCTTCTGTTTTTGGCATAAGGTTCTGCTTACTCATATCTCTAGCTTCATGTTCTTCATGTACCTTGTGCTTAGCTTAAATTCTATTCCTATATTCCTGGGTAGAATGGCCAGAACTTGCTTGGTCTTCAAAACAAAGCTACACCTTCTGAAAGAATTGTCACTGTTTCCATCTGTGGTTAAAGCCCCAGTTGTCAAGAAGCTGGACTATGTCTAGGCAGACTGAGTGCTGTTTCTGGCCTATCTCCTGCTATGACTTGGGCACTGGGCTGCTCTTTACTTGGTGCTACTCATTCTTGTCTCTTGTTGGGGCTCTGGAAATTTTCCATGTTTACTGCTTTGGGTCATGGGGCCAAAGACCCGGAACTGCCTCAGAGTCTGTATCATTTTTTGGTACTTGGCTGATTCATACTGTACTTTCCACTTTAATTTATATCTGTTAACAGATTTTGAAAGACTATCAGTATGTATGTGTGTGTGTGAATATTAATTCTGGAGGAGAATAAAGGAATTCATAGTTGATTATCACTCCTCTTCTATACCATTCTCCTAGAACCTCTCCCTTCCTCTGTTTAGAGACTGTAAGAAAAGACATTTGGGAGATCCTTCCTGATCTTTTGTCATTTCAAAAGATTTCCTAGGGAATCCTTATCATTTCCTAATCCTTTCCTGAACTTCATCATATATAAAAAATTAACATTCAAAAAAAAGTAAATCAACCTTGAAACTCTCAACAGCTCAAGTCACTTCCCATACTCACTATAAGATTTCATCATGCCCCCTTTCCTCCCTCTCTCTCCTGTGGAACTATCCCTCCATTTTTCAGCTTTCTTTCTTTGTTTTGTTATTAGATTATTAGCTCCTTGAGGGCAGAGGTTATTTTATGCTTTTCTGTTTATCCCTAGTACTTAGCACAGTGCACATAGTAGGTGTATAATAAATTTTTATTTAATGAATAAATTATTCTCATTTTTTTCTTTAACATTGTTTCCTGATGCATGTTTAAAGCTTCATTTGAGTGTTTGTGGGGAGCCAGACTCCTTTAAATATTAACCTGCAACCATCTTTACTCAATATTCTCAGATTATATATTATGCAATGCACCATGCCTTGCAATTTCCACAAAAATCCATATAGACCAAAGGGTCTGTATAAATGATGCACAAATTCATTCAAGCAGCATGAACATGATTTCAAAACCTTGTATCTCCAATTCCAACAGAAATTTCTATCCACTGGCTTGCCAGGATCTACATGGAATGTACAGATGAGGATTCATTCCTTTGAAATTTAGGTTTGATAACCCTTAGAATCCTAATATAAAGCTTAATATATGATATCAGAGTCACCAACCCATTACAGGCTTTTTAACACAGTGATTTCAAATATTAGACCAAAAGGGAGTGTGATCTGGGAAAGATAAGTGTTTTGAAGAGGATTAGTCTTAGAGGAAGTTCAGGGCATGAGATGATGCTGTCTGTTTTAAAAGAGTGGCACAACTTGGTGGCTCAGTGGATAGAATGCAGGGCCTAAAGTTAAAAAGGCCTGAATCCAAATCTGACCTTCACTTACCAGTTGTGTGATCCTGGGCAAGTCACATAACTCCTGTTTCCTCTATTCCACTGGAGCAGGAAATGACAAAGCCTTCCAGTATCTTTGCCAAGAAAACTCCACACACAACACTAGTATGCTATGCCCTGGGTCACATGAAAGTCAATATGACTGAACAACAACAACACTCTGGAAGTGCCCTGAATAGATAAGTGGTTGTGGGGGGAAAGGGAAACAAGAAAGAGAAAGGGATTATAGAAGGATACCAGTTAAATTCTGCCAACAGCTAGTCCTAGCTTGGCTGTTTTATCAATCAAGTTGAGAATATTATCCTAGCTTTTAGTACATCGTTGGTTCTAAATAAATACTTATTCAAGTGAATTATATCATGTCACAGAAGGAACACAGGTCTGGAAAGCAGAAGAAAGGTCTAAATTCCAACTCTGTCATCAATTTCTTATATGACTTTTAGTCATTAATTTTGTTTCCCTGGTCCTTAGTTTTCCTATAAGTAAAATTTAAATGATTTTTTGTTACATGCTGCAGCTTCCAAATTCTACAGTCTATGAAACTAGAAATCTACACATAGAAACTGAAGGAAAAAATTGAAAATTTTCTATAATACTAGCATGGGAACCAGACCACATCAGGATTTAGCTGCTTTAGCTATAAGAAAAATAATAATAACTATATATACATATATGGTTATAAGGAAGTCTCACAAGGAGAGGGGGAAAGGGACACTCATTTATATAGTGCCTACTATATGCCAAGTGCTCTACTAAATTCATTACAAATATCACGTTTGATCCTCACAATAGCCTTGCAAGGTAGGTGCTTATTAGGTGCTCCCAGACCTTGGATTTCAAGGACACTGATTGTGAGTACTCAATTTATTATTCTAAAGACAGGTCAATAAACTCCAAATACTTAGGTTCTGTCAGATTCTGTGCCAGCACTTTCAAAACCATTGATCTATATCCACATTATCAAACTACATAGATTTAATAGCCTTGGATTCAAATGGCAAAATGAGAAGTTTAGGCTAAAAGTCAGCAACATCTTTTAATGGAAGAACATCCTATTAAGTGGATTATGAGGTCAAAATCCATATTATACATAACTTGAAATATATTTTTAAAGGAACAGTTGCTTGGAGTATCCTAACTACTTTTTCTGTCTGCAATTTCACTAAATATATAATTGTTTATATATAAAGAGCACGGATTTAATTTTCTCACATGCTTTTTTCCCTTCATTATTTCTGATTGGTATTATTACTGTGGTGATTATTAATATTAATAAGTTTAATTGCAACTTTTGTAAGCTGTTCTATTTCCATGGGAACAGGTAATTGGGAGGAAGAATGGAAGAAAGTGAAAAAGAAGAGGAAAAAAAGCAAGAAAAAAAAAAAGCTTGATGAATAAGACTTCCACTCTACACACGTATCTGTCTCTTTGCCTAGTCTGAAAACTGCAATTTTTCTATCATGATGCTTAGATGGAAGGGAAGTCTACAGATTGTCAATATCCAGTTTAATTGAACTTAAATCACCATGGGGAGCCACTTACAGTCCTTTCAAAAGTGTGCCAAACCACTTATATTTCTATTGTAATAAAACAAGTCTACATCAAGGTCCCGGAGGTAATTTTCAGATCCAGTTACCTAAGCAGACAACTGTGAATTTTCCACGCCAGGGGTGATAGGAGCCCTGCACTCAGAGCACTAGCTGTCTGTATCACTTATTTGGGCATTAATCTTAAAGTGCCTTATGATATTTGCTGTATTATTTTATTTGTTATATTTTATCTCTTACATTATTTAACTCCTCCTCTTTGTGCTCTGTCACTCCATTTAGATTATAAGCTCTTTGAAGGTATAACATGTCTACAAATCTATTTGACAAACATTAATTCAATGCCTACTATGTACAAGGCTCTTTCAGTTATTACAGGAAAGACTTGGAGCATAGGGGTTTTATATTCTATTAGCTGACATAACACACACACAGACTCCAAATTATTTTCATAAAAAGAAATTCATACAAGCAATGAATCATGCCAGTTTAAAAGCAGGGGATTTTACTTATTTTTGTGGAAACTATAAAGGAATCATAGGGTGTTTCTTGCAAGAAGCAACCCCTGAAGAATTGGGAGAGTTTGAACTAGGGTTACATTTCAAGTATGAAGTATGGCCTGGGAAAATACTAAGAGGTAGAGAAGGACAGGCTAAATTCAGGGGACACAGTATAGGTCAGTTTGGTGGAGAGAAGTAAAAAGTAAAAATGAGATAGAATCAAATTATGAAAAGCCATGAATGCAAGCAAGGCTAAAAGTTTGGGCCATTATTATCCAGACAGAAGCAACAAAAAGTTTTAGAGCCAACGAATGATAAAAATAAAACTATCCCATAAGAAGATTACTCTGGCAATGGTATTTACAAAGGATAGGAAGAAAGCGGACTAGTTAGGAAGAGATTACAATAGAGCAGTAAATGGGGCTCAGGTTCACACAGCTATTAAGCATCTAAGACTAGAGTTGAACTCAGAAAGATTAGTTTTTCACTCCAGGCCAGATAGTCTATCCACTGCAATACCACGCTGTAATATAAATGATAACTAATGTTATTGCCGTATGTGTGAATTGACGATTATTTGAACTGGGAGTTATAAAAATGGAAAAGAAAAAACTTTGCAAAGGTAAAACTGAAAAGGTTTAGTAAATGAGGGGATACTGTAGGTTTTATTATACTCATTTTGACAATAAAGAAATTGGAGCTCAGAAACCTTATGTGATTGGCTCATGGTGAATGGAATTTGAAGGTTCAAATGGAAATTGAACATTAACTTTCCCAATTCCAAGTCAAGCTTTCAAACTTTATGCCAGAAACAGAACCAGTGGAGAAGAGACTGCAGATGCATGAGAGAAGGGATGATGAGTGGGGTAAAATCTTGGGGGTGAGAGTAAGAGATAGTTTGAAAGGCACAAGAGTATCAGTTTTTAGTAAGAAAAGTCACATATTTCTGTGATATAAGAGAACGAAGGAGGGGGAAATGAAGACAAGATCTGAAAATTAGAGGAAAGGAATTTAGGAAAAAATATACAAATGGCTTCATTTTGGCAAAATAAAAGAATCCTCACTGAATAACATGAGGATTTGAAAAGGAACTAATTAAAGGGGAATAGAAAGATTAACTCATGAACACAATGAAATTAGATAGAAAGAAATCTTTAGTGCATATACTTTATTAGGCCAATGAAGAATACTGAAAGATTCCAGAGAGTTACTAAGTGCAACATTGACATAGATGGCCACTAGTATGGAGAGAAATGGAACAGAATAGGGGTGATAGTTTAAAATATTAAGATTGAAATTTGTGTACTAAAGTTATTAATAGGCGATAGGAGTGATATTACGGGAAAAGTAAATTGAAAAGACAATGTGGCATGGTAGATAATCGTGTTCTCTAGTTTCACAATTATTTGTTTGATCACCTTTCAATTTAGTTAGTCTTTGTGGATCTAACTTCCCTAATCTATATAATAAGAAGATTGAGATATAGCATGTTGATGTTCATTTCAAGTTCTGAACTTCTGAGATTATAATGACAGAAAGGAATTTCAGAGAACAATATTGTAGAGTATTTCCATGAAATAATAAAGTTTAAGGTGTGCTCATGAAAACTTTGAGACATGGCAAGAGAATACAGCATTAGAAATAGTTCCTGCTCATCTTAATAGTATAATGAATGTCTATTAAGGAAATTACATCTAACAATGCAGGTCTATAATTGTTCTTTAATTTATAGAATTAGAGTTTCCTGGAGAGGTCTGAAACTGGATCAGGGATAAGAAAATACTGAATTCTAATCCCAATCCTGATATTTGTTATGTATGAACTGGAACAAGTTATAGAGTTGAGGGAAAGACAACGGGCAGCATAATAACATCAATGAAGGAGGTATAAGAATGTACTGGGAGTAGGTAATTTTCATTGTCAAAGACAGGTACAAAATAATGTAAAAGAATAGCAGAAATCTAAAAAAGAGGTTAAGAAAATTTTAAAAAGAAAACAGATGTAAGGAGGAGAGAACAACTAATGATGTCAGCATAGGGAAGATTTAAAAGTGGTCATGGAATGTAAGAAGTATTGTGACTCTTCCTTCTGGCCTTCTGGGTGACTAGGAGTAGATGAAGGCACAACTCTAGAGATTTGACTGGTCTTGATATCTTCAATGAAAAGCCAGATTTCAATTATAATAAAAAGTAGGAAGTATGGGGGCTTCCGGGTTAAGATGGCGGCAGAGTAAAAAGCAGCTGCTTGACCTCTCCTAACCCATGTATATAGTACTCCTCAAGAAGACATAAAACCAAATCCAGGTGAACGAAGGGACCCCAAAACAGGGCACAGCATAGAAGGTACGTGGAATCGGGGCACTTCCATGTTATAAAGGGGTAAAACAGCTCTCACTAAAATGCGAACTGAGCAACCACCTCCCCCCACACACAAACCACCTACAGTGCCAAAGCCAGCGCACAAGAGCTAGAGTGAACTTGGGGCACCCATTAAGTCATTGGCATCTCCAGGGCCTATTCCTGAGAGCAGCAAGATTTAAGACCCCAAGAGGCTAAAGAACTTTGAACACAGACCCTGAGCGCAGGCACGGTAGCAGATGCAGACATGGATTCTGAGCACAGGCAGGGACCATGGGTGGGGACCAAGTGCAGATGGGTGCATGACTGGGGAAGCAGCGCCCTGAGACTGTTAAAGGAGCTTTGGGCAGAGGAACAAGCAGAGGGACCGCCAGGACGCTTGATCCTGAGAACAACTAGACCTGAGACCTCAGGAGCCTAAAGAGCACAGACAAACCCGGGGTATGAGGATAAAGCTAAGAGTGCAATGGCTAACAATGGCAAGCCAGAGACAAGAACCCCAGAAGAGAAAGATCAAGAAGAAATCTTTAACATTCTACAACTTTTACACAGAAAAAATCCAGACAACAGAGCAAACTGCAGAGGAGAACAAACAACTAATCATATCCAAACCTTCCCAAAAAAATCAAAACTGGTCACAAGCTATTGAAGAGTTCAAATCTGAGATTATGAGAAAGATGGTAGAGAACTGGCAAGAATATAACAGTTTAAAAAGCAGAATTTTGCAATTAGAAAGTGAGCCTCAGAAATCAAATGAATTGGTAAGCAAATTGAAGACCAGAAATGACCAGCTAGAAGCCCTGAAGAACCAAACAGACCAGATTCAAAAGGAAAACCAAAAGATTATAGCCGAAAACCAGTCTCTAAAGGTTAGAATTGGGCAGTTAGAAAAAGATGCCCCAAATCAAAAGAATTGATAAGCAAATTGGAGAACAAAATCAAACAGTTGGAAAACAGGATAGAGCAAATCGAAAAGGAAAATCAAAAGGATATAGTAGAAAACCAGTCTCTAAAGACAAGAACTGGGCAAGTAGAAGCCAATGACCTCTCAAAACAACAAGAACAAATAAAGCAAAGTCAAAAGACTGATAAAATAGAAGGAAACATGAAATATCTCACCGAGAGATTGACAGATCAAGAAAATAGTCTAGAAGAGACAATTTGAGAATTGTTGGTCTTCCTAAAAAAGCAGAAATTAATAGAAATTTGAAATCCATACTAAAGGAAATTATTCAGCAAAATTGCCCCAAAGTTCTACAACAAGAGGGCAATATAGGCATTAAAAGGATCCATAGATCACCCTCTACACTAAACCCTGAAAAGACAACCCACAGGAATATAATAGCTAAATTCAAGAGCTTCCAAGTAAAAGAAAAAATTTTACAAGAAGCCAAAATGAGACAATTCAGATATCAAGGAGCACCAATCAGGATCACACAGGATCTGGTAGCCTCCACACTAAAAGACTGCAAGGCTTGGAATATGATATTCAGAAAGGCAAGAGAACTGGGTCTACAACCAAGGATCACCTATCCATCAAAACTGACTATATACTTCCAGGGGAAAGTATGGGCATTCAACAAGATAGAAGATTTCCAAGTTTTTGCACAGAAAAGACCAGGACTAAATGGAAAGTTCAATATCCAACAACAAAAACCAAGAGAAACGTGAAAAGGTAAAGAAGAAACAGAGGGGAAAGAAAGAAAACTCTTATTTTTAAATTTGCCTCTTTAAGGGCTTCAATAAGATCTAATTATTTGTATTCCTATATGGATAAATTTTATTACACATAAAATGTAGTGAACTCTATTCACTATTATAGTATCCACTATTATAGTAATTAGAAGAATTATTCACAGGGATAGGTTAGAGTACTAAATGGTCTAAGATGATAAGGGGGTGGATGGGAAAGAGGGGGTGAATAGTAGAGGACACCAAGAGAAACTTGAAAGAATAAGAAAAATAGGATATTCTATTACACACAAAGAGGGCATGGGAAGGGGAGGGGATGAATACAATTATAAGAAGGAGAGGAAGAGAGCATTAAGACGTAATATTTAAACTTTACTCTCAGTGGAATTAACCCTGAGAGGGAGGAGTAGCTATATCTGTTGAGATATAGAACTCTATCTAACCCTACTGAGAAAGTCAGAAGGGATAAACCAAGGGCAGCAGAGGAATGGGGAGGTAAAAAAGGGAGGGGAGAAGAAGGGAGAGGGAGTTCATTAGGAATTCATAAAAATAAAAAGAGGGGAATAACAAGGGAGGGGGTAAAAAGGGTAGTAAATCAAGGGAGGGCACAAGGGTTACTGGTTTAAAACAAATCACTGGTTTAAAAGGAAATAGCCTAAGAAGAAGGGGTAGAACTAAAAGAGGTTACCAAAATGTTGGGAAATACACAATTGATAATTATAACTCTGAATGTGAATGGGATGATTGATTATACTAAATTAAAAAGTTTTTGTACAAACAAAAACGATGTAGCTAAAATCAGAAAGGAAACAACAAATTTGGAAAAAAATCTTTAAAACATGAAACTCTGACAGGTGTCTAATTACTCAAATACATTGTATAAAAAAAATCAAGCCATTCCCCAATCAATAAATGGGCAAGGGACATGAATAGGCATTTTTCAGATAAAGAAATAAAAACTATCAATAAGCACATGAGAAATCTCTAATAATTAGAGAAATGCAAATCAAAACAATGCTCAAGTATCACTTCATGCCTAGAAGATTGGCTAAAATGATAGTAGGGGAGAGTAATGAATGTTGGAGGAGATGTGGCCAAATTGGGACATTAATGCATTGCTGGTGGAGTTGTGAACTGATCCAACCATTCTGGATGGCAATTTGGAACTATGCTCAAAGGGCTATAAAAGATTGCCTGCCCTTTGATCCAGCCATACCATTGCTGGGTCTGTACTCCAAAGAGATCATAGATAAACAGACTTGTATGAAAATATTTATAGCCGCAATTTTTGTGGTGGCAAAAAACTGGAAAACTAAGGTATGTCCTTCAATTAGGGAATGGCTGAACAAACTGTGGTATATGGTGGTGATGGAATATTTTTGCACTAAAAGGAATAATAAACTGGAGGAATTCCATGTGAACTGGAAAGACCTCCAGGAATTGATGCAGAGCGAAAGGAGCAGAGTCAGAAGAACATTGTACACAGAGACTAATACACTGTGGTAAAATAGAATGTAATGGACTTCTGTACTAGCAGCAATGCAATGACCCAGGACAATTCTGAGGGACTTATGGAAAAGAATGCTACCCACATTCAGAGGAAGAACTGCAGAAGTGGAATCACAGAAGAAAAACAACTGCTTGAACACATGGGTTGAGGAGGACATGATTGGGGATGCAGACCAGAAACTACCACACCAATGCAACTATCAATTTGGAAATAAGTCTTGATTGATAACACATGTTAAAACCAGTGGAAATGTACATTGGCTATGGGGGGAGGGGGAGGTCGGGGGGTGAAGGGGAAAATAAGAGCATGAATCATGTAACCATGATAACTTTTCTAAAAAATATTTTTTAAAAAAGTAGGAAGTATGTAAGAAGATTAATAAGGAATAGAAATTTCTTTATAATAGAATAGGATTTTCAGACTGGACAGGTAAATCAGAAAGGTAAATAATTTGCCTCACTAAGTTAGGTGATAGGGGATAATCAATGCAGAGTAGACAGATAAAGTAGAGGGATTTTAAGCCTAGATATCTGCCAGGTTCTTATTAGCAGGTCCTATACATCATTTCATTCTCTATTGTACCAATTCAATTCAATTCACCAAACATATATTAAGTAACCGCCATATGTAGGTTATTGTCTTAGAAGGCCTTTCATAATTCTTCCATTTGCTAATATTTTCCCCTTTCAAAATACCTGAATACAATGAATGGACCTAAAGATTTTTATTTCTTCTCCCTTAGAATGCATGGTCCTTTAGATCAAGGGCAGTGTTTTCTGCTTTCTTTCTTTCTTTCTTTCTTTCTTTCTTCCTTCCTTCCTTTCTTTCTTTCTTTCTTTCTTTCTTTCTTTCTTTCTTTCTTTCTTTCTTTCTTTCTTTCTTTCCATTCTTAATGCTTAGTATAGTGCCTGGTACAAAGTAAATATCTGATAATTGAGTGCTGAATGAATGATTGATTAGGTGAAAATGGCAAAGGTCATAGAGAAATTTAAAATGGCCCCTTCTATCTAGGAGTTTGTATTATTCTTGGTGATGCAAATAAGTAAAGCAAGATAAAATGAGGAAGGACTTTGCACAAGGGTAGAAATTAAGAGAGCACTTTCTTCCCTATCTATTCCATACATGGTAGTATCAGAGGCTTCATATTTATATCATACAGTTGCAATACTTGGCTCTCTAATATCCTTTCCCACTTCTTTCCCATCTTTGTTTATTCAGAAGTACATATATTGCTAATGAGTTATGCTTTGAAGAAACACATTAACCAAAGGGGCTATGTTCCCTTTGGTCCAGGGATTCACTTATGATGGCTCATTTTGACCTTCTGCTGAAATGTCCAAAACAGGCTAAAAACTGCCACTACATTGTTTATTTTATTTCTCTATTTCTGCACTTCAAAACAGAGAGCTTAAGGTTTAAAGCGCCTTCTATGACCACCATCTACCTGCATTAACTACAAAACACATACACTCACTCACTCAGAAAAACACATACTCGCATACCACAGGACAAATGTGTACATGGGAAAAACTATCACAGAATATCTCACCCATCAATTCCAGCTATTCCACCTGCCTACCTGGTCTACACTTTATGACTTCCTGACAACATACTTGACTATGATTTATTGCTGTGTTTCAGCTGAGCCTTTATTTTTTTATATACCTTCAGTATGGGTGTAGGTGGTTTGTTTTTCTTGTTCTTTATTTTAAAAGTAAGCAGTAGAATCACAAAGTGGGAAGCCTCCTGATTTGTCTGGATAAAGCTGGGTTGCCACATAATGGTTTGGGGGCTGATTTCAACATACTTAATACTCCTACAAGAGAAATGAAATTTACTAAATCTATTTTCCTCCTCCTCCCAACCCCCCAGATCTTTCTATAGACTGCTTAATGATGATAACATCCACAGGCATATCGAGTAGGTACACGATATTTGGTGGTATAGAAGGATGGAATTTAAGATACTAAGATTTCTGTGGTGGGATCAGCACCCAGCAGGATCTTACAGAATTATTGAAGAGACAAAATGAATATATCTCTCTAAGTATAAGGCATTAATCTGAAGTCTAGATGGTGTTGTAAAAGTGGCCTAGAAAATTAAAGATCATGTCAATAGAACTAAGTTTTGGCAGGTCTTAAGAAGCTAAAAGGGCTTCAAATATAAGCCAATCTGTAATTGGGGGAGCACATCTGATACCATGCCACACTTGGAAGGAAAGGCTTCCTTTTTGATGGGATAAATCCTATCCCTGTATTTCATCCCCAGGAGTTCTCTGACAGCCTGTAACATCCTGGAGACTGGTTAAGATAATTCTCAAAAAAGTGTGAGGGAGTGAAGTAATTGGTGACAGAAGTCAAAGGAGGCAAGAAAGGAATCAGGCTGACCCAATTCCTGCTGCGACTATATAAGACCACAAACCTTTCGAGGTTATAGAGGAATGTGAGCTTAGGTAATAAAGAAGGTGAAAGTTAGAGAAATAATAGATGTTGGAAGAAAAAAGGTAGAAAACTAAGGCTGCCTCCTCCCTAACCTGAACAGCATCCATATTTAGATTTTTTTCTCCTAGGTTCACATTTTTTGTTGGACTCTCTGGGAAATGGTTCTATCCTCTATCCTTTTGTGGTCAGTTGAATTAGTCTCAAAGACAAGAATTCCTAGCGTCAGTTCTGGGTATTGTAAGCTTAAAGATATCTCCAAGTATTATTTTAATAAGATCTATTAATATTAACTTGAAGTAAAGGAAAATAAAAAGCTAGAGTAAAGAGGGAGCTAACCCAGCCTAGGTCCTGAGAGAAGAGTGCAAGAGGGCAGAGTTATACACAACTTATTTACCAAATGTGAGGATGCAATGTGGACAAAGGGAAAAGGAATCTGGGAGATGAAGTCCAAAAGTTCAAGATTTCTAATTACATACTATTCAACTAGTAACTTAAGTGTCTATCACCCAAGAGCCAGCTGAACTATGTTTGGAAGGGATATTTGCAATAGAATATACTATCAGGTAACTTATTTCCTCCAAAAGAGCAAATTGCAAAGATTTTCTATTAAGATAAGCATAAGAGAGTTAGGATTTATGCCATGTAGGCCTTACTAACAATGATAAAATGATAAATTTTTGAAATGCTGAAGAATATACAATCAACAAACATTTATTAAGTCCCTACTATGTCCTGACATGTTAAATGTTATATACAAATATAAAAAAGAAGACATAATCTTTGACATTAACAAGCTTACAATATAATGAAGAAGACAATACAGAAGAGGAAGCTATAAAGTTGGGTTTGGGAGAAGTTACTTCAGAAAAGGGTCTGATGGAGATACCCAAAGGAAGTTGGATGGATGGTAAATGAAGAGATGAATGAAAGGAGCTCCTTTGGGAGGAATTTTTCCTTCCAATTAAAGAGGCAGAGAATACTCAAAGTACTGAGGAATCTTCAGTACGAAGGCCGATGTAATGTTGCAGAATGATGAGGTCCATGGGATTTCAGCCAGGAGAGGAGACAGACAGACACACAGACAGAGACAGTGAGACAAAGAGACAAAGGCAAAGACAGAGAGACAGAAACAGAAGCAGAAAAGCCAAAAATAGAGAAATCTAAAGAAAAATATCTACCAAAAGAATTAACAATCTATAAATAGATATTGATAGATATATTATCTCTCTAGAAAGCTTTCTATAGAAAGACTGATATTTCAATAGATAGGTATCCTATGTAGATAGCTATAAAAATAATATAGTTATTTATCAAACTATAGACCTATCAATCTGTCTTTGCATGATTTTCTTCATCTGAGGCTACTTTATCTTATATTTGTTCTGCTTCACAAATGTGCTTAAATCAGAATGAGGCAATTTCACTACGGAAATTCCCTCCACTAATACAGACTAGCAATGCATATGTAACAGAGTATAAGAAAGTTTCTGGGTGACACAGAGTGCATTCAGTTCACTTATGTCAGAGTTGATTGAAAATGGAACATAGGTTTTCTGGACAGAAAGGCTGCCCCTCTATCTACTACAAGTGCTTCTTTATTAGTTAATCAGTGCATATTGCCAGGACCCAAGGTCACACTAACAGAAGGAAGTTCATATGTAGAGACAGTACTGCCTGCTCGTCATCTGTAGAGTGAATCTTTGAGTTGTACTTGCAGCAGGAGGGATGGACTTGTGCAGATTCACTCTCCACTCTGTTGTCCCATGCTCCCTATGACCAAAAGCTCTCATTCGCAAGATGGTGGGCAGGGTGCAGACTATGATCTTGACACTGAGCAAAGATAATTGGCTCCTGAGGGAATTAAGTGAAAGCCCTGGTCTAGGGAACACCATAGAGCTTTAACCAACTGAACAAAGAATGTTGAAAACCTGCGTGGACCTTGACTGAAATGTAGCGTGCCTGGAATCAGTTATCTCAGATGATTGCCTGACTAGCATCTTCTAGCTTATTTTAAAAACAGACATAAATATAACATATTCAAAGACCTGAGAGAAGAGAACAGATTGATTGGTGTACCTGTGACATGAGTACAAATAAGCAGAATAATAATCGCGAAAAAGGATCCCTGGATGAATGGTTTCTCTGCCCTTCTCTCCTTCAGAGAGAATAGGAATCACAAATTGCTTGTATATTCTGGAAGTTTCAATCCTGATTTCCATTCATCAACTCTCCAGAGAATCTTGGGCACCAAGAAAAGAGGGCAAGTATAAACATGCAACAGCTCTATGGGACAAGATTCAGCTTGGTTTTGCTCTTAGGTATAAGTCTGAACCTTATCAAGTGCAGGTTTTGGTAACTATTTCCAAACTAATACTAATTTTCTTGCAGTCCCACAAACAGTACAGAATCATTTTTATTGCCACTTCTATATCTTTGCTTATGTTGTTCCCTTTATGTCTTCTCCTTTCTTACTACACAAATCCTATGTGTCCTACAAGGCCTAGTCAAGAACACCTCCTCCAAGAAACTCTCTATTACCACATTGACTCTCTCCTTCTCTTAAATATTATAGCCACATAAGATTGGTTTTATTGATCTGTTTTATATTTTTTCTTCTCCCATTCTACCTCTCTGTTAAAAGAGATGGCTAATTGTATAGGTGAAATAGTTGAGAGACAACTGAAAAAGGAAGGCAATATAGTAAAAAAGTCATCTACAAAAATAAGTTTAACGAAGATAATAGAAAAATACTAGAACCTAGAGTCAAAGACTAAAACACCCAGAGCTTAAACTACAAAATAGAACAATTAATTAAATATGATCTTTTAACATTAGCTGCTCTATATGATACTTCCTTTATCCCCAACTCAAAAAAGGGCTTTATTGATCTCTGTTCTCCTGTAGAAAATTCTACAGAATTCCTATAGAATATAGTTCCTATAGAATATAATTTCTTTGTAATTTACATAATGGTGAATATTGACTTCTATTTCAGGCCACTTCCCTCTTCTATTAAATGCAGTCACCAGTATATTGAAGAGGAATCAGAAATTTAAAAAAATTAATAATATCTTTTAAATTAAGGATATAATACTAAACTTCAAACATGCACTGTATAAGATATGATAGAACTTGGAAAGATAAAGTATAACCCTATTTGCTGAACTAAATGGGTGATGGTGGGGAAGGAGAGGTACATATTTGGTGATGAGGTCAATAGAAGGAGACAGCATGCCTGAGCTTGTTGAGACAGGCATTGCTTCTCATTTCACACTCTGTGTTTGCTTCAAGGTTAAAATAACCAATACACCAAGGGATATGTGACTTTCACCAGGATTCCTAGTACTCATCAATTGTTTTTTGCTGTTTTTATCAACAGACATCTGCTTGGGGGGAGGAAAGGAAGGACTAATTATAAGATGGAGTTTGATTTATATTTTGATAGCGGATTCATCTTTTTTAATGTGTACTTGTTTTATCACTTTGGTTATTATAATTAGGTCCATATCTTTTATACCTCTTGCCATATTCTTGAAAACTATGCTCTACTACTCTTCACTGGACCTTGCTATGTATGTACCCTCTTACTGATACTTCCATGCAAGAGATAATGCTTAAATCTCTACTTTCGCATGATCTCTAGGACTCCTGACCTAAGGCACTTTACTGTGCTGATTTGTAAGTTTATTGTATGGTGCAAATGGGAAGCACATTTGCAGCAAATAGACCTCTTGTTACATCTTCAAAAAAAAACACTCTCAAAAGGCAAAGAATTGGGGGGCAGCTGGGTAGCTCAGTGGATTGAGAGCCAGGCCTAAAGATGGGAGGTCCTAGGTTCAAATCTGGCTTCAGACACTTCCCAGCTGTGTGACCCTGGGCAAGTCACTTACCCCCAATTGCCTAGCCCTTACCACTCTTCTGCCTTGGAGCCAATACACAGTATTGACTCCAATACAGAGGGTAAGGGTTTTAAAAAAAAGGCAAAGAATTTCTTCACCTCTAGAGAGGTACAATACCAGCCTACATACCACCAGGGCTAGAGTCAACTGGCACTGTATAAATGTGAAGGGAACATCCCTAAGAACCTCTTAAACTACTTGGTCATGCAAAGGTGACAGTGCTTTAATTTCAGGGTAATGCTACAGCTTTATGACTTAGTAGTTTTATTTAATGGACCAATTTAGCGGGAGATTATGCTGTCTATAGTTAGTCCAGAGAGACCTGAAGTACCTAGGACTTCCCTGCTGTAGCTCAATTCAAATTCCCCTCCTTACCTTGGCTTATACCTCCCTCTTTTATTTGGAAGTCCTTTGTCAAGGCCATGCCACCCTTAACAGTGCAACAAATTAAGCCCAGGGAGAAAGATGCTGAAAACTTCCCCCTTGTTCTGTACTGTCTAATTTTCTTCCTTATTCTTCAGTCTGAAATACACCTCAGGAAAACACTTCACCTGTGGAAAGCAAATTGGCCCTCTGAAATATAAGCAGTTGGTCCTAGGACAAGAGTATTATTCCATCTGATTAAACTGCCAGTGAGCCAAAACATATATGCTACACATGAATGCATGCAAGTCAGGACATAATACATTTGCTCCAAAGGGAAATGGATTGTTTCCACCCTAGGTCTGCCTAAGTTCTTTCCGCTGAAGATAATGGCATTCTTTTAAGTGTCCAAGAGATTTTTTGTCCTCAATCTTCTACTAGCCAGATGTGTGATGCTTCAAAAGTTAGCTAAACTCTCTAGGTTCCAGTTTCCACCTCTGTTAAATGGGAATAAAAATTCCTACCACTATTCTGGTGGCATAATGAATAGAGTGTTTGACCTAGAAATAGTAAGGCCTGAGTTCAGATTTGATCTCTGGCACTAGCTGTATGTCTCTGTTTGCCTCAGTTTCTTCAACTGAAAAATGAAAATAATTTTAGCACCTACCTTGAAGCATTGTTGTGAGGATCAATTGAGACAATAAATATAAAAATAGCTTGGTACAGTGTCTGACACATAGTGGATGGTAGATAAATTCTTATTTCTATCCCCTCCCTCTTTCCCTCTTCTTTTATCATGGATTTATTTCAGAATTAAATGAAATATTTAGTATTCAAATGAATCTGTGAGCTTATGAATTGGTATTCTCTCCAAAATGTGAAGCATGTAATACAGAGAGAGGGGGGCAGAGCAATTTTGCAGCCTTTGGCTGAGTTCTGAAGTCAGTTAGGAGTTTAGAATCTTGGAAGAAAGTTTCAGTTGGACCTGGGACCTCGTGGAGAGAGAACCAGGGCCAGCTGAGCTGCTTCTTCTCCTGCTTGAGATTGAAACTTAGCCTAGTTTTGGAGTATTTATTTGAGATTAGTTAATTTAGATAAACCCTTTGAATCTCTATACCCTACCTCATTTCCCTACCTTCCTTCCCTTACGTAAATGTCTGTGAGGAGTGAATTAGGAGAGTGAATCAGAAAGTAGTTTCAAATCTGTGAGGGTTTAGCTATACTCTTGCAGTACTTTATCTAGAGAGGTTAGGCAGTCATCATCATAATTCTTTTTGATTTCAAGATTACCTTGAGAGTTGAGTCAGGGCAGGACTTGCTCAAACCCCATCTCTGCTTCCCTTCCCCCACCTGAGGTTTCTTTAAGCAACTGTTAGGGCTTCCTTTAATTCCTTTTACCTGACAATTTAACCTGAGAAGACAATAAAACCCTTTTGTGTTTAAACAGACCTGTTAGTTACTTTGTCTGTTAATTAGTAAAAAAAGAAAGAAGAGGTACTACAAGCAACATGGGCTCATGTGCTACAAGGGCATCACCCAATGTACTAAGGAAACTTGTTCATTTTCTCTTAACATTTTGAAACTGATATTGGACCACAAGGGCTATCTATCAGTCATCCTTCCTCTCCTCATATGACTAGTCTCTCTTTTTTTCCTATCCATTTCCTGGCAGAGTCATGAACTCTAAAACCCTCTATTTAAGGAGTAGTGCTCATGGCATTCATCTCTTCATTTCCCACTTTCCTGTACTATTTTGAGCTTCCTTTAGTGTGTTGTTTTCTCACATTACAATGTAACGTCCTTGAGGGAAGAGATGTTCTTTTTCAAATTTGTATCTTCAGAGTTTAGTACAGTCTCTAACATATAGTAGACACTTAATAAAAAATTATTGTCAATTGACAATTAAACACCCACATCCATGTATATACTTTTTGTTGTCGTTGTTTAATCATTTTAGCCATGTCTGGTTTTTTGTGACCTCGTTTGGGTTGGCTTAGAAAAGATACTGGAGTGGTTTGCCATTTCTTTCTTCAGCTCATTTTATAGAGGCAAACAGGGTTAAATGACTTGCAGACGGTGACACAGCTAGTAAGTATCTGAGGCTAGATTTGAACTAAGAAAGTTGGGCTTTCCTGCCTACAGGTTCAGTCCTCTATCTACTTCATCACTTTACAGCCTTCAGGACATATACTACTGACATAATTTAATATGTCTTTGAAGGAAGATTTAAGATATCTTTTTTCTAATCAGATCATATATCTAGAAAAGTGTTTTTTACATGTTCATTTGAAAATTCAGCAACTATAGACATGCTATTATTATAAAGGTCTGAACACTATAGAAGATAGGGAAAGATTTGTTTGTCTCAGTCTTGTTTTTACATTCCTTTGAATGCAATCCATTATCATGAAGGCTTCTCTCCTCATGCCCATAATAGCATTTTAGTAATGATTGATTCAACTTGAGTCAAAAAGAACACAAACTCCTTTTTTTTGGATTCTGTACTCACTTTGTACTCTTCCTGTCTGTATTGATTCATTTAGCAACATGGGATAAGGGAACCGATAGGACACATTGAACCCAATTCCTGTTTGACAGTCTGTGACAAGGTAATTTCAGGAACTAAAGAAAAGAAAATATTCTCTCTGTGTTACTTTGCATTTGTCTCAATGGAATTTTGTCTTGTTTTGCAAGAACATTTTTTTTGGTTGTTGTTTCTAATTTGCCAAAGTTAGTTGGACCCTTTTTGTTGCCTCCCATAGTACTTTCTCACCTAATTTGGAAAAATTGACATATTTGATGAACTGATTTTCAAATTCTAAGGGAACTTTAAAAAAATCAATAGTTCAGTTTCCTGACACTTCTACTAAGTTTTTATAAAGTCAATTTTGCAAGTAACATGTAGCTCTGAAGTCCTTTTTGAGGCATGAAGCAAAGGGTTGATTTACTCAGTGGTTATCTAGCAAATCAAAATGTGCTAATATGTTCCTTGGATGCCCCAACCATTTGATAGCATCCCTTTTATATTTCTACTTCTTGGACCAAAAGTCTGACAGCATTAGGTGGGGGTTGAGAACATTATTTCAATATTCACAAACCAGACCCCCAGGTGTTAAAGCTAACTAGATAGACATATATTTCTCTGCCAACTCATAATAGGCTGTGTCACATCGACTTCATAGTTAGAGGATAATCTATTACCTTCAATCACACCAGACAATTATATATTAGGAATCTTCTAACTGCAATATTGGAAAGACCTCAATTTCAGCTTCCCTACCTACTCCATTATGTATGCTTTGATGAGTTTTAATGAAAACAGAGCATACTGCCAAAAGAGAGCAAAAGTAACACAATAGTGAGGATGATAAGAGATGGAAAATTGTAAGTGGGTTTAGAAATGGATTATGGGCCTTTTTCACATGGATAACAAGCTTCCTTTTAGATGTTTGACAAATCACTTACTGCAGCTTCTCTCTAAATGTATGATAACCGCATGCATATACACACAGGAATGTGTGTGGTGTTTGACAACATAAGTTGGCTTTTTTTTTTGTCTGTGGCTTTTAGACAAACAATATTTGCATTTTAATATCCAATTGTAATGTGTAGGAAAAGAAACACTGCCTGGCTAGGATTTCTTTAGGATGTTGACAAGTTCTTTTGTTATCATTTCAAAGGTCAGGCATAATCATAGAAGTAGGAACTTAAATGTCAATAGCTAAAAGAAAACAAGGCAAAGGATCTCCACTACAGGAACCCAACCCTCACCCTGGCCCCAAGACATAAACCCTCTAGGAGTTTCCAGAGTAGGAGCAGTGAACCCATAATTAATGAGAAGAAAGCCTGAGATTGGAAGGTGGAAAAATTTCATTAAAGATAAGAAAGGAGAGGAACAAATAGTTCACCCTGAAAAGACAAGTCCTAATTCCCCTCCCTCCCTTCTCCCCACCTAGCCAAAAAAAAAATCATAAATGATGGACAAATCCAAAAGCCAGTGAAAATTAAACATTGATCTTGTAACACAAACTTCTAAGTGTTATTGATTTGATGGAACAGTGCCTATGTGCAAGGAAAATATATTATTGTGGGATGGGATAGGAAAAAGAGAGCCATGACAATAAGTCTGGGTTGTAAAAGGATCTTTCAGACTTCAATTTGAAGTTGACTTTGATATGGCTGTATGGACCTCCCTTAGACACCCCAAAACCCCAAAGGCATGCCAGGTCAAAAAGCACAAGGAATTCCTTTTTTTGCCTTTGCATTTCCACAGTGCTAAGGGAAGGTGACTATAAGCAATAGAAGCCAATATGATAAGAAGGGTTCCTGAGATAGGCACTACCTCTGGCCTCTCCCAACTTTTTTTTTAAACCTTACCTTTTATCTTAGAATTAATATTGCATATTGGTTCCTTAGCAGAAGACCAGTAAGGGCTAGGCAATGGGGGTTGAGTGACTTGCCCAGGGCCAAACAGCTGAGAAGTGCCTGAGATCAGATTTGAACCCAGGACTTCCTATCTCTAGGCCTAACTCTCAATCTTCTGAGCCACCCAGCTATCCCCTCTCCCAACTTTTTGATGAATACAGACAGGCATCTCCCAGTTTGCTTCTTTTGTACCTCAAATATAATCATCCCCTGAACTACACAGGTCACCCCTTTCTGTCATTAGGGCATATCAGAATCCCCATTACCTCATCTCATGGACTATCACATCACCCCATCATCCCATCTCTAAGTCACGTAGGCCCTGTTGTCAACAGGGTATAAGTATCCCAAACCCCATCTCTTCTGGGAGTCAGTGTCTTCACCTTCACCTGCCTCCCAGCCATGCAACTCAATAATTCAACTTGCATTCAACTTAATAAATCTTTCTATTGTTAAGATCATTATTTGAGTCTGTCATTCCTGATAAGAATGCCCTCCTGGGCCCAGGTTTTCTCTCCAGCTCTCCCACAACTTCATGTGAGGTGAACATTTTTTTTTCCACACTAAAGTAAGAAATGAAGAAACAAGTTTAGGATTATAGGGTGGCCAGGTACTCTTAGTGTACAAAATTTGGCAACAGTGGAAACTGTACTTTATTGAGAATATATTAAATATGGGAGCAGAAAGGGAGAAATTAATAAGAGACAGTAGGAGAAAAAGCCTATTTTGAGAAAAATCCCAATCATTTACAAGATTTATCGCCCTACAATGTACTTTTTATCTCTTCTATATTCATATATATCCTTTTTGTTTGTTTTTGTTCAGAGAGAATTCCTAGTGATGAAAAATTATCTAAAGCCGAGATATAAAACACAAGGTTCTGAGGTAGTACGTAGCCAACAACACTCCTGAGTGCCATGGGAAGCAGATCAAAATGTAATTGAAAAATAGTAAAATAAAGAAAAATACAGTAAAACTTAGATATTATTAATATTTTTTCTGATTTTCTTAGTCAATATATGGCTCATGTTCATATGTATGGTTTCACCAATCCTGCCCCGCCTCTCCACCATTTCTATTTGAGTTTAATACCTCTGATCTAAAACACTGAGAGTTTAAATAATTTGTCTGGGGTAACATATCCAACATATGGCAAAGGCAGGACTTGAACATAGGTTCTCCTCATATGTATACCAGCTCTCAATTACTACATTATAGTATACTTTTTACTATCTCTTTTTATTCTCCCTTTCCCTTAACTTAAAGAGAAGGAAATGGAAAACCACTCCAGTGTCTTGACCAAGAATACCCCATTCCATTCTTATTGGCTCTAATCATGAGGGTTGGGGCAAGGGGAGGAACGTGGTTAAGTGGTACAGTGGAATTCTGGGCTTAGAGTCAGGAGGACTGGAGTTCAAATATGACCTTGGATACTTAATAGCTGTGTGACCCTGGGTAAGTCATTCAACCCTGTTTGCCATTTTCTTCACCTATAATATGAACTAGAAAAGGAAATGGCAAAATACTCCAGCATCTTTGCCAAGAAAACTTCAAATGGGGTCACAAAGAGTTGGACACAACTGAAAATTGACTGAACTGAATTTATTATAAAGGGAGACTTTCCTTATATTAAAACCTAAAGTTGCATCTTTGAAATGTCCACCCTTTGTACTCAGTGTTTCCCTCTGTTGTGGGCTAGTCAGGACAAGTTTAATTCCTTCTCCTTATGAGAGAAATTCAAATCCCTCAAGACTGCTCTATTTTCCCCTAAGTCTTATTAATCCTCCCTACTCCCCTCAGTTCCCTTAACCACTTCTCATATGGCATGAATTCAATTCACCAACTCTTCCCTGGTTGTGGGCTATTTTATAAATGTTCTTCCTAAATGGAGTACCCAGAACTAAATGCGATATTCCAGTGTAATTTAACCAGGTCACAATTGAATGAGAATATCATATCTTTATTCGTAGAACCTGTGCCTTTTTTCATGCAGCCCCTGGACACATTAGCTTTTTTCCTCTTATAAGGCTGTCTTAGTAAGCTCATAGACCACTAATTTACTAGTTCATTCACCCATTTACTTATATAATGAAAATTTTAATGTTAGCCATAGCCTACTTTCACTAAGTGATCTCATATGATTTTTTCACATATCAATTATCTGACATTTTTAGTCACCATATATTATTGACTGATTGGAATTAGTTTCAAAAGTTGGACAGCCTATTTTGAAGTATACATTTTCTTTGTCCTAAAACTATTTCGTTCAACTTTAAAAAAAAAAAAAAAAGAAAAAACAATCCAAAAAAAAATCCTTTTGTTAGGATTTTGGTACTTTACCAACAATTCTATTTTAACTCACTTATTCCTTTTTAGATTTTGAACATCTTAGTAGTAAAGAATCTATTGTTTCTTTCTTTGTGTGTGTGTTTTTTTAAATCTGCCCTAATAATGTCTGTCCTTTTTATAAATCAGTTTAGTTTAGTTCTTTAGATCTTTTTTATTTTAATGTCTTATTAATTTAAAACTCCTTGGACTTAAATATTATAATGCAATGAAATTCTGTTCAGTAAACTTTTCTTAAATATCTATTATTTACACTGTATTAGGCAATATTTTACAGAGATTAAAGAAAAGAAATACTTCCTTAAGGGAAACAATGAATATAGATGAGTAAGAGATGGACATAGTCAAATAGTTTTATACACACGCACATATATATATGTGTATCATACAGACATCTTGTATCTATATATAGAAATAAAGAGATAAATATAACAATATTTGAAAATGAGTTTAAGTATCATCTGTGATACATACTGGCACTTCTCCCCCATTAAAACAAAGCAAAACATAACTCTCAGATAATAAATAGTATAATGGTTTCTGATCTACTTTGGTGGAGGGAATTTCCTGATAAGGAATACTTAACACTGATGAAGTCATGAGTACAGAGTCCAGTTCCTCCTTAGAGAAAAAGTGAAATAAAATAAACACAAAGTATTTTCAATGGATAAGATACTAACAGCTGGAGAGATTAGTCAGATCAGTTTGACTGTAACACAGTATATAAGGAAAAGCACTGTATAATCAGCCTGGAAAGACAGGCTGGAGCTACATCATGAGTTAGACCTATCATGGATCACTGTCTTGCCTCCAGGATTCCTGTCTTGTGGTGGTGGAGAGGCTTGTGTAGCTTAATGATACTATGAGTTATGCCATACAAGCTTATTCAAGATGAACAGATGAGAGTGAAGAGTTCTGACAAAATGCAATCTATTGGAGAAGGAAATGGAAAGCCACTCTAGTACCCTTGCAAAGAAAGCCCTATGAACAAGACTGAGAGACTTCAGGAAATAGTGGGCAGAAGAGTAAGGCTATGTTTCATGAGGCTACAAAGAATTGGATGCAACTGAATGACTGACTGAATTAAAAACAACAAAATCAGGAAAGTATTCTAAATTCTAAAGTGGAAGGGCTTGAATTCTAATTCCTATGCACCTTAGTAGACAGTACAATGTATTGTTATGAAAAGTAAAAATAAATTATCTTCACTCCATGACTAAACTGTGATAAGCCTCTATAAATTTATCTAAGCAGGAACTTGAGTGACAAATTAGTATTTATATGTAAAGACTATTTGGTTATTAAGATCTGACAAAGCTTGAGTAGACCCTGAATTTCATGATATCTTTGTCAGGTTGTAGCATTGTGAATGACACAGTATACATCCCCTGACATATTAATTATGTGACACTGACCAAGTCATTAGAATGTGAGCTCTTTGAAAGCATAGACTATCTTTTTCTCTTTCTTTTTATTTTCATCCCTAAAAAAGAATAATTGCTTATTAAAATTTATTGACTGAGTGACCCATCTCTCAATGCTAGACAATTCCTGGAGATTATAAAATTTAGAGAAGGTGTTGACCTGCATTGTTAGAGGAAGTCTCTTCCTTTGGGAGTTCTATGTATCAGTAAAATCACAAGTCTTATCCCTATCCCTTTTCACATCCCTCTTTCTAGTCCCTTTGTCTATCTTTATTCAGAGCCACATCATTATCCACTTCTATAGCCATAAAACAGTACAAATACCTTTTTCTATATACATATTCTTAAAATATAATTTCTTGAGCAACTAGGTGACTCATTAGATAGAAAGCCAGGCTTGGAGATGAGAGGTCCTGGTTTTAAATGTAACCTCAGACACTTCCTATCTGCGTTACCCTGGGAAAATCAGGTAACCTCAAAGGCCAAGCACTTATCATTTTTCTGACTTGGTACAGATACCCAGTATCAATTCCAAGACAGAAGCTAAGATTAACAAGGAAATCATTTAACATAATTAAACATAATTCTTATGAAAATAGGAAAATATTTGTTTTCTTTCTATTTGAATATTAATATTTTATCAACTGTTTTGGTGTAACAGCATTTCCTCCCCTCCCCAATTGATAACACCAAGGAAGAAGCTATAGTAATTTATAGAATACAATAATGGATTTTTAGTCAAAAATACCTGGGCTCGAATTTCATTTTTAGTACCTACTATCTGTATGAAGTTTGAGTTAAACATTTAAAATATTCAGGACTTCCTTCTTCAGCTAAAATATAAAAGAATTAAGACATGATGGCTTCTAAGGCCATTTATGTCAATCTTTTTTAAGATTCTTATGGTTGATGTTTTCCCAAAGTTATGTACTTCATGGACTTTATGTACATTATGTACTTCTTCCTCCACTTATGAAATAAGAATGATGCTACTATTCATGATTCCCAGAAAATCCTCATCTTTCCATTTTGCAGTTCCATAGCTGCTCCTTTTACCTCAACTGTTTCTTATTTCTAATTCAGAACAGAATTAAATTGTGCCTGTAACTGCCATCCTCGAACGACCTTCTATAATAACTACTTCCTTAAAGAATACAGGTAAAGATTTTTAGAAAAACTAAATTTCATCTTTTTCTTCATTCATCTACATGCTTCTCAAGGAACTTCAACACATCATTTTAAGGATGACTTCTTCTTGAAGAAAAATGTTGACTTATAGTCTCTATTTTTCTCTTTTTTGATATCTTTTTAAGTGTTTAGTGATTCTTTAATAATGAAAGCTTTCCCCTTCCCAGGATATGGAATCAAGACTCACAGATCTAACCAGCTGAGTTCTTTCAGAAACTCTTTTTAATGACGTAGACCACATTTATAATATTCTTCAACAATTCATCAAATTTTTCAAATCTTCCCTTTACCTCATTTTCTCTACTTGAAATTATCCTTGATTAAATCATAAGAGTTGGAAGGGACGTAAGAGATTATCTAGTTTATTTTATAAAGAAAAAAAAATTAGGGCGTATAGATTTTCATTGATTTATTTAGGGTTAGACCCTATTTAGTAACAGAGTTAGGACTAGAATAAAGGATCTTGAGGTTTTTTTCACTGGATTTGCCAGAATAATATGTTGACTCTCATATATTGTCACAAATTTAAACATTCATCAATCCTAATATCCAGAGGTTTTTGTTATAGTTCTAGAAACTAAATGGAGGAATATTAGCTGAATATAATCATTGACTATGTGACTATTATTGGATAAAATTAATACCAAATAAGTAAATAAATGAAAATTATCATAAGTATATACTAAGATGTATAAAGGGGCATGGACAAACAATGTCATATACTAGAAATAACACAGTCCAGAGCCAAAGGACTTGGGTTTAAATCTTACTTCTCAAGAACAAAACATGTATGATAATGGGTAAATCACTTCATTTCCTAGGCCTATAACATAAGAGGGTTAATCTGGATGTTGTTGGAGGCACTTTTATGATCACAGACCCACCTAGAAAAGCAACACAAGACAGGGAAATAGCTCTGGCCTAGGATTCCAGGAACCTGGGTCCTAATCTCAGTTATCCCACTTACTAGATAGATACAAGATAACAAGTATTTGAGCATTTATATAAAACTTTAAGATTTATAAATCACTTTACAAATGTTACTAATAACCATGGGCGAGGGGTGGAAATTATTAATAGCCTCATTTTAAAGATGAGAAAACTGAGACAGTCTATTTGATTTCCCTAAGGTCATATAGATAAGTATTTAATGGAAATTTTCAAAAACAGGTCTTCCTGATTTTGAGTTCAGCACTTACACAGCTTCATGTGTAAACTTGAACAAAGCCTTGCCCATTTCTAGACCAATTATTTTTGGCTGTCAAATAAGAGGAATGATTTAATGTTCATCCCAGCTTGAAAATTTCATGTGATTCTATGAATTCCCTATCTTTTCAGGGTGTAGATTGAGCTCCTTAATGTTTCATTAAAGGAGGAGTTCAAAGCAGCACATCCAGCTGATGTATATGCAATCACACTCTTTCCTCTGGAAGACATGGTGAGAAAATAGGAGACAAGTTATAGATTATAGGTCATATTGACACTCAGGTCAAATATATTTCCTCTATTTCTATATCTTAGTATGTTATAATTTCTTTGTCTCACTGTATCCACCTTCCCTACCCGACTCAGGAACTTTTTAATTTCTCTGGTTCATACTTCTAATTAAAGCATGAGCTGCTTTTATGCTAGCAACTGTGATGAATATTTTTAGATTAAACATAATGAAAATAATTACCACAGGAAAATTCTTCAGGCAAAGACAGCAGCAAAATGTTCCATCTTTAAATGTACATATTGTTAATAGTTTCACTGACTCATTAACATTTTAAATGTCTTCAATATTTTAAAACTGCATATGTAGGTATATATATGTGTGTATGTTGACTATCATTAAGTATAATAATAACAACAATATTAATAATACCTATAATGTATATATCTCTTTATGCACTAAGTACAGGCATACATCTGAGATATGTTAGGTTCGATTCTAGACTACCACAATAAAGTGAGTTACATGAATTTTTTTGGTTTTCCAAATATAAAAGTTATGTTTACCATATTCTGTAGTCAACTAAGTATGTAATAGTTATACCTAAAAAAAGATGTACATACTTTAATTTTAAAATGCTTTATTACTAAAAAGCCTAACTATTATTTGAGATTTCAGTGAGTCATAATTCTTTTTTGATGGTGGAGGATCTTGTCTCTATGTTGATGGCTGGTGACTGATCAGGGTGGTGGTTGTTGAAGGCTATGGTGGGCTATCTTAATTTCTTAAAATAAGACAAAGTGAAGTTTGTCATATCCATTGACTTTTCATTTCACTTGAATGAACACTTAGAGGTCATATTAGTGTTATTAATTAACCTAATTTTGTTATTGTTGTATCCCAGGGCAAAGGAAAACCCAAGGAGAGGGAGAAAGACAGAGGAACAACTGGTCAATGGAACACTCAGAATACATACAATTATTGATCACATTCATTTTTATATAGGTGTGTATGTGGCACCCCAAAACAATCATAATCTCTACTTCAGTCTATCCTCTTCTCAGTGTCAAATTAATTCTCTTAAAAATGTAGGTCTTAACAGGTCATTCCTCTCCTCTAATCAATAAACTCAAATTGCTACCAAATATAAAATGTGTTGTTTGGCTTTTAAAGTTTTTTATAACATGGTTCCTCCTTATTTTCTTTTTCAATTTAATTTTTATAGACTACAGGTCAAAAGAATTTCAAATATTAATTTTCTGACATTTTTCAATCCATATCCTTTCCCTCCCTCCCATCCCTGCCCCTCCCTAAGAAGGTAGATCCTATGATATAGGTTGTACATATATTATCATAAAATACATGTTTCCGTGTTTATCATGTTGTGAAACATTTTTCTACTTCATCTTATTCCCCTTACCATACTTTTTGATCTAGCAAATGGAATCTTTACTATGCCTGGAACACAACAACTTATATTCTGCCTAAAACTCTCTCCCTCCTCATGTCTGGCTCCTGACTTCCTTGGCTTCCTTCAAGTCTCTGCTAATAACCAACCTTCAGTATGATGCTTTTCCTGCTCCTCCATAACCTTAATGTTTTCCCTCTGAGACTACATATACTTTATGCTGTATATTTGGCCTTTCTTTTTATCCCCACCACTTAGCACAGTACCTGGCCCATAGTAGACACTTAATAAATACTTCTTAAATTAAAAAGTAATCAGAGGTCACTGATCACAGATTGCCATAAAACATATAATGAAAATGTTTAAAATATTGTGAGAATTATCAAAAAATTACTTTGTGACAAAGACAACAAGTGAGTACCTGCTGTTGGAAAAATTGTGCCATTAGACTTGCTTTAAGCAAGGGTACCACAAACCCTAAATTTATAAAAAATGCAATAGCTATGAAGCACAATAAAGTACAATAAAATGAGATATGCCTACATAATGTGTACTAATAAATAACCATCTATCAATTCAGAATGAAGTTAATTGGACTCAGGATTCAATTATACTTTTTCTCCCTCTAGGTAGTTGGAAAGAGCTAGTTTTATACAATATATTCTTTTTTTATAAAACCCTTACCTTCCATCTTAGAATCAATACCGGGTATTTGTTCCAAGGCAGAAGAGTGGAAAGGGCTAGACAATGGGGGTTAAGTGACTTGTTCAGGGTCACACAGCTGGGAAGTGTCTGAGGCCAGATTTGAACCCAGGACCTCCCATCTCTGGACCTGGCTCTCAATCCACTGAGCCTCCCAGCTGCTCCCTATACAATATATTCTTATTCAACACACACACACACACATACACACACACATACACACACACACACACACACACATACACACAGATACACACGAAACAAGAAATAAATTCCTAAACAATCATACTTGAGGTTATTAAAATTTGTTGATAAAATTTATGATGTGTAATCCCTTAAAATTGCCATCTGAATAAAAATAGTTATTATTGTAAAGCATTAAAATAATCCTTAAATCACTAAGAAAGATCCAAAGAAAAATATTTATCATCCTATTCAATGTATTTTAAATGGAAATCATCTTTTTCCCCAAAATTTACTCTTCCTACTCTCTTATTTATGTTAGAATATACTGTCCTTCAGTACAAAATCTCTAACCTTAAAGAGATCCTTGACTCTTACTTCTCCCTCACTCCTTAAATTCAACTTATTATTAAATCATGCCTATTTTCCTGCCACAATATCTCTCTGAAATGTCTTCATCTCTAAAGAAAGTACTTCATAAAAATATCTGAGAAAATAATGTTTTCATAGTCAAGAATCATATCACTTTTCACTTAGGTCATTCAAATATTTTCCAAAATATTTTTGTTTGCAGTCTCTCCCTTTCCCAACTCCTCCACCAATTGTCAGTGCCAATGGCATTCATGTGCTGAACAATGTTCAATGATGCCCAAATTCTTCCTATAAAACATTCCTTAATCTCAAATCCCTCCAGTCTACTTTCTAGTTTAATACTACTTCTCTTCATATGTTGTCCCTTTCTTTTAACTCATACAGCTACCACCCTAGGTCAGGCCTCATTATCTCTTGGCTGGACTGTACTGAAAGAGCTTTCTAATTGGTCTCTCAGCTCCAAGTTTCTACTCCAATTTTTCTTCCACACAGCATTTTTTTTCTAAAGCAGGGATTTGATCACGTCACTACTCCAACTCAATAAATTCTAGTGGTCTCCGATTTAAACTTCTCTGTTTACTATTTAAGGACTTTCACAACCAGGCTACAGTCTATCTTTCTAGCATTATTATATTTCACTGCCTAGTGTGCCTAGTGGGACTAGAATTCATGAAAACTGGCCTTTTTATTGTCCCTTATACATGGCACATTTGTGTCTTTGTAATGATTCTCCCCAATCTAAACAAATCTTTTTACTTTTTTTTTTTTTTTGGTTAGAATCCCCAAATTTCCTTCAAAGCTTGACTTAAATGTTGATTTCTAGATGAAGTCTTTCCAGAACTGCAAAGCTGCTAGTTCTTCTCCCACAAAAAAATGATGATAATAATAGTAAGGATCTACTTCACATCTATTTGTACATACCTATATATGTATTTATCTTAGCTGGCTAGTATAATGCAAGATTGCTAGCAGAAGCCTTTTGCTTCTGCATTTTCAAACTGTCACAGAAAGGCAGTTGAAGGTTTTAGAATCTTCAGAAAGTCAGTAGGAGCCTGAGGCTATAAATAGGGCTGAAGTCTAACTGTTGGGGCTTTTGCCTTCTGGCTTTTGATTTGACTGGGGGCTTTTGTTTTTTGGGCTTTGGCTTAGCCTATTTGCTTCGGCTTTTCAGCTTGGCTTTGGCCTTTTGGCTTTGGCATTGGCCTGTGCTTATTTTGTCTTGGGGAAATTTGGATCTATCTGATTTCTTTGGACCTCTCCCTGATCTCTCCATTATATCCCTGCTACTTCCTTGAATTTCCCTTTGGGCCCTTGGAGGAAGCGTTGCTTGGTGGTTGGACATTGTGGGTTTAGTTTTCTGTAGGCAAATAGGACATCCTTAAATCAAGCTATACTTTATTTTATTGATCTAGTAAATACTTTACTTTAAGGCAGCCAAATCTTCCTGACTGGGAGAGCAGGCTTTTTCAGTCTAACCCCTCCTATGACCCTTTCCCTACCATCAACTTTCTCCCTAGCAGTTGTTACAAAACTCTAAACCCCTCTTTCCTTCTGATTATCCCTGATATTAATAAATCCCCTTTGTTACCTACTCAAAGCCTCTGGTGAATCATTGTATCAAAAATTAAGGCAAGGGCTAAAGAGGGAAGGAATTATTTTCTTTTTATTCTTGAGGGAACTGCAGGCATCCATTTTGGGAGGAAGTACCTACCCTGAGACTTTCTGCAGCTGTCAGTTTCACTGCCAGAGAGGAGCCCTTTGACTCCTCCCTCAAGGTATTTTAGAAATTAACAAGAGAAGCCCTACAGCCAGATTTAAAATATTTCTGACTGGCCCAATCCCAATAAACCTTAGAGATACCTTCCCTGATTGAAGAATCTCAGCCTATTTCCTCAGTATCCTCTGTCTCTAGCCTCGGCGAATAAGTCTGTTTAAGCTGCCCTCCTGTATACTCCCTGTCATTCCCTTACCTTCCTATATACCACCTCATTCATCCCTTCCCTACACTCAGCTATCCCCTTCTTTCTCCTCCAAATCACCTATATCCCTTTTATCCCTCCTCACTACCCAAATTGCCTGAGACCTGCATAGATTACCCACTTTTTTTTATAACACTAGATTATAAATTCCTTTAGGTTGAAGGATTTTTATTTTTGCCCTTAGCAGAGTACCTAACATTGTTTTTGCTTAATATTTTACATATAGGGAAACTAAGGCATTTTAAATATTAACAGTTACCATGTACTGAACAGCAGAGGCAAGACATAAAACATACAATAAGCCTATAAGATTTAGAGTTGGGAGAGGCCATAGTGATTATCTGTTGAAGCTTTCTATCCACAGACAAGCAAATTGAGCTCCAAAAAAGAATATTAATTTGTACAAGATCATATGAATAGTAAATGGAAAAATTTGTATTTGAATCCAGGTAATATGATTCCAAATGCAGGACTCTAGGCACTATGTGAGCCTCCCTTTTACTTAGCTGGATCTCAATTCCTTTATGTAAAAAATGACAGGATTGAATAGATTAAAAATTCTCTCTAGTTATAAAATTCCAATATTTATTATTTAAATGTATATTTACAAAAATATCATTTTGTACACCTTAACAAATACATGAAATATTTTCTTTAAAATCATTAATAAATATAATTCACTATTATATTAATTATATTTAAAATCTTCTGCTTTTCATGGTGAGGATACAGGAAAGAACATAGTCAGTTTTCAGTTGTGGCTGACACTTTCTCATACCATTTGTTTATTGTTTCTTTGTTTTGATTTATTTTGTTTTGGCAAAAATATAGGAGTGGATTGCCATTTCTTTCTCCAGATCATTTTATAGATGAGAAAACTGAGACAAATAAGGTTTTTTGACTTAACCAAAGCTAGTAAATATCTAAAGCCAAATTTGAACTCAGGAAGATGAGTGTTCTTGACTTGGGCCTGGAGGTCTATCCATTGTGCCTCCTAGCTGCCTGAATATTGTTAAACAATGGTCTGAAAATTCTCTAATGTATTTGTGTGTTAACATACATTGAGAGACTACAAAGACCTCCCAGTGATACCGTTGCCCCTATTCCAGTCAGGGATAAGATTTACCTACAAATAACTTGCCTCCCTCTAGCTATATTATTATATAAATTATTGACTACTACTGCTACAACAATAGCAACTACTTTTACTACAACATTTTAATTGTTTAGTACTATTACTAATAATGATGATAATAATGATGATGATAACAACATAATTTTTCTAGTCATTTGTTTACAAATGACATTTATGCTCCCAGGGCTTTACAAGAATCACTATGAAATAGTGCAGAGTTCATAGAGCTTCTCTCCAAAGATGAGAACTAAAGTTTAGTGTTATCTGTTCACTAGCTCTAGTGTTCATACTTTTCTAGGTCCAAGAGTTTGACATGATTTCTGACACATGCTCAGTTTATTCTACGTGTAAAGGTGGCTGCCCTTGACATATCCTACCTAATTAGTTTATTACAAGTGCTAACTGGGTTGCTGAAGAGGCCCACTAACTATTTGTAAGGGATTACACTATTTTTTCATTTTTCTTTTATTACTTTTCTCTCTAAAATATAAGCATAATCTTCATTTTATTATATTTGGAGATTTCTCCTGGAATTTATCCCATTTGTAGCCAAGTCTCATGAAATACAGTTCCACAAATTCACCAAATCAGACATGTTCAGTTATCCTCAGTTATTAATTTCTCTGTTCCTTATTTTCTATTAATCTAATAATCATACACTAGTCCCTATTTCCCTGAGAAGGAAATAACTTGCATCTCTTAACACCATTATTAATGACCTTGGGCAAGTTGTTGATATAATCTGGATTTTCCCTATCAGTGACTAGAAGAAGATAAAAATATATCTTCAAGTTACATGGTGAGACTGGTTTAAAGTTTAATTGACACTAATACACTTGAGAATGATGAAATGCTATCTTTCTTCAAGTCAACCAGCATTTACTGCTAACAAGACCCTGTTCTAGGTACTAAATGTTTTATCTGATGCATCTCATATTTTGGATGAATTTTGCAAATTCCACGACCTGAGAATGACAATAAACAATAAGAGCAGCAATGATGATGATGATAAAAACTAATATTTACATAGTGCTTTAAACTTTCCTTGAGAAGTAATGTTTTGGGCCTGTGTATTATAGAGAATAAAATAAATATTTATGAATATGAATGATAATTTTGGGGGAAATATCATACTTGTGAAAACTCCAGAATATTTATGTCATATTTATGGATTAGGGATCCTCCTTCCATTTAATAATTTATTAATAACCTATTAGTAACCTATTTGATGTCATCCAAGCAAGAGATATCTTAGTCCCTATTATTATAGGCATAGTTGAAAATTATTCCTCTCATTACCTTATTTTTCTATGAAATATTCACAATGTAGTTTATCATGATTTAAATATATAGTAACATTGAAAAGTTTAGTAGATTGTATAACCATCTAATACATATTTTAAATAGGAAAAAATAAGAAGGACAATTCTATAAAATTTTCACCCCAAAAGTATATCAAATATGCCAAGGACATCTTAATAATAATTCAGAAGCTTCAAAGCCTTTCCTCCTTTTTCTCTCATTTTCTTAGGTGTCCTCTTCTTATTTCTTCCTTCTAATTTTATTTCAAAAATTTTACTACCTCCCTCACCCGCACAATAAAATTTTTATTTATATATTTATTTTACCTTTTTCTGCCTACCTTTTTCTGGTGAGCTTTCTCTTTATATACCCTCCTTTTTTCTCTTTCTTTTGTCCTCCTACATCACTAGTGCTATTTACTGTTTCTTCTGATATAGTTGTTCCTACAATTACAACTATTACTGTTACAACAAAAATAACAACTATTAATAGATATTCATTACTTAATACTACTACTACAAATGATGATAATGATGATGATGACAATATCTAGTTTCTATAGTCACTTGTTTGCAAAGTAGTTGTCTCACAATAAACATTGAGAAATAGAGAGTATGTTATCATTCTCCATATATATATATATGACAGCAAATCAGCAAAGTAGGGTCCCCAAAAGATGAAATGACTTGCTAATGGTCACACACCTACTGAGTTTTATTGAAGCTGGATTTTAGACTGATTTTTACACCAGAGTCAATCATCTTTCCATCATACCAAGCCAACTTTCCTCAGATATCTATAACATGAAACTAAACTCTTTTTTATTACAATTCTTATGCTTTTAATACATTATTAAGTTTTTTATCCTAATTTAAAGCATACTTTTAACCTAACATATTTGTTTCATTAAAGAGAAGCTAAATTACATTGATCTTTTATTTTATATTCATTGAATTGTTTTGAATTGGAAGAAGTCCAGAATTAAGGAAGCATTTATAGTTTTACTATAGTATGGGTCATCTCCATCAATCTATCACTTAGTACACAGAAGGTGCTTAATTAATATGTTTGATTGATTAGTAGAGAAGTCCTGGGGAGCTGTTTGAGTTATGTAAAAATTAAAAGACTTGACCAAATTTACATGATTAGTTTCAAGTATAGTATTTGAAAACAAATTTTCTTGATTCCAAGTCCAGCACTCTATTAAGTCTATCATACTGCCTACAATCCATTGTTATCGATAGAAAAAATATGGTTACCTCGTCCATCTTGTTGTTGGCGGTGGTGGTGGTGTCTCTATGTGAGTGTGTATGTCTGTCTGTGTGTGTGTGTGTACGTGGCTAGTATGGGTATGGGAGGGCTGGCTAAATATGAAGTGTATAGAGTGAAAACTCCTATGATTTCATGATCATATACATGATTTGTGGCCAAATTGGGTTTCCTTACCTATGTGGTATTCTTTTTGCTATACTGGGCTAACTCCACAATACTGATAGAGATGACCAGAATAATGAGAGTGTTAGCTATTATACTATCAACAGTATGTTTGGATAAGTGTGTAATTCAATTTGATTACAATTTATGTTAAGTCATGTTAAAGGTTTAAGATATATGGATTTTAGTCATTGGCATGATAGAATTTTTTTTAATTCTAGGGTATAAAACACTTAAGTAATAGGGGCTAAAAGTTTTAGAGATAGTACTGGAGAATTAACAGTTATCCTTAAAAAAAAGTCAAGATTTCCCCTTTCATTTTATCCTTCCTTGATAATAATCTAGTTGTTGTTTATATTTTTTCTCTAGAAATACTCTTTAGATTAATATTTTTTCTAAAATTTCATGCTTTAAAATGAGATGTTATCTGATGTATATTATTTAAAGAATCTGTTAAATAATAATGAACTCTTACCTGTTATGTTGCAGTAAACATAGAGAGGCTCAAGTGGCCCACTGCCATCTGGATCAATGTGGAAGAAGCCAGAGGTATTTCCCTTGTGTCGATAGGCTTCACATGATTGCTCATAGATAGCTAAGAGGGAAACATAGAAAGTAGGAGAGACTGTGTTTTTGTCTTGTAGTTTTCATGACTATAAGATGGTCAGTCACTTTCTAGGACATCAATAACCTGATTTGCATATAATCTTTACCCTTTTAATTTATAATAATCCTATTCCATCAATCCTAAACCCATATTGGCTGATGGACTACAACCATTAATAATGTTAGTATCCCCTGGGCACATGTGGAAAAATGACAGCTTAGACGAAGGTTATCTGCTCTTATGCAAAGATAACTCTTTAGCTTTGGTATAATGATAAATAAACTTCCTCTAAAATAAATAAATAAATAAATACAGGGGCAGCTGGGTAGCTCAGTGGATTAAGAGCCAGGCCTAGAGACAGGAGGTCCTTGGTTCAAATCTGGCCTCAGACACTTTCCAGCTGTGTGACCCTGGGCAAGTCACTTGACCCCCATTGCCTACCCTTATCACTCTTCTGTCTTGGAGTCAATACAAAGTATTGACTCCAAGACAGAAGGTAAGGGTCTAAAAACAAACAAACAAACAAACAAACAAAAATTTAATTAATTAATTAATTGAAAAATAAACTTCCTCTCTCAATATAGTATTTTTTTATCAAGAAACTTTTAATGGCCACATTGCATATGAACAGCTACTCACAAGCATCAGTAGATAATGATAATTGAAATTAGAACAATCAAATGGTAACATTAATGATACTTGAAATAATAACTAGTCCACAGGACAGCAAACTCATGTCTTTGGCCTCTTTAAATTGATCAATAACAATTTTCTGAGCACAAACTTTAGGAATATAACTACATTAGTCAATTAGAAGTAAAAGAAAGCAGTATAAAGCATGGTCCTTTAAGGAACTTAACTTATATGTATAGTTGGGAAGGCGAAACTAGAATATATGAACTATATCTGCTATTGTTAAAGAACTACAGAGCTTTCCATGGGCTAAAGTAGTTAGGGGAAATTTCACAGGCAAGAGGAAATTGGAAATGGAGCCCAAAGTTCCAGCCAAATTGAGTTAATACCTTAAAAACACCAGAACTCCTTATAACTCTCTGATATGCATGAGGTATACCTCAAACAAATACTGCCTTAATATTAGAAAATGTCTGTGGTAGCCCTCTTCTATCTTTGTGACTTTGTTCATACTGTTTACTCTGAAATATAATTTTCTCTCCCTTTTCATTTACTGGATTCCTATAAATACTTCAAAGCCCAAACTAAATGCTACTTTCTCCATGAATCCTTTGTTAGCAATGATCTTCTCATTCTGACCTACTTTTGGGTGGTTGTTTTCTATCTCTTACTGAATTTATCATGTAAAATCGTCCACTATAGCTCTCTGAGTTATTGCTTTATATCTTATATTTATCTCTGTGACTGCCTTACTAGACTATGAACTACATGAAGGATAGTGACCCTATCATATCTGAGGAATTTTGCCCCCCACTAACATTAGTAATAGTAATTCACATAATGATAATTAACTCATATAGTACCTCAGGTTTTGCAAAACACTTTTACATACGTTATCTCCATTGATTCTGACAACAAACCTAAGAAGTAGTTGTTACTTTTTTTTTTTTTCAGATGAAGCAACTGAATATGAGAGAGGTTACATGACTTGCCTAGAGGCACACAGCTAGTAAATATCTTGGGCTACAGTTGAACTCAGGTTTTCCCTAACTTTAATTCCAGCAGTCAGTACACAGTACAACTTAGCTTTTTCACACCTATCATGGTACTTAGTATAGTGATCTAAATCAAGTAAGCACTTAATAATAATTTATTGAATTTAGCTAGCATCAATGATATACATAGTATCTTTGTTATTATTTATATTTCCCTGTAGTGCTTTCAACAGTAATACATTCGATAGATAGTTATTCATTCAAAGAGGCAACATGTTTTTGATGGAAAAACATTGAATCGGAATCATGGGGCATGAGTTTAATGTTTGTTCCTCTTTCTGTCTATGTGACTTTAGTCATTTCAGCTCTCATACACTTGGTTTCTTCATCTATAGGGTGCTGGTTGTTATTTGGTCACTTCAGTCATGTCCAACTCTTTCTCACCCCATATGTTATTTTTTTGCCAAAGATACTAATTTGCCATTATCTTCTCCAGCTCATTTTACAGATGAAGAAATTGAGGCAAACAAGGTTAAGTGACTTACCCAGGTTCATATAGCTTATGAATTTCTGAGGCTGAGTTTGAACTCATATTTAAATGACTAACCACTGCACTATGAAGGACACTGGATTATATGACTTTTCATAAATCTTTCGGCTCAAGATTTATTTTCCTATTAAAATGCTTAAAACCTTCGTACACATGAAATATAAATCAAAAATTTTCCTGAACTATTGGGGTAACCAACATGTGAGATAAGAGGAATATGGAAATTGAAAAGGATGACTAGAGCAATAGAAACAGTGTTAGAAACATAAGGAATGTGGAGATCATACAATTCAACAATCATTGTGGCAGTTCAGTGATGATATGTGTAAACTGTTTGATGTTGTCAGGAAATCCTGAGTTCAAATCTTGCCTCAGAGATCTGCTATTTGTTTAACTTTAGGCAAGTTCACTAATTTTTTTTGTTTCCTTATCTGAAAAAATGGTGATACTATTAGCAGCTATCTCATAAGATTGTATTGATATTCCAATAAGATAACATATTTAAAATGTTTTGTGAAACCAGATGTATTATGTAAATGCTATGGTCAACTACTATTCACTTTGCAGTTGGGAAAATAAGGTTGAGAGAGATGAAATATTTCCCAAGAAATAATATTCTTATCTTTGACAATTTTGTGTCTGTTAACATCACTGTTAATTTTTAGGGATAATATCTAGGTGACAGAGACATAAGTAGCATTAATGTTAAAGTCAATCTAAAATGATAAAGATTCTGGTTGTCAGTATCAGGAGGTTAGCCTTTTGCACTGAATAATATAGAATTGAAAACAATGGTATTATCACAAAACCTAGTTTGGAATTTAGTCCTTTTAAAAGTTATGTATGTATCTCTATAAGTACAGAAACATATGTAAGATTCAAGGTTAGCTATGAAAAGAACAATGACAGTTAGGGAAAGAATTCTTAGAATAGTATTTTTACCTGATAGAAACAGGTATATATCTTGACTGAAAAGAGCAGATGAACTATTGTCTTCATATTTGAAGAAAACCTTCTAATTCTGGACCCACCAGATAATTTATAGCTTAAGGTATTTGAAATGTCCTTGCAATGTCTACTATCATTAGGGATACTGATAGCATTGTTGTTTATTCATTTCAGTTGTAATTCTTTATGGTTCTCATTAGGGATAAGATTAGTATTGTTTATTCATTTCAGTTGAATCTGCCTCTTTGTGACTTGGCATAGATACTGGAGTAATTTGCCATTTTTTTTTCCAGCTCATTTTATAAAGAACCGAGGCAAACAGGGTTAAATGACTTGTTCGAAGTCATGCAACAAATGTCTCAGGCCTGATTTGAACTGCTGATTTTAGGCCTGGCACTCTATCCACTATGCCATCTAGTTGCCCCAATTATTGTATACAGACAGCAATTCAGTGGCATGTAGACCACATATTTTCAAGAATCAGGGTCACATTTATAGTTTGTTTTTATTTTTACTTTGTTAATTTCTCCCCATGCCCATTCATTTGTACTCCTATTGGGAAACTACACAAACATTTAATAACACTGAGTGAAACTGTTCTAGTCCTCTTTTCTACCTCGGTTCACAAGTTTCCCAGTTTCTAGGTCAAAAGAAAATAGTATTTCACTACTTGACTATGATATGGTTCTCTCTCTCTCTCTCTCTCTCTCTCTCTCTCTCTCTCTCTCTCTCTCTCTTTCCCTCTCATTCTCTCCCTCTCTCTTTCTCCTCTTTTCTCTCTCCCTTTCTTTCTCCTTCCCTCCCTCCTCTCTCTGTTTCTCTCTGTCTGTCTGCATATATGTGTGTCCCGCTCTCTCTCTCTCTCCCTCTCTCTCTCTCTCTCATCCTAGACATAAATAAGACTAAATTAATTCCATTAATTAAATAAATGCTTGTGAAACCTTTTGAAAGCATTTTGCTTTTATAGACAGTTATTTAATTAAGCTTAACAACCCCCTAGTGAGGAAGAGGTGTAGCAAGTTGCATTCATTTTGTTTGATGTATGTTAAAAAAAAAAAAAAAAGAGGTAAGTTAAAAAAAAGGAGGAGGGGGATTTTTCCTGAAATTACTTTGGAAACTGTGCCAGGCTAGGATGTCTCTTGGTGTCTCAGGCAGTTCTCAAAATAGAAATAGCTTCTTTGACATTTCTATCATAAAAAAGGGACTGAGAGTAAAGGGCAAGACCTACAGCCTTTCAGGCTAGATCTAAATCATATATATCCTTCAAATTTCACAATAATATTTTCTATAATAGTTCAAGGATTTCTAAATTTTACATGATATACATTCATATATACATGTGTATAAGGGCTAGAGTATAAAGACAGAGCATACATGTATTACATAGCTATCCCTATATCTATCAGATTTCATTATTTAATATTATCATTATTTTAATATTTTGGTTTGATGTCTGAATCTGCCATTTAATATATATATGACTTTGGACAATTCACTTACCATTTCTCAACTATACTTCTCTCATCTGGAAAATTAGTATAATAACATTCACTAGTGTCTTGTAGCAAATGAAATAGCATATTCAATAACTTAATGATTATATCAGATGCAATGTGAACTGTTCTTATTATTATAGGCAACTCTTTTATATGCCTTTTGCCTTTGCTCAAAGATTCATAATACAAGTTAGCACTTTAAAGTTTGCAAAGGGTCTTAGAAACATTATTAATTTGACCTTCACAAAAAACCCTGTAAGGTAAAGTACTATAAAGGTACTATTTGCATTATTTTCCTCCTTTTACAGATGAGGTGACTGAGTTCCAGAGAAGGCAAATAACTTTCCTATTATAATCTAACTAGTGGTAGAGCTGGGTTTTGAAACCAGTTTAATAATATAAACTTCTGTAAATTCTGGGGATGTTTAGACAGTTTTATCAGTCTTTTTCTTTCCACTCTCCACCCCCACTCCTCAAGAACAATGTAAGTCTGTGCAGCTTTTCAAGATGCTGCCATTCTTAAGATAAGAATTTGATGTGCCCATAGGAATTGTCCCACAATATTGCTAACTTGTCATGGATATGTCTATGGGTAAGATGAGTGATTCTCTTATAATAAGACAATTGATAAAAGGAGTAAGTGTGAATTGAAAATAGATTATGGGACTTGTGTGGAGGAAGGGCTCTCTGCCATGGAACTGGAAAATATTCCTTCCCAACAAAGCAGGAGACAGTCATGCTGAATTAATTCGTCATCTATAATAATTTCAATAATTATAACCTTTGATATTTTGGAACAATTCAAAAGACTACAAATACCTAGATTGAAAAGGATTAATCACAAAATAATTTTAGAAAAACCAATGGAAGTTTTCACTTCACACAGTATAAAACATTTAAAATAAATTCATTTCAGCAATAAGATTAAGGATATAAATGTATTTGTTGCTGTAATTCTCATATCCCCTCAGATATACAAAAGTCCAGCAAGCTTATAGGGCTTTCCTAGATAATGTCACAGTGTTAATGAGAAAATTTATCTACTAAAAGAAAGCTTCAATCAAAAGGCTTAGGGTATTAATTGAAAAGAAAAGAGGAAATGATATATACCACTAGTTAATTGAATATACTAACCATATATCATTCAGATTATTCAACTCATCAGCTTGATTTGAACTCCAAAGAACAAGCATTCCAAAGAGCAAGTTCTCCCTGGTGCCCTCCCCTTTTCAGCTTCCTTTTGTGCACTGTCTTTCAGCATTAGATTTTATACTCTTTGAGGGTAGTAAATGCTTTTTTCCCTTTATATGTATTCCTAGAACTTAGTACAGAACCTGGAATAGGTTCTTAATAAATGTGAATTCAATTAAATACAAAAAATGTGATTCTTCCCCTTTAGAAAGCAGAAAGGGAGAAATCTAGAAGGAGGGTAGGATTACATACACAGATAACTTATATAAAAGGTCTTTATAAAGAAAATGTAAAGCAAAGTTCTATGTGTGCTCTGAGGCAGTAATACTTTCTTGATTGACAGGTGAAGGTGGACAACAAAAGATTTCATAGAAGAGGATGCATTTGATTTAGGCTTTAAAGTATTAAAATGGGGGTAATGGCTTTAAAGGTAGAAGATATCTTGGAATCTATCCTAATTGACCATTTTATTGATGAGCAAACTGAAGCCCAGAAATGTTAAATGATGTTCTTAAGGTCACACAACTGTGTGATATTAAAATAAAAATATAATCTCTTACTGGGCATATGCACATTAAGAAAGAATGTCAAGTCACATGACAGGGAAGATTGCATGGCCAACTGAAGCCCAGACTTCCTGAATGGGTTAGCAGAAGTACCAGCATAGTGTGTTTACTTGCCTGGGGGTCAAGCCTCCATAGTAAAAAAGTCAAGTTGAATGGCATCATTGACCATGTAAGAGACTGCCAGAACAGGAGCTTATTCTCTTTTTTGGCTCTGGTGCCTTCTTGAACTTAAGCTCTCTCTCTGACTGACCTTTCTTGTCTTATTATATATGACCTGATGATTTGACTTGCTGAGTCCCCTTGCTGCAGCTTTTAAATGGGCCAGGACCAGTTAGGATTCTGAAAACTGATGAAGTGCAACACAGCTGGGAAACTTTGGTAATTAGAAAGGCCACGTAATATTGTTCCCTCATTCCTGCGCTCTCTCTCTTTCTCTCTCTCTCTCTCTCTCTCTCTCTCTCTCTCTCTCTCTCTCTTTCTGTAATTATAACTTAATGTAAAGTTTCCAAGATTAATTTTAATTATAACATCACTAGTAGGAAGGAGAACAAGGAAGATTTGAATTTAGCATTCATTGAACTTATCCATACTCTTTCCAACTATCAAAAAGATTGGCCAGAATTTAAATAATGAAGGGGAGACCAAAAATGTTTTAGAAATAGAGAATGAAAAGATAAAAGGAAGGAGGGAAGGAATAGGAGATTCAAAGTTTGAAGATTAGACCAATTTGGCTTAAAAATAAAATTCATGGAGGAGAATAATATTATGTCTAGAAAGGCAGGCTTGCAACTGTAATAGTTTAGATTAATACTAATAATAGACTAGAATAATGAGAAAAATAAAAAAGGACCCCCATTGGCGTACATATAATCTACTGTCTGCTCCAAAATTTCCATTCTTTTTGTGCAGTCTTGATAATTCTCATCCCCTCTCCAATATTTGTTTCATGATCTATGAACCCATTTTCTACACTGTTGCTTGACATTGCAGAGAATACAAAGTCACAGTTGGTGTGTGAAACTATAAAGGTTTTGAGTATGGACCCAGCAATAGACTAATGGATGGTATTGTTTGTCATTTAAGATCCAGCCTACTTTGGGTAAAGCTCATTACTGGAGAACTGGATTTCAGAAAATGGAATTTTCATTTAAAAATTATGAATATGTTCTAAGAAGACTAATAAGATGGAATATTTGAAATATTCAACTACACATCAGAAATGGCAATAACAGTAAATTAATTAAAATAAATAATAACCAATATTTTACATAGTATTTTAAGTTCTGCAATTTGCCTCATGAAAATTAACTTTTCTGAGACTCACATCAACTCCTTGAAACAGGCAATGTATTCTAGAGATAAAAATCAAAAAACAAAAAAAAACCCAGTTGATTAAAGCTGTCATTTGCCCAAGATCACATAATAAATGTGTCAGCAGCTGAATTAGAATGTAAGCCTTCCTAAGTAAGTTTCTTTTCAACTATGAACAAATGCTTTTCGATTCAAACACAGAACCTTCCTGAATGAATGGAGAAACACAAATATATACACACACATATAAGCTGTGATAGTTAAAAGAGTAGGCAAATAATCTAAAAGGTTTCTATGAAAGTAAATCCAAATATATTTGTCAATGGCAAACTGAGTGTGGGTCTATGTATACATATTTATACACATGTATGAAAGCACTGACAATAAATACTTAAGCTTTTAGGCCCTCCAGAAACATGACACAAGACTACAATAGTCAACACTTGACTGGATGAAGGAAGTGGTTTCAATCTTTAGTTCTTTCACATTCTGTTGGAATCTCAATCATTCTAGATTCCTGTTAAAGTCAGTTTAAAATGTCTTTCTGTTAGGCAGAGTTCACTCTCTGTTTCATAAGTTCTTTAAAATCCTGCTCAAATCCCAAACCTCACTGACTGAGTCACTGCTTAAAACCACTATTCGTTTTTTAGCATATCATATTTGACATATCTATAGGGAAAGAGAGTTTAGGTGAAATGCAGTCACTTCATTCTCTTTCCTGAGACCTATTATACCCATTATATGCATATATAGTAGAAATGTCTTTGTGTGTATGTGATGACTAGAAAGCTACCATGTATCGAACACCACATTTATCCTATTAAACATAGGCTTCAGGGTACTAGTTCAAATTTTTGCAGCTAGTTTGCTCCTTGATTTGGGCAAAATTCCACTGACTGATCATTACTTTTCAACCGTTCCTCAGTTGGATGTTCTTGAATGTTTAAATCTAAAGCTGTCCAATTTTCTCATAAACTTTCAAACTTCTCAGAGTTGCTGCTGCTTCAACTATGTCTGACCTTTTACCAATATTCACCAAGTTCTTAATGAGATTGTTTTATGTCTCTGTTACTAAGCTGAAACTGAAAGAGATTTGATTTCTGAGTAGAACAATCATATAAGGAAAACTTTGAATGAAATTCTTTTCCTTTATCTTTTAATTAGTGGATTTCTTCCATTCCTTCTTTCCAAAAAAAAGTAAGAAGTTATGACTACAGTAGAATATCACAAAGGCATTATTTCAACTTTCATTTTGTTCCTGCACCCCCATTTCTTCCCACCTCACATTATTTTAATTTGTAGTTAAGATAATACAGAAAGGTCACTTTTAACAGAAGGGGAAAAATATGGATTGAGGTTCCTTTGTCTGCATGGGGGACTTAAAAGGACAGTAAGGTATAAGATGAGAATAAAATTAAAACTCCTGAGCTTGACTGTTAAACTCAATAAATATGCACTCTAACATAGCTTGAACCTCACCATTCTATCTCCTAAAGGAGTGATGGGCAAACTATGGCCTGCAGGCCAGATGCAGCCCCTTGAAATGTTCTATCCAGCTGCACAACATTATTCCTAATCTGACGAATACAATGAGTAGGATACAATATAATGAAACTTCCAAAGAGTTACCTTAGAAAGAGACTGACAGATGAGCATTTCCTTTCCTTTGGCCCCCTCTTTAAAAAGTTTGCCCATCACTGCCCTAAGGACTTCAAAACACTTTGCTCTAATCATCTGGTCTCACTTGTTCTCTGAGCAACAGGTCTTATATATCCTTCAGAGGCTACCTCATTCAGTAAAAGGAACTTAGAACAGGCATTCAAGATACCTGGGTTCAAGTCTCAACTTGATCATAAATTACATGTGTGCCTTGGGCAAATTTTCAGGATCCCTAGCAGAAAGCAGAAGAAAAAGGATGCTATTAGGTTGTGAGGCTGACTTTAGTTCAGTTTGTTCCAGCTTTAATAGTATTTCTTTCCTCTAAAAAGAAAAACTGGTGGAAAAATATTTTTAAAAAAAGGAAATTTTAGTCAACTTTTTAAAAACTAGATTCTAGTCAACTGAAATAGGTTTGGGGAGAAGTTTAGGGTATTTCTGCCAACCTATTAGTTTAAATTGAAGGAGTATGCAGAGAGGATCAAGAAGCTGAATTGAAGTCAGGAAGGCCTGGGTTGAAATCCCTTTTTAGCTGTTTACATATTAGAAAAGCCACTTAATATCTCTCAACTTCAGTTTCTTCATCTGCAAAATGGGAATAATAATAATACTAATACCTATCTGAAAGGAATATTTTAAGAATCAAATGAGATAAAATAAGTACTTTGCAAAACAATGTGCCATGTTCATGTTAGATATTATTGAAACTTATGATAAAGATATATTTTAGATTGAGGATTGTTTAATATCCTTGCTTATTTATATATAATTACAAATCATGAATGCCTGCACTATGTATGTATACCAGTATATACATGAAGGGAAACAGGATTGTAAACTGGAAACTGACTTCACAGTCAAAATGTCTTGAGTCAAGGCATGCTGTTGATACATACTGAATTATTTGATTCCAAGAATGTCACCTACTCTTCTAGTGTTCTAAGTAACTTCTAAGTTGCAGGAAAGATGGAGACACATATCAGTAGAGGGAATTTCCTCATTCTGGAGTTTCCTATGTTAATTAAATCACAGGTCCAGACCCTGTATTACACATGTGTGTATTGTGTACATGTAGATATGTATACATTTACATATACAATGTATTGTACATGTATTTATTATGCATTTGTGTCTATGTAGGCATATACATATGTAGAGATGAATACGCAGATAAACAGTTTGGCATAATGGATAGAGAGGAAACCTTGCCTACAGGAAATGTTGGAATTAAATCTTATCTGGGATTAAGTCCTTCCACATACTTGCTGTGGGACAATAGTCAAATCACTTAAAGTATACTTCCCTAGACAACTCTCTATGGTTGATGGAAAATAGAGACATTAATTATGTTTCATAGACTTTTCCCATCTTACATCCATATGAAATAGAAAAACAAATAAAATAGTATCCAAGAAGTGTTAGAGACTTCATTTTGTTAGCAGCAACAAAAAATCACTTTGAAAATTTTACTCACATTTCAGATATTAAAATCACATTGTTTAGATTTGAATTTCAGTTTTGCAACTGAATCACTGTATTATCCTACACATATCCTTCTTCAGCTCTCAGCTTTTTTATGTGAAAAATAAAAATACAAATAAAATTTTCACTAACTACTTTGCAGGGTGTTTGTTAAGATTAATGAGATAATATTTTAAAATAGTTGGTAAAACTCTATTTTTCTAAGGAGAGTAATGATTGTAATCAGGAGTAGTTAGGTGGTGTATTGGATAGAGGACTAGGTTTGGAATCAGTAAAATTCATCTTCCTGAGTTCAAATCCAACTCCAGACATTTACTAGCTGTGTGACCCAGGGCAAGTCATAATCTTTCCCAAGACTTCAAATGGAGTCATGAATGGTAGAACAGAACTGAAAAAAACTCAAAGATAGAAATCAGCTATTCTAAGAAACTTTGAATCCTAGAGTTCTAGACACACAAATGTGTTGAGAGCAATAGAGAGAAACATGGTCTGTCAGTATAATCTGTGAATCTCATCAGATCCAGCTGAAGTTTACAAGATCTCTGTAGCTGAAAGGTTGTAACCACTCTCTGTGACTCTTCTCATTAATAAAAGTTTTTGCTGTATAATAAATCACTTCAATTTAAAAGAAAATGGAGAAATATGTGGGAAGCCAATAAGAGAAACAATCTCAAATAGATAAAAATCTGAGACTCCTCTTTTGACTCCTTTTCTGATCTACACCTTTCCTTAATGAAAAGCTTTAAGCTCCTAGCAAATCAACAGTCAAGAGGTTAACATTGTCTCCTTTGGTCAGAAATAACAATTGTTTTTGTTTCAAAAGTAGTTTAAACACTCAAGGTCATAAATTTCTCCAGGAGGGTCATTTCACCCCTGAGAAAATATTCCGTCACAGCTTTCTGATAAGGACCCAGTGGAAATTTGACCTTAGCCTTTTTCTATTTGGAAGCTATTGAGAATCTTTGTGTTTTAATATGATATAATTAGTGTTTCTGTGCAAATGCAAAATTTTTGGGAGCTTCTTTTGTGTGAAGTGAGTCTTGAAGTATATATAATAAACTCCATGCTGCCAGAGACAGAGCTAGAAGCATGAGCTAAAAGATCTTCAATGTCTCATACTCCTTATCAACTAAGCAGTCATTATCAAATTATCTGGAGATGATAAAAAGATCTTGAGACAAATGAAGAAGGAATATAATTGATTGGAAGCTGCTGTGCTTGATCTACTGTTCCTCTACATACATATTCTTTGATCTACAATTATCCTCTATATCCAATCTGTTCTTCCTTTTAGGTAACTGATTTTTTTTCTTATATGTAAAAATCCTCTGCTTCACAAACATACACCATACACACACCCTTAGCCTAGAGAGGGAAATTTCACATTTATGATTCAACACCATAACTTTTATCTTTTCCATAATGTTTTCATTGGCTACCACTGCAAATGGTATTCTCACTTTCTTTACTGCCTATTGGACATTTTGTCTCTGTGTTTTTATTTACTTTATTAGAGATTATCTTGTATTCTGTACTAATTTCATTAATATTTAAAATATGTATTAAACTTGTCCCAAAAATTGGATTCTAAGCTCTTATAGAAAGGAATAAGGTGTTATTTTTCTCTTATATTTTCTTACTAAATTAGGAACAAAGACAGAAACAAAAACATTCAATAAATACTAGGGTATTCTAAACTAAAAAGTTTGGTTATAGTTTAAAATAATTTATTTTTTAATTATTTTAATTTTAATTTTTAATATTTTCCCATAGTTATATGTTTTATGTTCATTCCCTCCACCCCAAACCCCCCCACATCCCTGTAGCTGACACACAATTCCACTGGGTTTTACATGTATCATTGATTAAGACCTAATTCCATATTATTGATAGTTGGACTAGAGTTATCATTTAATGTCTACATTCCCAATAATATCCCCATCAACCCATGTGTTCAAGCAGTTGTTTTTCTTCTGTGTTTCTACTCCCACAGTTCTTCCTCTGAGTGTGGCTAGGTTTCTTTCTCATAAGTCCCTCAGCCTTGCTATGGATCCTTGCATTGCTGTTAGTAGAGAAGTCCGTTATGTTTGATTGTACCACAGTGTATCAGTCTCTGTGTACAATGTTCTCCTGGTTCTGCTCCTTCCACTCTGCATCAATTCCTGGAGGTCATTCCAGTTCACATGGAATTCCTCCAGTTCAGTATTCCTTTGAGCACAATAGTATTCCATCATCAGCAGGTACCACAATTTTTTCAGCCATTCCCCAATTGAAGGACATTCCCTCATTTTCCAATATTTTGCCACCACAAAGAGTGTGGCTATAAATATTTTTGTACAAGTCTTTTTCCTTATTATCTCTTTGGGGTATAAACCAAGCAGTGCTATAGCTGGATCAAAAGGCAGATAGTCTTTTAGTGCTCTTTGAGCATAGTTCCAAATTGCCATCCAGAATGGTTGGATCAATTCACAACTCCACCAGCAATGCATTAATGTCAAATTTTGCCACATCCCCTCCAACATTCACTGCTTTCCTTTGCTGTCATGTTAGCTAATCTGCTAGGTGTGAGGTAGTACTTCAGAGTTGTTTTGATTTGCATTTCTCTAATTTTAAGAGATTTAGAACTTTTTTCATATGTTTGTTAATAGTTTTGATTTCTTTATCTGAAAAGTAGATATTCATGTCGCTTACCCATTAAATAATTGGAGAATGGCCACATTTTTTTGTACAATTGATTTAGCTCCTTATATATTTAAGAAATTAGACCTTTGTCTCAGTTTTTTGTTATAAAGATTTTTCCCAATTTTTTGTCTACCTTCTAAATTTTGGTAGCATTCATTTTGTTTGTACAAAAACCTTTTTAGTTTAATGTAATCAAAATTATTTGTTTTATATTTGGTAATTTTTTCTAACTCTTGCTTGGTTTTAAAATCTTTCCTTTCCCAAAGATCTGACAAGTATACTATTCTTTGCTCTCCTAATTTACTTATAGTTTCTTTATATTCAAGTCATTCAACCATTCTGAATTTATCTTGATATAGGTGTGAGATGTTGATCTAGACCCAATCTCTCCCATATCATTTTCCAATTTTCTCAGTAGTTTTTGCCAAATAGTAAATTTTTTGTCCCAAAAGCTGGGTTCTTTGGGTTTATCATAGACTGTCTTGCTAAAGTTGCTTACCCCTAGTCTATTTCACTGATCCTCCCTTCTGTCTCTTCGCCAGTACCATATTGTTTTGATGCCTACTGCTTTGTAGTACAGTTTAAGAACTGGTACTGGTAGGCCACCTTCCTTCAGATTTTTTTTTTCATTATTTCCCTTAATATTCTTGGACTTTTGTTCTTCCAAATAGTTTTTTTCTAACTCAGTAAAAAAGTTTTTTGGTAGCTTGATAGGTATAGCACTAAATAAGTAATTTGGGTAGAATAGTCATTTTTATTATTTTAGCTTATCCTACCCATGAGTAATCAATGTTTTTCCAGTTGTTTAGATCTAGTTTTAATTGTGTGGAAAGGTTTCATAGTTGTGTTCATATAATTCCTGTGTTTGTCTTAACAGATAGTTTCCTAAGTATTTTATATTATCTAGGGTGAATTTAAATGGAATTTCTCTAACTCTTGCTGCTGTGATGTGTTGGAAATATATGGAAATGCTAATGATTTATGTGCATGTATTTTGTATCCTGCAACTTTGCTAAAGTTGTTGATTATTTCCATTAACTTTTTAGTTGATTCTCTAGGATGTTTTAAGCAGATCATCATATCATCTGCAAAGAGTGATAGCTTGGTCTCCTCACTGCCTATTTTAATACCTTCAATTTCTTTTTCTTTTCTAATTGCTACTACTAGGATTTCTAGTACAATGTTAAATAATAGAGGTGACAATGGGCATCCTTGTTTCACTCCTGATCTTATTGGGAAGGCTTTAATTTATCTCCATTGCAGATGATGTTTGTTGATGGTTTTAGAAATGTACCATTTATTATTTTTAGGAAAGGCCTTTCTATTCCGATACTTTCTAGTGTTTTCAATAGGAATGGGTGTTGTATTTTTCAAAGACTCTTTCAGCATCTATTGAAATAATCATGTGATTTTTGTTGGTTTGCTTGTTGATATGGTCAATTATGTGAGTAGTTTTCCTAATATTGAACCATCCTTGCATTTCTGGTATTAATCACACCTGATGACAATGAATAACCCTCATGATCACTTGCTGGAGTCTTTTTGCTAGTATTTTGTTTCAGATTTTTGCATATATATTCCTTAAGGAGATCAGTCTATAGTTTTCTTTCTCTGTTTTTGTTCTCCCTGGCTTTGAGATTAGTACCATATTTGTGTCACAACAGGAGTTTGGTTGACCTCCTTTTTTGCTTATTATGTCAAATAGTTTGTATAGTATTGGGATTAGTTGTTCTTTGAAGGTTTGATAGAATTCACTTGTGAATCCATCTGGTCCTGGGGATTTTTTCTTAGGAAGTTCTTTGATGGCTTGTTCAATTTCTTTTTCTGATATAGTATTTTTTAAGTATTGTATTTCTTCTACTCTTAATCTAGGCAATCTATATTTTTGTGAATATTTATCCATATCACCTAGATTGCTATATTTATTGCCACATAATTGGCCAAAATAGTTTTTAATGATTGCCTTGATTTCCTCTTCATTACAGGTGAGGTCTCCCTATTCATCTTTGATACTGATTATTTAGTTTTCTTCTTTCCTTTTTTAAACTAAATTGACTAGTACTTTGTTAATTTTGTTTGATTTTTCAAAGTACCAGCTGCTGGTCTTATTTATTAATTCAATAGTTCTTTTACTTTCAATTTTATTAATTTCTCCTTTAATTTTTATAATCTCTAATTTGGTTTTTAACTGGGGATTTTTAATTTCTTCCCTCTCTAGTTTTTTTTTATTTGCATGCCAAGTTCATTGATATTTGCCTTCCCTTATTTATTAATATATGCACTCAAGGATATAAATTTCCCCCTGAGTACTGCTTTAGCTGCATCCCACAGATTTTGGTAGGATGTCTTTTAAAAGAATTTAAAATGAAAAAAAAGTGAAAAATCTTAATAAAAACCCAATGTGGGCTGAAACATGCTCAGTGCTATTAGTCATATTTATGACATTAATGAATATAAATGGAGTGCTTCAGTGGCCTAAAATTAATTTATGGGTCTTTCAATATTATTTTACCAAAGCTACCATGGAATGCTCACTCATCCCTTATTAAGGCTCACCATACAAAATGAGAGGAGCAGTGGGATTTGTTTTATTGAGAGATCTCTAAAGTCTTATATGAGTCAGTGAGATTGGCATTAGTATATGGTAGTTAGATATCTCATATACATGCAGTAGAGCAATAGGAGGGGATCTTATCAAGAGGCATGCATCACTGAAAGAAAAAAAAATCCTAAACTACTGGATTTGGCCAACAACGAAATGGTATTTCTTATGGAAGTGTTCAACTAAAGCTCCAAGAAACTAAAAAAAATGTTTTTCATCAATATATTAAGTTATTTTGAATTATCTTTTATGTATCTTCTGAATATAATTTTCTTGGTTGCTATTTTTTGGTTTATTTGTTTATTTTCACCTGTTATTTTCATAAGACTCTTAGTCATCAGGGCATCTTATACCTTTGGAGTAACCTCTTCTTACATAGAAATATAGGTTCTAATACTATCAAATCTGAGTCCAATTTACTTTGCTGCATGACTGAAAGCAATAGGAAATACTCTTCTATGTGGGCAAATACAGGCTATTTCATTAAGCATCTGTTTAAACAACAGCAACAATAAAAATCAAGTGTTAGGAGTTAGAAACAATCACCTCCTCTTCAGGCTGGCAAGACAGCACGATTATGAGAGACAATAAACTGCAGGGATGATTGCCAAGGTATACCATCATCACATTAACTGTCAGTGTGAAATCTTTGCTACTTACAATGGAGTTTGACAACTCTTCTGCTTACAGACTAATAAGCTCAGTTCTGTGAACTGTTTTGATGACAGGATTATTTCCTTTTTATGCCATACATTATGGTGCTATATATTTTATATTACATATGTACAAATATATGTACTTATAAGAACTATTCTCAGATATTTTAAAAAAATTATTGAGGATAGAAATGCTATCTGAAGGAATAGTTGAAAGATTGAATTAGGAACTAATGATAGCCATTGCATGAAAGGATACAAATTATCACTAAAAATCAATTATTCATTCACGGATCCATCTATTTGTCCATTCATTCAGTTGATGAAGAAATAATGTGACCCTAGAAGCAAAGTTTTGCTGAAGAAATAGGCAACAAAGTAACAGAAAGATGAAGACATAGTTCTTGCCCTTAAGGGGCTTTCATTCTATTAGGATGAGAGCCTTTACCTTAAGGGGTTGTTGTAAGGATCTCATGGGGTTATATATGTTAAGCACTTTCTAAACTTTGAAGTGCTATGTAAATGTTAACAGCACTTATTTTTGTTGTTACAGAAAATACTCACATATGGAAGTATAATGCAATGTCAAAGTGTCATAAGGCAGGTATTATGAAAATGCTACAAAAATAAAAGGATTGAATGTGGGGGTAGGGAAGAGAAATTTTCACAGAAGAGGTATAATTTCATCTGGGCCATAGAGAATGGAAAGGATTTGGATGCTTGAAGATGGAACATTCTAGGCAGATGGAGTATTGTGAACAAAAGCAACATTGCATGCTCAGAGAGGATGAGTAATGAAGCTTGGCTAGAACATATGGTTTTAGCCAAAGAAAGTAGGAGGAAAAGTTTGAAGGAAGGTAGGAGGAGGTAACTTGAGAGGTTGTTTGGAGTCAGATCAGGGAGTATCTTGAATGTTACATTGGACATTATTCAGAGAGAGTGGGAAGTATAGGAAGGTTTTTGAGTAGTGGGGTGCAATAATTAGTATATTAAAATTTTCTGTTATTCCAGTGAACTGAGAATTTGAAGTTACTTTATTGGTGGAAAACTGAAAAGTAAACCAGTTGCCAAGATGATAAAATCCTTCTTTTGTTCATTGAGATTCATCATTGAGACCCCTGTGTTTATGGGATTCAATCAGTTTGCATACTACACAAGTAAAAATCAAGGATAAAGTCTGGTAAAAAATAGCTAATGATATAATTAATTATATTAATATTATAACTGACATTGATAAGTATGATATAATAACAATTGTACTATTTTATTCCTATTTAATTATTAATACTTTTCAAAGTGCTTTTGTATGCACTATTTCATGTTGTACTCTCAAAAACATTATGAGGCAAATGAAGCTTATATTATTGTTCTCAATGGATATATTAGGAAAATGAGGTCCAAAGAGGTAAAGTAATATATCTAATAACATTGAGGGAGTTCCTGGCAAGGCCAGGATTAGAACCTAGGTCTCCTGAGTACTAGTTCATTATAATTTCTAATTCACTAAATCTAACTCTCTAGGAGCTGAGTCTTAAATATCATCTATGAAAAATCCATAAGTAGATATAGCCTTCCAATTTGATTACATGCCTGTCATTGAACCTTTAGAAAATTCCCAGGAAACCTAACTGGAAAGTACCCCTAAGATAATTTACCTTGATATACTCAGATCTCCTAAGATTGAGCTAATCTTCCATGTGGGTGGGTATAGCCTCCTTTGATTGGCCACAACACTGTAATAGATGTCATCTTTAAAACTGGTAAGACTGAGAGAATTGCTCTCTGTACATTGTTTTTTCTAGCAAACTTTCCTATTTCATGTAGAAGGTAAGCAGGTGCGATGTACTTAGTAGGTGAGAGGGGAAGAATTTCCTTTTTTTCTCCCTCTTTTACTCCAGCTCTGAGAAATGAACCTTGGATTGTTTATTTCTGATCTGTATCACTTTTTAAACTGTAAATAAACAGTTTAAGACATGAAAACCTCAGAGCCAGCATTCCACGAGAGATGGTTCAACAGTCAGCCTGTTAGGAAAGTCCTAAGAAATCAGAATGCCTGGGATTCAAGGCTTAGTGTTTTGGACTTGGATCTTGAGACTGCATACTCTACAGGACCTGAATTTAATGCTTCTACTTCCCCAGAAACAGAGATGATACTAAAGGATGGGTATAATACTCTCGATTTGATAGGGAAGTTAGTTTGTAATCACAACTTATGAAGTAAATGTTTATTCATAAAATCTAATTTGATTTTTAATGGATAACTGGAACTAAAGTGTGGAAGATCATGCCCTACACTTGAAGGAACAGTAGAAGTGTGGTGAGAGTCATTTACAGAATATGCAGATACTCTACTCTCCTCAAGAATTTTGGGGAATCTCTTTCTGGTGGAGCCAAGATAAGGGAAAAACTAGAACAATACCTCCATTTCACCATGAGAATCCTCTCTAACCAAGTTTAAAATATCACCTCAAAATGAAAACAGAAGTAAAAGAACCTGCGAGGAGACAGAGTGAAACAATTTTCAAAAAAAGAAAAACTTAAAAGGTAGGCAGAGACCATCTGGGGAAATGGGGTGAGAGGGGAGCAGAGTCAGCAAGAGGTTAGAGCAAGGAGTGATGAGCAAGCCAAGAGCAAATTACAATCCCCCCATCCCCACCCCACACCTGCTGTCACAGGTTCCAAACTTAAGTCCAAGATAACATTCAGACCCTGAGATCCTTCCTGGTCAAATAGTGGTCCAAGCCAACTCATGGCCCTTGAAATTTCAACCCTTTGGAGAAATTTGAAGTCCCAGGTTAGGGCAATCTGGGCTGAATGGGGCTGATCCATGTGGGTTCAGAGCAAAGAAAGGAATTTCAGTCTAGGCTTAGGATGAGGATATAATCCATCATTTGGGGTGAGAATACAATTCACAGAGGGAACCCCACCCCCAGAGTTTTTTACCCAAAACTAAGGGTGGCACTCCAGGACAGGGCAATCAAGGATGTGCCTGACTGAATCATGAACACTGTGAGACCAAAAACTTGAGCCTAAGTCTGGGGCTAGTCCCTGACATGATCAAGTTCAGAGTGAGACCAAAATCTTAGCCCTAAGTCTGAGGAAAGTCTTTAAGCTATCAGCATCTCAAGGGTCAACTGAATCAGCAGAAGGAAGAGGCTTTCAGAGATAACAGTCCTCAGACCATCTAGCAAACTAGTAACAACCCAGAAAATAAGCTAAAATTCACATCAAGGAAGGACTAAAGTTTAAGATGGTACCCAGGTTTCCTAGAAAACAGAGCCTACCTACAAATAGATAGGAAAAATGAACAAATAACCAAAAAAGCACCTAACTCTAAGAAATTTTTATGGAGATAAAGAGGAAGGTATAGATACAGAAGCAAACAGTGAAAGCAAAGGAGACACTCACAAAGTCCAAAAGAAAAAAATATAGATTAGACACAGAGTTTAGAAGAGCTCAAAAAAGACTTCAAAAATCAATTAAAGAAGTCAGAGGAAAAGTAGGGAAGAGAAATGAAAGAGCTGCAAGAAGAAATGAAAGTGATGCAAGGAGAAAGGAAAGTGATGCAAGAAGAGATGGGCCAATTGAAAAAGGAGAACCAAAAACTGACAGAGAAAAACCAGGTCTTAAAAATCAGAACTGACCATAAAGAAACTAATGATTTCATGACAAATCAAGAAATAGTAAAGTAGAATCAAAGGAATGAAAAAACATTAATATCTTATTGAAAAAAACAACTGAACTAAAAAATAGATCTAGGAGAGACAATTTGAGAATTATTGGACAACTGAAAGCCATGATGAAGAAAAAGTCTTGGACATCATATTACAAAAATTATCAAAGATAACTAATCAGAGATCTTCAAACAAGAAAATGAAGATGAAATTGAAAGAATTCAGAGATTGCCTACAGAAAGAAATCCTCAAATGACAGCTTCCAAGAATATAATAGCTAAATTCAAGAACCACCAAACTAAGGAGAACATTCCTCAAGCAGCCAGAAAGAAATGATTCAAATACCATGGAGCTACAGTCAGGATCACAGAAGACCTAGCAGCTTCTACATTAAAGAACTGAAAGGCATGGAATATAATATTCAGGAAGGCAAAAGATTTAGGTTTATAACCCAGAGTCACCCATCCAGCAAAACTGCATATATTCTTTCAGGGGATAAGAGGGTTATTCAATCAAATAGATTGAAGATCTCCAACCATTCCTAAGAATAAGCCAGACCTAAACAAAAAAAATTAAGTCCAAGCACAAGACCCAAGAGAAGCCCAAAAAAGCAATTAAGAAAGAAAAAATTTAAGGGACTTGCTAAGGTCAAAATGATTATATGTCCACATGGAAAGAGGATTTCTATAATTCTCAAAAATCACTCTTAATAGTAGAGAAATAGAAGGAATTTACTCAGAAAGAGGGTGGACAAGTAAGCTCATTATGATGATATATATATATATATAATGATATGATATATATGTAAATGGGATGATATAGAATGATATGTATGTGTGGTATGATATATATATGCATAGAAGGTTGCACTGAGACAGAAAAGGTAAGGGAGAGATAGAATGGGGTAAATTATATAATATAAAGAGGCTAAAAAATCATTTCAGAGAGTGGAGGATAAGGGTGGTGATGGGCAATGCTTAAACTTTACTCTCATTGTAACTGGCTCAGAGAGGGAAAAATGAGTATATTCAGTGGGGCATAGAATTCTATCACTGTACAGAGAAGTAAAAGGGGAATAAGACAAGGGAAGGGGGAGGTAAAAGAAGGCAGGAAAAAGTTGGGGGGTGACAAAAAGTAAAATACTGGTGAGGAGGAGCAGAGGGAAATGGAGTAGAGCAGGATCTAAAGGGGATAATACAATAGTGGGCAATACACAGTTAGTAATCATAATGCCGAATGTGAATAAGATGAATTTACCTATAAAACAGAAGTGGATAGCAGAGTGGCTTAAAATACAGAATCCTACTATATATTGTTTTCAAGAAGCACATTTTAGGCAGGGTGACATACACAGATTCAAGGTAAAAGGTTGAAGCAGAATTTATTATGCATCATCTAAAGTAAAAAAAAAAAAAAAGCAGGAATAGCAATCATGATACCAGACACAGCCAAAATAGAAATTTATCTGATTAAAAGAGATAAGGAAGGAAATTACACTTTGCTAAAGGGTACTATAAACAATGAAGTAATATCATTATTAAACAATTATGCGTCAAATGGTATAGCATCTAGATTTCTTAAGGAAAAACTGAAGGAGCTCACAGAAGAAATAGATAGCAAGATCATACCAGTGGAAGATCTCAAACTTCCCCTTTCAGAACTAAATAAAGCAAATCAAAATATAAATAACAAAGTAAGGGAAGTAAATGAAATGCTAGAAAATTTAAAGTTAATAGATATCTGGAGAAAACTGAAGAGGGTTAAAAAGGAATGTACTTTCTTTTCAGCAGTACATGGTACATATACAAAGATCAACCATGTAGTAGGGCATAGAAATATTGCAAACAAGGTCAGAAAGACAGAAATAATAAATGCAACTTTTTCAGATCATAATCTGATAAAATTTATTATTAAGAAGGGTCCATGGAAAGGCAAATTTAAAATTAATTGGAAACTAAATAATCTAATTCTTCAAGATGATGAGTCAAAGAAGAAATCATAGAAACAATTATGGACTTCATTAAAGAGAATGACATGAGGAGACAACATTTCAAAACCTATTGGATACAGTCAAAACAGTACTCAGGGAAAAATTTATATCACTAAGAGCATATACCAACAACAAATCAGAGAAGGAAGGAAGAGGTGTGGGAACAGCATAAAAAGATTAGGGACTTCTATTTCAGCAAGGCTGTGGAATGCCCAGTGCACTCCAGTTTGCAAAGTCTCCGGGAAAACATAGCTTAGAAATTGCCAGATATGTAGTCTGCTCCCCAGGATAAGAAAAACAAACTTTTCCCCCTCTCCAAATACTAAATGTCCAGCCAAGAAAATTATAATACAGGAGTTCTGTGGGAATAACATACAAAACTGGGTCATACATTGATATGTTGACATGTTGAGCTACCTATTATTTATTATTCTATAAAAACACTACTTAGAGTTACTAAGATAATCTATATCTATTTTTTCAATCTTGTAAGTCATTACTAACCATTATTCCTGCAAAAGGCTTACCTGATACCTGAGTCTACATTATTTTCCCCATAAATTGTGCACCCCAAGTCAATAAACTTTGTCACTACCCAGCAAGAGACTGACTGTCTGAGTGTCTGATCTCTTGGTCTAGTGGTTCAACCCTCCTGTAATCCCAGAGTCATTTTTCTCATTGAGGTTTGATGACCCAAAAATAATTTGTCATTAGCAACTGACAAAGAGGTCAATGAATTGGGCTTGCAACTAAAAAAAATAGAAAAAGAACAAATTAAAAATCCCTAGGTAAAAACTAAATTGGAAATCATAAAAATCAAAGGGGAAATTAATAAAATTGCAAGTAAAATAACTATTGAACTAATAAATAAGACTAGGAGCTAGTACTTTGAAAAACCAAATAAAATAAAGTACTGGTTAATCTAATAAAAGAAAGAAGAGAATCAAATAAATAGTATCAAAGATGAAAAGAGTGATCTCACCTCTAATGAAGAGAAAATTAAGGTAATTATTAAGGACTATTTTGCTTAATTATATGGAAATAAATTTGACAACCTAGGTGAAATGTGTGAATATTTACAAAAATATAAATTGTCTAGATTAAAAAAGAGGGAATGGAATACTTAAATAATCCCATCTCAGAAAAAGAAATTGAACAAGGCATTAAGGAACTTCCTAAGAAAAAATCCCCAAGGCCAGATGGATTCACAAGTGAATTCTATCAAACATTTAAGGAACGACCACTCCCCATACTATAAACTATTTGACAAAATAAGCAAAGAAGGAGTTCTACCAAATTCCTATTATGACACAAATATGGTACTCATTCCAAAGCTAGACAGGCCAAAAACAGAGAAAAGAAACTACAGACCAATCTCCTTAATGAATATAGATGGAAAAAAAATTTTTAATGCAATACTAGTAAAAAGATTCTGGTAAGTGATCTCTTGAGGTTTATTTACTATGATCAAGTGGGATTTATACCAGGAATGCAAGGATGATTTTACATTAGGGAAACTATCTACATAATTGACCATGTCAATAATCAAATCAACAGAAATCACTTGATTATCTCAATAGATGCAGAAAAAACCTTCGACAAAATATAATACCCATTCCTATTGAAAACACTAGAAATTATAGGAAGAAAAGGGCCATTCCTCAAAATAATAAACAGTATATATTTAAAATCATCAGAAAGTATCATCTGCAATGGGGACAAGTTAGAAATCTTACAAACAAAATCAGGAGTGAAGCAAGGATGCCCATTATCACCTCTATTATTTCATATTGTACTAGAAATGCTATTCACAATTAGAGAAGAAAAAGAAATTGAAGGTATTAAAGTAGTCAATGAGGAAACTAAACTATCATTCTTTGCTGATGATATGATGGTATACTTATAGAATCCCAGAAGATCAACTAAAAAGCTAGTCTAAATAATTAATAACTTTAGCAAAGTTGCTTGGTACAAGATAAACCCACATAAATCATCAGTATTTTTATATATTTCCAACAAAACTCAGCAGCAGAAGTTAGAAAGAGAAACTCCATTTAAAATAACTCTAGACCAGTGATGGGCAAACTTTTGAAAGAGTGGACCAAAGGAAAGGAAATGCTCATCTGTCCGTCTGTTTCTAAGGCAACTCTTTCGAAATTTCATTGTATTGTAGTCTACTCATTGTATTTGTCAGATTAGGAATAATGTGAGGAGGCCAGATAGAACATTTCAGGGGACCGCATCTATCCCGTGTGCCATAGATTGCCCATCACTGCTCTAGACAATATAAAATATTTAGGAACCTATCTGCCAAGACAAAGACAGGCATTATATAAACACAACTACAAAACACTTCTCACACAATTAAAACTTTATCTAAACAATTGGAAAAGCATTAATTGCTCCTGGGTAGGAAGAGCTAATATAATAAAAATGACAATCCTACCCAAATTAATCTACTTATTCAGTGCCATACCTTTCAAACTACCAAAAGCTTTTTTATAGAATTAGAAAAAATTATAACAATGTTCATCTGTAAGAAAAAAAAGATCAGGAATATCAAGGTAAATAATTTTTAAAAATGTGAATGATGTGGGCCTAGCAGTACCAGATCTTAAACTGTACTATAAAGGAGTGGTAATCAAAAGAATATGGTACTGGCTAAGAGATAGAAGGGAGGATCAATGGAATAGACTTGGGGTAAATGTCCTCAGCCAGATACTGTACAATAAACCTGAAGACAACAGCTTTGGAGACAAGAACTCACAATTTGACAAAAATTGCTCGGAAAATTGAAAAACAGTATGGGAAAAATTAGGTTTAGATCAATATCTCATACCCTATGCCAAGATAAATTTAAAATGGGTAAATGACAAATATAAAGAGTGAAATCATAAATAAATTAGGTGAACATAGAATAGTATACCTGTTAGATCTGTGGGAAAGGAAGGAATTTAAAATCAAGCAAAAAATAGAGAACATTACAAAATATAAAATGAATGACCATATTTATAGCAAATTAAAAAGTTTTGTATGGGGGCAGCTGGGTAGCTAAGTGGATTGAGGGCTAGGCCTAAAGATGGGAGGTCCTGGGTTCAAATCTAGCCTCAGATATTTCCCAGCTGTGTGACCCCGGGCAAGTCACTTGACCCTCATTGCCTACTCTTACCACTTTTCTGCCTTGGAACACAGTATTGACTCCAAGACAGAAGGTAAGGCTTTAAAAAAAAAAGTTTTTATAAAAAATGCAACCAAAATTAGAAGGAAAGTAACAAACTTGGAAAACATTTTTATAACAAACCTCTCTGACAATGGTTTAATTTCCCAAACATATAAGGAACTCAAGTTTATAAAAAAAAAAAAAAAATCAAGCCGTCCCCCAATCGAAAAATGGTCAAGGTACATGAAGAGGCAGTTTTCACATGAAGAAATCAAAACTATCAATAAGCACATAAAAAAGTGTTCTAAATTCCTTCTGGTTAGAGGAATTCAAATTAAAACAACATTGAGGTACCACCTCTCACCTAGCAGACTGGCCAATATTGCAGCAAAGGAAAGTAATAAATGTTGGAGAGAATGTGGCAAAGTTGGGACACTAACTACACTGTTGGTGAATTTGTGAATCGGTCCAACCGTTCTGGAGGGCAATTTGGAACTATGCCCAAAAGGCTTTAAAAGAATGCTTGCCCTTTGATCCAGTCATACCACTGCTGGGCTTGTATCCCAAAGAGATAATAAGGAAAAAAGACTTGTACAAAAATATTCATAGCTGTGCTCTTTGTGGTGGCAAAAAAATTGGAAAATGAAGGGATGCCCTTTGATTGGGGAATGACTAACCAAATTGTGGTATCTGATGATGATGGAATACTATTGTGCTGAGAGGAATGATAAGCTAGAACAGATCCATGTGAACTGGAACAACCTCCAGGAATCCAGGAATTGATGCAGAGCGAAAGAAGCAGAACCAGGAGAACATTATACACAGAGACTGATACACTGTGGCATAATCAAATATAATTGACTTTTCTACCAGAAGCAATGCAATGACCCAGGACAATCCAGATGAATTTAGGAGAAAGAACATTATTCATATCCAGAGAAGGAACTATGGCAACAGAAATGCAGAAGAAAAACATATGCTCAATCACATGGTTCTATAGGCATATGATTGGGGTTTTGATGTTAAAAGATCACTCTACTGCAAATATGAATAACATGGAAATAAGTTTTGAACAATGATACATATAAAACCCAATGAAATTGCTTGTCAGCTCTGGGAGGGGGAATGAAGAGATGGGGGATCATGAACCATGTAACTATGGAAAAATATTCTAAATAATTTGTAAAAGAATATTGGGGAATCTTGAAGGGATCAATTATCTTCTACCTGGAGAAAAAAATTTGTCACCATTCATCATGTAAACTGTTTTTGGGGATAGTGAGAGAGCATTACTTATCCTGAGAAAAAGTCTTTCTGATGAAATAAGGATTACTGTATGCAAGAAATAATTCTGGAGTGTTGATTGTATTCTCTTTCAACCACAGAATCAAATTCCTGACCTTGAAAGACTGCAAACTAAGCAAATCAAGAACGGTAATGAATTTTTACCTCATGCCCAGCTAAGATAATATCATATACCCCATGCCCTCATTCAGAACTATACTTGAAATAAAGAAAGCAGAGAGAGTAGCACTAAGACAACTACACATTGCTTTAATGATGAACTTCAAAGGGTCCCTGACCCATTTTTATGCTCTGAATGAAAACACCATGTATCTTAGAGAGTCCCACATTCCCTGATTCTGAATAAAATGCTAAAAGGCTTTCAAGGAGAGGCCTCCTGGGCTTTAATTACCTACAACCACAATATGCTAGTCATATTTAACATTTTTACCTCACTTTTAAGGTTACTTGAACAAATGACACATGGCACATGAAAATACTGAATTTTGCTTTGAGTGGTGGTCTCTGAGACATATACAATATTATTCTGAGTGGAAGAGTTGATATAATGTCAGACATTTATAACAATATCCTATGAATCATTCTTTCAAATACTTATTCATAGAAATAGAGCTGGGAAGGACCTCAGAGATAAGTCTGCATGACTACTAATTTTTAAAGATGAGGAAACTAAGACCCAGGAAATTAAATCCTCTGCTCAATGTCTAAAGGCAAGACTTGATTCCTGGCCCATTGTTCTTTCAAACATACCACATGGCCTTCCATGATTAAAAATAATAGTGCCACCCATGTAGCACCCATATAATTCCTGCTGTGGGAGAAGCTAATGGAACACTTCAGCTGAAATGTTCTGAGCTGCAGTTGAACTGAATCTGAACCAAGTATATTCATTTAAACTGGCACTATTATGGTGCACCTTCTGGTGGTAGTAGGGCCTTAGTAAAGACATGTTACCACAGATCCCAAACAAAAAAGGTCAAAACTTCTGTGCGAATTAGCAGTGAGATGGAGCCTTTCAGGTAGTATTTCTTTTTAAGCTTGTGGCATAAGGACACCCAATCTTAATAATAAGAAGAAAATAATGAATTATCTTCAGCTTTGAGAATGTCATTTTTATTACTAATGTTAATGAACTTAGAATTTCAGCATCTGTCAAAGTATGGAATATATCTGATTTTTTTTAAGTCTGGAAAGGCTCATGACTAATACATGAGCCACAGTCATTAATTTTTTTGATCAGGAAGTTGATGAAGATCAATTCCGATATGAACTGGTTCAGAGAGAGGACCACAGATTCAATTAGGTTTAGAAATATAGAATCTGAGAAGTCATAAGGGACCTTATTACAGGCCACCTAGTCCAATGCTTTAATGAGGCAAAAGAAAGAAAAGAAAGCTTTCCAAATTTCCTTTACAAGTAATCTATTCTATTCTTGAACATCTCTAGAAACAGAAAACTTACTATATATTCCAAGGTAGCCTAGTCCACTTAAATATACTTCTTATTATAGTCATCTTCCTCTGTTCTCTTCAACCAAGAAAAGTTTCACAATATTATCCTTCCTCCAGTGGCAGCTAGTGTATAGAATCAGGAAGGTCTAAGTTCAAATCCAGCCTCAGCCAATTACTACCTACGTGGCCCTAGACAAATCATTAAATCTTGGTCTGGTTCAGTTTTTAAAACTATGAAATGCAGATAATAATGACACCTACCTCACAGGGTTATTGTGAGGATAGAATGAAATAATAATTTAAGACACAACAGAGTCCCTGTAGCTTAATACTTCTCTTTCTGTCTTTCTAATCTTTCTCTGTCCCAAATCACCTTTAGTTCAATAGAATGTATTCTAATAGAATGGTTTCCAATTCGCCAAATATTCTTGTAATATTCCTTTAGATCAGAGTTGTCAAATTGTTCTCTACAGGAAGACTCCCAAGATGGCAGCAGAGTAAAAAGCAACTGCTTGACCTCTCCTAACCCATGCATATAGGACTCCTCAAGAAGACATAAAAACAAATCCAGACAAATGAAGGGACCCCACAACAGGGTGCAGCATTGAAGGTACGTGGAATCGGGGCATTTCCATGCTATAAAGGGGTGAAACAGCTCTCACTAAAATGTGAGCTGAGCAACCCCTCCCCACCCCACACCACCTACAGTGCCAAAGCCAGTGCAAAAGAATTAGAGCAAGTTTGGGGCACCCATTAAGCCATTGGCAGCTACCTGGCATCACCAGGGCCTGCTCCTGAGAGCAGCAAGACTTAAGACGCCAAGAGGCTAAAGAAAACTTGGACTTTGAACACAGACCCTGAGTGCAGGCACAAGTGTGGGCGAGAATGCAAGCGCAGACACAGATCCTGAGCTCAGGCGTCGACTTTGGGTGGGGACCCAGTGCAGAGGGGTACATGACTGTGGAAGCAGCACCCTGAGATTGTTAAAGGAGCTTCAGGCAGAAGAACAAGCAAGGGGACCACCAGGAGGCTTGACCCTGAGAACAACTAGACCTGAGACCTCAGGAGCCTAAAGAGTGCAGACAGACCCTGGGCATGAGGATAAAGCTGAGAGGGCCCAGGGCTAAAAATGGCAAGCCAGAGACAAGAACCCCAGAAGAGAAAGATCATCAAGAAGAAATCTGTAACCTTCGAAAACTTTTACACAAAAAAAATCCAGACAACAGAGCAAACAGCAGGGAACAAACAAGTAACCATATCCAAACCTTCCCAAAGAAATGAAAACTGGTCACAAGGTCTTCAAGAGTTCAAATCTGGGATTATGAGAAAGATGGAAGAGATCTGGCAAGAAAATAACAGTTTAAAAGGAAGAATTTCACAACTGGAAAGTGAGGCAAGTAAATTGAAGACCAGAAATGACCAGATTGAAAAGGAAAACCAGTCTCTAAAGGCTAGAATTGGCAATTCGAAAAAGATGCCCCCAAATCAAAAGAATTGATAAGCAAATTGGAGACCAAAATCAAATTGTTCCCTACAACATTCCACAGTACAGAGGGAATCAGATTAAAATGTAACTAAAAAGTTTTAACAAAATAACTAAAAATACAATAGAACAAAAATAATGTTAATATGTAGTTCATGAAGTTAATGTGCTTATGCATAATTTAGTGGCTCTGTTTCAATTTTACTTTGACCTCTCTGTTTTAGAGAAGTCCTAGCTTGCAAAAGTTCTTCTTAAAAATATAACTCTTAAGAACCTGGCACATTGTATTCCAGGTACAGTCTGACTAGGACTAGGCCAACAGAACTATTCCCTTAATTGCATGGTATACTATACTGATATTAATGTAGCTTAAGAAGAAATTTATTTTTATTTTTCATATTGTAATAGACTTATGCCTAGATGATTCTCCACTAACAATCTAGACCATTTTCATATAAATTGCAAGTTAATCTTGTTTTTTCTCCAAGCCACTGCCAACAATGTTAAAAAGATCATGAAGTTAGAGTTTTAAAGTAAGTTTCTAGTGACCTGCATGCAGGATGATCTCAAACTCTGAAACCAATTTTAAGTCTATTCTGATATGAGTGACATTTTTGGGGCAGCTGGGTAGTTCAGTGGATTGAGAGTCAGGACAAGAAAGGGGAGGTCCTAGGTTCAAATCGGGCCTCAGACACTTCCTAGCTGTGTGACCCTAGACAAGTCACTTAACCCCCATTGCCTAGCCCTTACCACTCTTCTACCTTAGAACCAATACACAGTATTGATTCCAAGATGGAAGGCAAGAGTTTTTTTAAAAAAGTTACTTTTTGTTAAATCCTTCACTGAAATATAACTGTCTTATATTTAGGACATTTCCTTTCCTCATCTACCCATCTAGAAACCCAAGAAAGAAGGAAATAAGGTTATTGTGGCATAACTGACTCCTCATGAACCGATACCTACTCATAGTGATCACTATTTTCTATTTTAATAAAGCTCTAATAAGTCCTTTCACAAAACAGTTTAATAACATGTTATATAATTTTGCGAGGATCTGCATCAAACTATGCATTCTTAATCTATGGAATCTCTTACTGAAAAGTAGAACTATGTCTTTCTCTAGTCATACGACATGCCTCCATTTGTCCTCCTTCTTCCAAAGTAAATTGAAGCTGGGCCAAATAATCACAACTGCAGGTATTTATCTATTTATTTAGATCTTGGAATTTAGTACCTGAGAAAAAGGTGAAAAACTTTTTGTTGTTGCTTTTAAGGGCAACTCTGTTCTTCTTGACTACCTGTATATACTAGGCTTCAATTCTTTCCTGGGGCTTTCATTCACTTTACTTCATTCACTTCATTTTTTATCATCTTGAAATAAAGGGGAAATAATAAAGTGACCCAACTAGAATGGATATGTTTCAGTGTTACTTTTTTATTTTTATTGCTTTAAATTACATGAATTTGACTAAAAGATTTAATATCAATCAATATTCCTCAGTTTTCTCGTGTACAAGATGAAGGTATTAGGCTAAAATGGGAATTCTTAATATTTTTCTGTGCTGTAAACTCTTCATTGATTCCTTTTCTGAATAATTTTGCATATAATTTGGAATATTTGGAATAATAATTCATAAAACAAAATAATTTTAAGTGCATAAAACAAAAAGGATTATAAAGGAAACCTATTCGTGAAATATATTTATGAAAATATATTTTAGTTAAAATTTCATAGCACACAGATTAAGAAAACTTGAAGAAGGATTCTCTTGCTGCCTTTTGGATCTATGGCTCAATGATCCATGAAGAACAGGTTAATATATTCAGGAACTTCCTTCAATACGAAAGATTATTTTGTGAAAATCATTTCCTAAGGATGGACTCTGGATCATGGGTCCTGGAAAAAAATTGATCAAATTTTCTAATGTGTTCTTTAGGGTTATTGTTGGTAGTTCTAGTTTGGTATGAAGTTGCTCTATGGAATCCCTATGACATAGAGAATCAGATAATTTTCTTTCTAAAAATATAATGAGGGTGTCATTCAATTCTATCACTACATAAATAAGAAAGCATAAATTTCTTGCCTTTTCTAAGGCAGTGTGGTATAATTGAAAGGATGTGTTTGAAATCAGAACATTTGGGTTCATGTCTTTGCTTTGACATTTTGCAACTTGATGCCTAACCTGTATTTGTCTGTCTCCTTATATAAAAAAGTGGGAATAATATTTTACTGTTCTGTATACAGATCAGTGCCTATTCCTAAATATAGGCCACATCTGAAAAATGAGATCACTTGGGAACAGTGAAAAATAGCATTGATTATAAGGTACATTCAGTTTTTTGCACTTCTGATTGAAGGGTTTTTTTTGTCAGTCCTGTTCTCAAAGTAATATAATAATCATATGTCCCACTTCACAGAGTTGTTATGGAAAAGCATGCTGTAAATTCTAAAGCCTTATATAAACATGATCTACTATTATTAATGCAAGTCATGCCTTAGCTTTCAAGGGTGGGAAATATGTCTTCATATATTCAATCTCTTTCTTCCGTGGCTTATGGAATATTTTTTATCAATATGGCATTCAGAGATACTGGAGTATTGTATTTGATATCAATTAGCCTTCTCTTGATTGAGGTACACAAGAAATATTTATTGTTTCTGTTCAGGATTCAAGACAAATATCAGTAGGCCTCCAAAGCAAGTCAATATCAAGAATTAAATTATGTTCAGTTAATTATTATCTCATGATTTGGGACCCACTGTTGTTTCTAGGATACCTGAAACATAGCCAGCATTTATCATTTCTTTTCATAGAGTCTGCCAACACTATATAAGCATTTTAAATTTGATTTTTGCATTCTTAATTTATAGAAAAAGTTAAGTAGATGAGAATGGGTAATACAACATTTCCTAAATGTCTTTGATAGAAAGTAGCTTGTGGGTGAGTGTATAGCCCCCACTTCTCCTATACTATGATACAATCTCATCTAGAGTGTCTCCCTCATACAACATTCCCCTCACTGCATCCATGCCTTTATTTTGTCTTACATGTTAAATGTCTTTCCCCTGCCAATTATGTCTCAGTGAAATCTTAACTATCCTTTGAGATCGAACTCCTAGCTCACCTTTTCCATGAGGGCTTGCTTGACTTGTCTAACCCACAAGATTTTCTTCCTTCCCTTCGTGACAAAACCATTTATACTCTACATCACACAGGTCAGTAGCTGAGTACATGATGGCTTGTACTGCTTTCTCTTGAATCTGATTATGAGCTCCTCAAGGGCAGAGAGCTTTTTTTTCAACTATTTCGGTACCTCATATAGTACTGAATGAATAGTCTCTATGTAATAAATACTTGTTGACTGATTGACTTCAAAAATTTAGTGCACTTGATATTTAATCATTCAACTTAGTTCAATTAAAAAAATGCATGAAAGACTTTCATGCAAAAATCACTGAATTAGGCTCTATAAAAACAACACAGATGCAAAATTACTCTCATCTTTAAGGAACTTCTTTTTTTATTGTGGGAATACTACAAAAGCACAGAGTGATGTGTACAGTGTTTTCAAAGTAAATTACAAAGTAATTTTGGAATGGAATGATAAAATGCTTATGGGATCAGTCATTTTAAGAGAGTGAGGGAAGGCAAGCAATTACAGTAGGAATAGGGAACAGCATATGCAAAAGTATGTAGGTTTGAGGTAGAATGACACATATAGAGAAAGAAGGGACCAGTTCATAGAGTACTGATTAAATGTGGGGGGAATAAGTCAATGTAAATCTGAAAAAGTAAACCAGAACAAGATTGCTGGCTGTCATTGTTATTCTTCAATAGTTTTCTGTCATATCTGACTTTCTGTAACCCCATCTGAAGTTTTCTTTGGCAAAGATACTGGAGTTTGTAATTTCCATATCAAAGCCATTTAACAAAAGAGGAAACTGAGGAAAACAGAATTGGTGACTTTTCCAGAGTCCCACAACTAGTAAATGTTTGAGGCTAGATTTGAACTCAGTTACTCCTGAGTCCAGACTTGGCACTCTTTCCATTGCACCATCTAGTTCCCCAGATTATATAGAACTTGAAATAGCAAAGAAGTTCGCATTTTATCCTACATGCAAAAGGGAGCCCTAGGCCTTCTGAAAGCACAGGGAAGATTTTGATAAACCTTGTTTAAGGCAGATTATTTGGTAATTCTATGGAAGATGAACTAGAGAGACTAAATTAGGTAAACCATATATATAGGTATAGGTAACTAATATAATTTTTGTTCAATATCATGGTATAACAAGTAAGAATCTTTTATTTTTTCCTTTTTCTTTCATCATTTTCCATTTTCTATTGCATCAATTTATTCACTCATATTCTTTCTTTTCCTTTTCTCTCTCTTCTTGCCAATACTTTATGTGGAACATTAGATGCTAAGCAAATTGAGATGCTCTGTTGATAGAACTTGGAAGCAGAGTTTGCAAAGCTCAATTAGTTGAAAAGAAAAGCCAACCACAGTATCCACAAGGATAAAAATCTTATAACCTCAGGATATTAACTTGTCTGAGCTAAGCAGTAAGCAATGCTTTCAAAACATTCTTCTGGCTACCAGATGCTCCCTAGCCCTCTCCAACATCTCAGTTACCAGCCCTCTTTTCAAGTCAAAGTATTTCTGCCTACACCAAAGGCAACACTGTTAGGACAGCACACGTGCATTGTTAAAATAGTATGATTTGCTGTTGTGACAGTTACTATAGTGTTTCATAGCCAGACAACTGATAGGGCTTCCAATCAATAGCCAGCTATTGACCGCCTGACAGGAGGAGCTCTATATCTGGCTGTGTATGATGGAAGGAGAGGATGAAAGCTGACATCCTCTTTCCCTACTGAAAAGTGAGCTAAGAGGCTGTTAACATGTCACAAGAGCTAGACTATGAAACAAGATTAACAAGGACAGACAACAAGGTGAAGACATTTGCAGAAGGGGCAGCTCGATCATCCTAAAAGGGAATGAAATTGAGGTCAAGGAACTTCACACATGTTCAGGGAAATATAAAATGATAATGAATCGTTCATTAGCACATATTTACTCTGACAAATTGGGTCCATTTGGTGCCTAAGCATTCATTAAATGCTAGGTGCCACGTTTAGTGCTAAGCAGAGAGAAGGTACACCATAAATAGAGACTATTCAAAAGGAAGAGCCGCCACTCTTCTGGAGAGTGTCATCTAATTAACTCTTATTTTCTTCATCTGAAACTCACTTTGAAGGTCACATTGAATAAGCCATAATTAAAACTGTTTCCTAAGGATCTTAGGCAGCACCCCAAATTGCAAAGCTTCTAAAATGACTTTTCACCAGTCTCTTCCAGCTGCCAAGCATCATTTTTGGTTCTGTGTAAGGACAGAAAAACAAACCTAAAGCCTGGCATAAAGGCTTGCTGAGTTTATGTGTATATCACCTTCATTATTAGCATTAGTGTGGTGAGAGGGAAAGAGCAAGATTTGATCATGGGATCCCAGATCCAGAATCAGAACAGATCTTAGAGGACATCCAGTTAAAAGTTCACATGTTGTACTTTAGGAAACTGAAGCCACGGGGATTTAAGTGTTCTTACCCAAGATCACAGCATCTGCCAGGGGCAGAGCTGGAATTCAGTCCTAGCTCTTCTGACAGAAAAACAAAAACAAAAACACAGCACACATTCTTCAGTGGTGCACTTGGGCTCAAATCTCAGTGCTTCCCCTTACATGATGCAAGTTAATGATTCTTTTGGAGCCTCAGTTTCCTCAACTGTTAAATGATAGGTCTAGGTTAGATGATGCCTAAAACAATTTCTAGACATGATGTTATGATTCAGATGACTGATTCTGTCTATAACATGGAATAGACTCCCTCATTTTTTTTTCTTTTTCTCCAAATCCTTCCCATCTTTTATGGCTATCCTTGAATTTAATCTCTTCAGTGAAGCTTTCTGAATCATTCTGAAGGCAAGGAATCTTGTCTTAACACTTGACTTCTATATCCCCCTTAGCAACCAATACTGGAATGTGTATAGAGCAAAGACTCAACATATACTTATTGATTAATTGTACTGCAGGGTCAGCTAGGTGGCTCAGTTGATAGAGCATTAGGCAAGAGTACTTGGGTTCATAATCTGATGCTGAATACTTCCTAGCTGTGCGATCCTGGGCAAGTCATTTAACCTCAATTGCCTAGCCATTGTCCTTATATTTTAGAATTGTTACTAGGAAAGAAAGGGTTAAAAAATTAGTATGCCTCAGGGAATCTGCCAATATACTACCCTTGACAAGGTATTTTACATGACACCTTTGAATATTTTCTCGCAGAAAACGAAGTGAGGAATGTAAAAGAAAGGCAGGGAATAGCCATGTCTTGCAAGATTCAAAGCAAAACAATATTTTGGATTTGTCTCAGGTTGCTAGCCCAACTGAATTGTTGGATTTTCAATAATGTTGCAGCCCACATTTTTAGGCATTGTTAGCTTTCCTAAAAGCAAATGGACCATTTGAAAAAAAGAATATTTTTAAGGTACTATATTTGCCTTTTCATCTTTCATCCATGATCTCATACTTTAAAAAAATCATCACCTCACAGCATTTAATTCTCAATTTTAAAACTTAGGGCAGGGGAAGATCGTTGTTAAGTTTCAGGAATAAAATGCCTTTTTATCTTGCTAAAAAGATTAAAATTCAAAGAATAAAGCATTATTAGAACAAACCCCTGACAAAAGAGCTGGATTATTTTTAGGGCAAATAAGTGTAATATATTTGAAGGTATGCACATTTTTGAGATTTAGTAAACTATAAGCTTCCCTTCCCCACTGTAAAAGGAGACATAGTGTTTGCTAAAAGCAAAGCATTTTGGGTATGCGTGCTAGTCAATGCCCTGAAACTGTTCTTAATAAAGTCACATTCATCTTTATAATTTTTAGCTACCATTTCTGCCTAATTTTTAGATCAGGCTCTCTAAGGCTCTCCCTGGGCCTAAGAAATAATTATAGAATATTAGAGCAAGAAACATTTTAGAAAGCATGTAGTTGAGCTCCTTAATTTTATAGAGAAGGAAATTGTGAACTAGAAAAGGAAAGTGAATTTTCTAAGGTCAGTCAGAAAGCAAGTTATGGAAAGAGCTTAGATAAGATCCCAAGTATACTCATTTTCACTAAAGTGCTTTAATTTCCTATACTATTAAGTAAAAGACTGTCTTCAAAAGGAACTATTTTTCTATGCTAACTTCATTTCTCTCTGTGTTATAGACTAGTATGACACAAGCTCTAAAAACAAAACACATCTTTCATCTCTGACACTACATGCTACACAAATAACCATTTTCAAAATAAGAAAACAACGTGTCTATATGCCCCATGGATATTGTGAGGACATGAAAAGAAGGGATGTAAATATAATCAGAGAAATAAAGAAGTGGGAAAGAGGTTTCGTTTAAATGTAACAGTTGGATTCCAAGATTTCTTCAAGATCTGATATTCTATGATTCCATAAGGTTTAGCTGACAAAGCAATGGCTGCTTATATTAACAAGATAGTGCTGAATATGGGTTTTCTAAAGTATCCCATATTGACTATTACATCATTTTTCTTCATCCATGCTCCATCACTCTTCATAGGCAACACTATTAAAAAGTAATATACTAGGATAATTTCAAGTCCTCTAAGTGGTAGTGGGATGTTTTATACTGTCCCACCTCCAAAAAAGGATATGATTATTCTACTTAATTATTCATAACCTCCAACTAAAACAGAGGGACCTACTATTCTCTTTTCATTTCCTCTAGACGAGGCTCTAGCACAATACCTGAAAGTTATTCAGAGACTCAAGGATGCTAGTGTCACCATACCACATTCACTGTCATATCTTTTCTCTTCCTCAAGTGCACAAATCATATATACCCTTTAGCACCCAACCCAAATGCCAACTCTTTGTTATTTATATTTATAATGTTAATGGAATATAGTGTCTGACAGATAGCAGGTGTTTAATTAATGGAGGTTGATTCCTTCTTCTTGAATATTCCCTTCTTTGAACTTTCATTACACTGAAAGCTAAAATAGTGTCATGTAATTTAGCACTTAATTAAACTCCTAGTTGTATGTACACAATAATTTTGTCCCTTCAATTATGGTGTAGTTTCTTTGAGTGCAAAGACTACAATTTATACAAATATATATATATATATTTTTTTTTTCCCCAAAGTTGTTATGCTGGGCACAGAGTAGGTCCTTAATGTACACTCTGTGATTAAAACCTTGACTAACTAAATAATATTAATGGGTATCATTTCAAATTTCTTCTATCATGGCCACCTACTAAAATTCACAAAAGTCTGTTCTAAATGTCTTTCAGGTCTACTTACGGTTATGACACGTTGCTCCAGTGTAAACTGTGTCACTGCAGTTACAGTAAAAGGTTGCCCAGGACTGAGCACATGTTCCTCCATGTTCACAGTAGTTTGGTAGACATCTAATCAAAGAAAAAACACAAACAAAAAAGTACTATTAATTATATAGGATATTAGTTGATATGCAATACATATCTCAAGAAAAGGAAATCTTCCCACAATGGATTACCCACACAAGGGCATCTGTCCCTCAGTACACCCAGAGAAGGCTGATCTCAGTTCAGTATTGTAGCAGTCCACAAACAGTGGGTGGACTTCTTATGGAGTTACTCTTGATGTTTTATCACTGATTTTGTTAAAAGAAGTATTGAACAATACCATCAAATTTAATATGAGGTGGCCAGGATAGAGTAGGTGTGAGTGTTCACAACTGAAGGCTTTCTGTAGAATTTAAAACAAGTTTTGGCACCTCTGGTGGGCTACAGGAAAATGACAGATAAGTTAGTTAATTTCCACCCTCATCTTCATTTTTGGGGTGTATACAGAAGCTCATTTTAAGTGAGTACAGAAGGAAAAGAAAACAAAAGGAAAAAAATTAAAAACTCAACAGATTTTGACTCATGTCTATTGTGAAAGTTTTCTAAAATAAACATTTTTATGCCAAACAAATGTCAAAGGGTGAACAAGAGCTAAAGTATACATTGTGATCTTAGTTATGAGTATGGCAAGTAGAAGTAAGAACAGAATTTATCCCCTAAGAGTCCTGTATATTGATGTATAAAACTTTTCAGCAATGATTGTTTTAAAAACAGAAACTAATATCCCTGCATGTGTTCAGATGTATTATTAGAAAGTTTCTGCTCAGCACAGCAAATCTGTAGTTGTGCTGAGTGAGCTATTGTTCTGGAAGGAATATATCCACAGCAAAGTGGTGTCAAATAAATGTCCAGAAAAGAAATAAAAGTGAACTAAGTTTATTGGATAGAGTATGGTTTAGAACAGGAAGGAACCCCAATGGGTCTATAATTTAATTCTGTTGTATTATAGAAGAAAAAGCTCAGGGTCAGAAAGATTAAGTGATGTTCCCAGGATTACAAAGGTTAGATGGGCAAGGTTGTGAACCCAGATCCTCTGACTCCAAAAGACTGCTATTCTCATTGTACCAGATTGACTCCATTGTGCAATGCCAGCTATAGCAGCCCTCTCTTTATATCTCTATCTCTAATTCTGTCTCAGTTTTTATCTATTTCTCTCTGATCAAGTTAGTGGAATAAAGTTCAATAACTTCTTTCCATTGAGGTCATTTGATGCCTACCTACTTAGACAATTTGATCAATTCTGCCAGTCTCTCTTTTGGCTTCTTGTGTCCAATTTTCTTATTTTTGTTTCCTGTTTCCTGTTGATTAAAAATGTGAGAGTATCTTCCTGGATGTAATTACTTGCGTAAGAAACCTGAGGCTTCTTTCATTATCAGTAGCTCAACTTAAAGATATGTTCAACATTTTATGAACACATAAATTAAATTATATATTGAATTATAGAAATCCAACTAAAATATTGATTCAATTTACTTCTCACCCCTTCTTTTTGAAGGAAAATATGAAAAAGAAGGGTAGACTTCTTATTCTATAAAATAATAATTAGACTGATTGCAATTTTGATGAGTACAAATTTAATGTAACATGCCTTTTTAAATTATATTTCCTAAAATGTTGAGAGATTAAAAATAAAATTATTAGTAATTCATTTTTAACATTCTTTTCTTTTTAAATTTTGAGTTCCAAATTCTCTCCTTCCTTCCAAAATCTCCTCACACCCACTAAGAAGGCAAGGGAAATGATATCAGTTATTCATTAAAATCATGTAAAATATATTTTCATATTGGCCATATTGCCAAAGAAAGCACAGGAAAGTCATTCTTTAATTTATACTCAGAGTTCCTTAGTTCACTTTCTGGAGGTAGACAGCATTTTTGGTTGATAGTTCCCTTGAATTAGGTTCCTGTATTGATTAGAATAGCCAAGTCCTTCACAACTGATGATCATGATAATATTAATGTTAATGCACACAAGGATCTCCTGGTCCTTCTCATTTCATTTTTTTCCTCTTTGAATAAGTTCATAGAAGTCTTCCTTTGTTTTTCTGAACTCCCCTCCCGCCTCCTGCCACCTTGTCATTTCTTATAGCACAAGAACAGTACATTGCAATTACGTTAACTTATTCAGTCATTCACAAAATGAAGAACACTCCCTCAATGTCTAATTCTTTACCATTACTAAGTCTGCTATAAATATTTTGTATATGAGGGTCCTTTCCCTTTTTCTTTGATCTTTTTGGTGTACAGATATAGTAGGAGTACTAGTTCAAAGGGTATGTACAGTTTTATAGTCCTTTGGGTAGAATTCAGAATTGTTATCCAGAATGATTAAATTAGTTCACAACTTCACCCACAGTGTATTAATGTACCTATTTTTCCTCAACACCTCAAAAATTTGTCATTTTTGATACATATAGGGTAGTAGTCCAGAGTAGCTATAAATTTGTTGATAATACTTCCTTTTCTATTGTACCTTTCAGCAAAATGTAGTTTCCCTAATTATTTTTTTCATTAGTTATCTTTTTTCTTGTGTTTTGTCTGAGATCATGATTACTAATGATCCCTGCTTCATATAAAAATATACTTAAGTTGAAGGATAATATAATCTGTCTTAGCCCTTTATTTTAATTGTGTATATCTTTCTGTTTCAAGTATAGTCTCTTGTAAACATCACATAGGATTCTGGTTTCTAATCCATTTTGCTATCCATTTCCATTCTATAGCTAAACTCATTCCATTCACATTCACAGTTATGAATACTAACTCTGTATTTGCCTCTATCCTATTAAGTTTATCCTTCTCTCTTTTTATCATGGTTGTGGGTACACACATTGGGTTGTAGGAGAGACTGGACCAGGATGGAGAGATCAGAGTAAACAACTAAGCTGCTGATAACTGACAAGAATGTCACCCACTGTCACCAGCTCACCATTAGGCCAGAGTCTTAGAAACCAGCAGGCAAGTAAAAGGTTTTAACAGGTTTAATTATGTTCAATTAAAAGGTGGGATAGGGAATTCTACACTAAAACCTAAATGGCAAAACCACAGGGCAAGGGGAGGACTTCTCTACTCTAATCTTAGTGATCTAAGCAGGCAGAGCCCAAAGGAGCAGTAATGGAGTCTCTGGGAGGCTGCATCAAACCTGGTTCCAGCCAGACTTGACCAGCACAGCTAAGGGCTGAGGGTGGCTTTGAGGGTTTCTCATGGTAATTCCCAGATGATCTCAGGATGCTAAAAGCCAAGGTGGTCCAAGGTACCCAAGTAGAGCGAGTGTGCTTGAGATGCTGTCCACCAGATCCCAAACTCCTCCTCCACCTGGTGCTGCTCTGTAGTTCTTGTCCCCTTGCTAGATGCCACCACCACTCAGGATCCCAGGGAATCAGGATGCAGGGTGTCCTTAACTCTGAGATCTCCCAGGGCTAACAACAGTTTGTGCCCACCACTAATGGAGTCTCTCTCAGAGCACAAGCCCTACTTCCTGCTCCTTCATTCCACCTTGGAATGCTCCAGCTCCAGCCCTTCCTGCTAGGTCCCACCTTAATACTTAATTAATTACTAACTAATCTTCCTCACAACACCAATGAAATATTTCAAATTTCCTTCTATTAAGATTTTTGACCTTTTTAAAAATTTCTTGATATCTCAAAGTATCATTAGCTTTCAGTTTCCCAATTCTAATTTTTAAAGAATTATTTTCTTTAGTAACAATTTGTACTTCTTCTGTTTTTTTTTCCCATTCTGCTTTTAAATGAGGTTTTCTTAAATGAATTTTTGTATTTTGTTCTATTTGGTCTATTCAGCTTTTGTAGTAGGGTTTTTTCCCATTGTAAACTTATTTACTGGTTTGTTTGATTGTTGCATTAAAATTTTCATATTACTTTCTCCTCCTCCCTGCACTAGAGATTTCATGGTCAGTTTCTTTTGTTGTTGTTTTTGTTTGCTCTTTTTTTTCTAGCCTGTTTCTTGACTTTGAACTTTATGTTAAATGTGGCCTTTGCTTTCCTGAGGGTGTAGAGATGGTATTCCATTTTTCAGGCTTTTTCTTATTACTATTTTCAGAGCTAATTCTCAGGGTTTGAGAAATTTCCGTGTTTCTAAGTTGTTACTTTACCCAGAGTTGTCTTTACCCAGGAAGGGCCCTTGTTCCCCTGCACCAAGAAGCACTAGCACTCCTTTTGGCCAAAGGCTATAGTCTTTGTCTCTGCACTGGAACTCTAACCAGGGTCCCTACTCTATCATGTGTTCTTATCTGCTTTCAAACTGCAACCCAGAACTACTTATGGACAACATAGTTGCAAATCTGCATCAGCTACATCCAATACATCCAATGTCAGCAAATAATCTTTTTCTGACCTTAGTATTTCTGGGCTGATAACTCCTAAAGATGCTAAAGCCTCCAAGACCTGGGCCGGTGCTGTCCTCTTATGCATGCCTATATTCTGGTGTCACAGATATATGCTACTGACATCCTAAGTTTCCTTGACTGAAAAAATGTCTCACTTAGACCTTTTATTGACACTGCTGCTCAAAAATTTTATTTGAGATAACTATTTCAAAATTGTTCAGAGGAAAGTGTTAGGAGAGGTTAGTTGTATTGTTGCCTATACTACAGCATCATGACTCTGCCTCCTCGTAATAGGTAATATTGAGAATTTTAATTTGTGATTGTGTGTTTTGTCAATAGAAGACATCTATTTTACAAATAATTTAAGTGAAAAAATATTGTTACCTACAATACTTAATATACTGTATTAAGTGTTAGGAATACAGACAGCAATAGCAACAACAGCAAAAGGTATACCCTCAAAGATATTACAATTCTATTTCAATATACTTTGTGCTATGTATTCATGTTGGCAAAGGTACCCAGGTGTGCCAGAAGGGACTGCCCCACTCCCCCTCTCTACAGTGCCCATGGACATTTTTCAAATGCCCTGGCCCTCTACCCAACATCTAGTACTTCTTCCCTCCACTGTCTGGTATAATACCGGGGTCTCACAGGAAGCTTGAAAGTGCAGTTTGGGCATGTGATCTTGAAAACATTTGCCAATGTTGTTATATACTATGATGTCTCTCTCTGTTTTTGTTTGCTTGGTTGTTTTTCAGTTGATACTTGCTAAGCATTTACTATATACTTGGAATTTTTCAAAGGTACTGAAACAAGTATTTAGAAAAAAAAATGTAGCACTCATAGGCTATAACCCCAGGGAACTTAAACATACTCCACAAGAGGAGACAAATATGTATTATATGATACAAATTAATGACAGAAAAGTTTACATTATACCTCAGTGCCTTTGAGCATAAAGAAGAAAAATGCCTGAGTGTTAAAGAGACAACAATAAACAAGCAATATTAAGTACATATTATGTGCAAGACAAAAGGCAATGTGGCACAATGGATTAAAGGTCAGGTGTCAAGACAGTGGTCTTGGATTGACTGATTGACTTGTAAATAGGCTAAAGACCTTTTAAGACCTTGAGAATTATATTTTTTTCTTAGCTTGAAAGTGGTGAAACTATTGTAGGATTGGCACAGCAAGATGGAGTTTTCTCCTGCAGAAGTTACAGAATCTCTCTGAAAAGATACAGTGTTAGAAAAATCAAAACAAGAAGAAAGGAGGGTAGTTGTTGTAAGCATGGTTCTAAAGTCTGCACTCTCTTAAGTTCCGATTGGATGTTGTAATAAAATGAAGCTGTCATAATCCAATAAACATTTGAGAAAGAAAAAGGCTTTCTTTACCAATACATAGCAAGGATATGCAACAAGAACATACAACTAGGACAGAGCAGACTTTATCTTATCTGGTTGCAGCTTCTCTTGTCTGGAAACACATCTAGTTAGTCACTCATCAAGATATAGTGACTTGAATGGTATTGGGTGTCTACCAAGTTTGAAAGGCTTAGAGCCCACTTGACTTGGTTTTGGTTTTTGTTTAAATTGGTACTAGAACAGGAAGGGACAATTAGGTGTTTTGAAAAGAGGAAAGATCATATGATCACTTGTTTAGTAAGAGGGAGCATATGGTTTTGTGCCCAGAAGAGCATGATATCACCACCTAAATGTTCAAAATGACAATGATTCTATGGTCCAACCTCTACTATTCTTTTAACAACTTTAATCTCTCTCTCTCTCTCTCTTTCTCTCTCTCTCTCTCTCTCTCTCTTTCTCTTACTTTCTCTCTCTCTCTCATATACTGGGAGGTATCTGGAAAATTCTTTTATTTGTCTTAACCCAAAGGGGTAAGCCTTTGATTATGCAATTCTGTCTTCTTCAGGATCCAGACTACTTGGCCAGATTCATGTCTATTTCCTAGGAGCTAGTATAGATGAAGATCCCCTTTGACTCATTCCTCAATGCTTTCTCACATACAGCACATACAGGTCATACAGTATGGAGCTCAACTAACTAGAAAGAATTCCCAATATCCTAATTCCTAAGAGCATCTCTTTCACAAATTAATGATTATTGAAGTTCATTTTTACATTCCTCTGTTGTAGCAAAATGAATCATGAGACAAAAAAGGAAAAATGTAATTTCTAAGGATTCAGGTCTTTATTGGCTGGAGTCCATTGGGCCGGAGGAATTGTCAAGGTCCCAGAGTCTGAACTAGAGCCCACAGTCTCTGCCATAGTATCCACCTGTTTGTGAAGCACTAACATCAGAAAGAACAGTGGGGATGGTGGATTAACCCCAGGTGAGAGTAAGGCATAGGAGATTTTTAAAGAATCTAGTAAGTTTGGGGGCTTCCTTCCTAGTTTGTGAGAAATCAAGTACCAGTAGCCTATTCTCGACCATGTCTAGAATTCTCTGTATTTCACAAAATTTGACTGAATGGTGCTTTACCATAATTTTTGTTTTAAATTTTATATTTTTTCAAATAACATGGAAATACAATTTTAACAATACTTTTTTAACAACTTGTGATCCATATTTTCTCTCTTCCTCTCACCTTGAGAGGGCAAGAAATATGATATAGGTTTTATATATGCTATCATGCAGTGTATATAATTATACATATATACACATATATATTCATCACATTATAAAAGAAGAAATATATCACTTGTATAAGAGAGAAATCCATGAAGGAAATTAAATAAAGAATGACACGCTTTAATCTGAATTCAGACTACAGCAGTTCCTTCCATGACTGTGGATAGTCTTTTTCATTATGAATGCTTTGGACATGTCTTAGATCCTTGCCTTGCTGATAATATAAAGTAATTCACACTTCATCATGCATTATTGCTCTTTTTGTATACAATGTTCTCCTCTTCCTGCTCACTTCACTTTGCACCATTTCATATAAGTCTTTTCAGGTTTTGTGTGTATGTGTGTAATTGCCGTTTATCATTTCTTATAGCATACTACTATTTCATTACAATTATTTGCCACAACTTGTTCATCCATTACCCAATTGAATGACATCCCTTCAGTTTCCAATACTTTGCTACCACAAAAAGGGCAGCTATAAATATTTTGGTACAAGTAGATCCTTTCCCCCTATCTTTCATCTTTCTGGGATACAGATATAGTAAAAGTATTAATGGGTGAAAGGGTATGCAAAATTTTATGGTCCTTTGACATGGTTCCAATTTTTCTCCAGAATGGTTATATAAGTTCAAAGCTCTACAGTGTATTAGTATCCTGATTTTCTCAGTTCCCTCTAATATTTATCATTTTCTTTTTCTTTTTTCTTTTTCCTTTTTTTTTTGGTTTTATTAACCAGACTGATAGGTGTGAGGTGGTACACCAGAGTTGTTTTAATATGCATTTCTTTAATTAATAATAACTTGATGGCCTTCAAATTTCTTCAGATTGATTCCCTATTCTTTGTCTCTCATATGTTGCCACTATCTGAGCTAGGGCCTCTTGCCACTATGGCCTCATCTGGTCCAGGCTACATCAGTAAATTAATACAGTGTTATACACCAATGCCTTCAAGAAGTAGCTCAGTTCCCTGTAGTAATTGTAAACTTCCAGATACTATCTGCCTTCCTTATAGGAAAGTCCAAGGAGAAAAGAGGTTATATTGCTAATAGAGTTCCCACATACTGGAACCTAGAGAGCCTAAATCTGAATACCATAAAAGAGTTAAAAAAGAAGCCAAGTGTATGATTCTTTGTTGTAACCAATACTTTTTAAAACATTTTATCAGCTCCAAGAAGTCATCTATGCAGAGAAGCAACATGGAAGGAAAATCCTTCTACCAATGAAGATCAAAAACTATTCTATAAATTGTCATCTTGCAAAGTTGCATAGCAGCATTTACTAGATCAGTATATGACCAAGGGCCCCCAGCCTGGGCATGTCTAAAGCCTAGGCCTGTCTGACTCTCTGGGCCCATTAGGTTGCCACATTCAACAAATATATGCACCAGTGTCTGTACAATTCAAATATATCCAAATCACTTTTGAGCAGAAGTGAAGATAAAGAAATATTGAAACAGCTTAAATCACATCGAAAAAAAATCTTCCATCAATCTCTATAAAAACCCCTTTTATGCAGGTCTTAATATACTAACATCAACACTAGAAATAGAAGCAGGATAATTTCTTTGTCTATGATTGCTGAGAAAATCAATGACATGTTTTTGTTGTTATTGCTTTTTTTTAAAATAGCATTTTGAAAGAAGAATCTCTAATACATCCAACTTGTAGACCCCTGTTCTAAAAGCTTAGTTCATTCTGGTTCAGAGCATATTGTTATTAATATAATTCATCTGTGCTGTAGCCACCCAGAATAAAAAATGTATAACCCTAATCTGTTTGTTCAAAGAAGATAATTTTATAATTATTAATTTAATATTCTTTACTCAGTCCATTTTAACTGGAGTTCTTCCCTCACCCTTACCCCAGCTAGAGAATATGAACTAATATGAACACAGAAAAAAAAGGGAGTACATAGCTACTTGAAAGAAAAAGAATCAATTAAATAACAGAGGACATTTATTTGGGATACAATGCAATTAATTCATGTTATTCTAAAATAATTTTTCCAACTTATCTGTACTGAAAATCAGTAAAAATGACTGGATTTTCTGTTGCATATCATTTCATCCTTTGAAATCTCAAAGCCTTGGCTCTTGGTAGTTCAGAAAATGAGGTCAGGAAGCAATTTAATATAATTATACAGTAGAAATGCGTTTACTAAGTGCTCCTAGGTAAAGAGAAGAATACCAAGTTATGGAACAGGGAGAAACAGGAAGTCTGGGATAATAAAAGTAAAACAACAAGAGTAAGAGCCAAACATATTTTGTTTGTTTTTGTTTGAAGAAGTAAGGTTTTGGAGAGTAAAAGCTTTGCAGACTAGAAAGGGTGAAAAGATATTTTCCCTTTCTGTGAACCCCCTCTGGTTCACAAAGCTTTCATAGCCTGGGGGACCAGTGCTGTTTGAAAACCAGAGATTGGTAAATCACATCATTCTACATATATGTCCCTGAAATACTCGTTGTTGAGTACTCTAGCCTGTAAATAGAAAAAAAAAGAATTGATAATTAAAAATCTTCCAGCAAAAAAAATATAGAAAAATGTCTCAATTCAACTGAATTTCTTTCCTCATGGCTATATCAATGATCTCCTTTCAAGCATCCTTTTTAGGTTTTCTTCAACCATCAATGCATGTTGGCTTTGAAGAGGCTCAAGAAACAGAATGCCCAAAACAATGGCTGGTCAGTCAGTCATAGATATAAACCTTGATAATTCCTCTTACTTCTGTGTTTAACTCCTGTTTGCAAAGGGAAAGGAACAAAGAGTAATAATTGAAGAGGCAAGGGAATAGAAGAGGGAGAAAAAAGAATTTGAATTTCTACTCTCACACTGGCAAGAGAAAGCAATCTTCTCTGGCAGGAATATGATCTTATACTTATAATTCAAAATAGATAATTATCCATGGAGGGGAGAAAGGGAGAGAAGGGAATAGGCATTACTATAGCAGTAGGCAAAATGCTTTTATAATGATTATGTCACTTGATCCACACAAGAAGACTCTGAGGTAGGTACTGTTAATTATCCCTATTTTAGAGTTTAAAAAACTGAGTCAATCAGAGGTTAAGTGAAATGCCCATGGTCACATAAGCAAGTAAACATCTGAGTCTTGATATGAACCCAAATCATCCTGCTTCAAGGTGGAACAAGTTCAATCCATTCTACTATCAGCTGCCTGCAATATCTAAATTAAATTAGATGGGTGTTGATAGGAATAGCCCCAGTTGACAACATTTAGGGTGCATGAAATGTCAGAACTTGCACCAATATTAATGTCCAGAAGGTATTACTCTTAAGTGATCAGTATCTGTCACAATAAGGGTAATCTTGGTAATAATCATAACAATGTTGTTGTTGATGATGATGATGATAGTATTTAGATGATGCTTTACATTTTTATAGTGCTTTATGAAATATTTTCTTTATAATAATCCACCTAATATATGATAGAACAAGTATTATTATCTCTTGTATTTACTGTCTATGTATATTGTATTTAATTAACCATATATATTTTGTATTTTGGTGTCAACCTCTTTCCCAGAGTAGAATGAATGCTGTATGAGAGCATGGACTATTCCCATATTCCCACTATGTATTTCCAGTATCCTATAGTGCCTGACCCAAAGTAAGCACTTAGTGTTCCTTGAATTGAATCTCTCATTTTTAGATGAAGGAAGAGAGGCTCAGCTAGTTAGAGTCACAGTAAAGATTAAAAAAAAGAAAGAAAAAAAGAAAAAGGTCTTCTGACTCAAATGCGATTTTTTTTTTGCACAATACCATATTGGCTCTCTAAATAATAGCACTTGAAAATGTTTAAGTTTTCTTAGGGTAAAAATTATTTTTTACTAGTGATTAAGTGATTACGATGCATACAAAGAAATCAAAGAAATGAGTCCTGATCTCAAGAAGGTTATTGATTATCTAGAAGAAAGGGCAACAGAATAGTACTGAAGGAATGGTATAGGGAAATGAGTGCTGCACAAGGTAAAGGAACAGAGAAATTTACTTGGGATTAAACTAAATACAGAAGGCTTCATTGAAAAGAGGATATTTGATCTGTTGTTAAAAGACATTTGGTTTTAGGAAAAAGAAAGAAGGGATGTTGGAAATATAGTGGAGAGAGTAGGAATTGGAACACTGACCCAAAGGGTATCAAAAAGTACCAGCTTGTAATTTGAGTTGGGGGGAAGCTATGTGGTTCAGTGGATGGAGAACCAGGCTTAGTGACAGAAGGTCCTGGGTTAATATCTGACCTTAGATACTTCCTAATTGTAGGAATCTGGGTAGGTCATTTAATCCACACTGTCTAGTCTTTACTGCTCTTCTGCGTTGAAACTGATGCACAGTATTGATTCTAATACAGAAGGTAAAAGTTATTAAAAACAGAAGAGGAAAGAAAAAAAAGCATTAAAGTGTGGTTTAGGGACAAAATGAGAAGTCTACTTTGCTTTTCTGGAAGATTATTATGTATGAGTAATGGGATATTAGGTTGAAACAGAGGCTATGATATGCTGCAAAGATATTTACCTGAAAGGTTCTAGCCAGGGCCAGTACTCTCCACACAAAATAAAATATCAAAATCTATGATTCTATTTTTTTTTATTTTTATTTTTTATTTTTATAAATTTTATAAATTAGGCATGCAACTTTTTAAAAGATATTGAGAAAAGTAATATTTTAAACCTCAAACAATAGACCTTTTAAAAATCAAAGAAGAGAGAAAATAGTTTCAACAATGTTATTAAAATTAGGAACTACATTTTGGAAAAGACTAGAAAAATAACAAAAGCACTAGTAAATTTGATCTGAAAAAGAAAGGACACCAAATTTAAAAATTAAAAAGGAAGATTCACAAAATTATGAAGAAGAAATTAAAGAAACGATTAGAAATTATTTCTCCAAACATATGCAATTAAAATTGAACATTTAAATGTTAAAAACACTTATTCACTAGAAATAAATTATGAGACCATAGAATAAGAAATAGAGAATTTAAATGATTCTATCTCTGATATATAAATTTGGGAGTTCACTAATAATCCCAAAAGTGGCCCAAAATAAGCACAGTTAGAATTATACCAAAAAAAAGCCAATGAACTCTACATACCCTTTGAAATGTCATACCAGTATTAGATATATACCACTAAGGGGGTCAAAAGACAGAAAGTGCCAATGGAAGGGGCAGGGAAAAGAAGGTAGGAAGGAAGAAAGGGAAAAAAAAGATGGAAAAAAGGAAGGAAAGAATGAAGGAAGGAGGGAAGGAGAGAATCATTAAATATTAAAAAGAACAAAGTGCAAAAATTCAAAAGCATTGACAATTAAAAGTGACAATTTTATTACTACCTTGTTAAATTTAATGTATGGTTAAATAAACCCAAACTACATATAAAATTCAAAGTTCAATATATAATCCTTTTTCTTTTGGAGTAATGTGCCTGTGATTGGTTTTTACGTTCAAACCTTAACAAAAAAAAAAAAAAAGGAAAGGTACTTACACCTGAATAAGGCTAAATAAGTAAGCTTGGCAATTTCTTATTATCAAATACAACTTTAAAATACCCAATAATATCAGTTTTTCATTATGATCATCTTTGTTCCAATAAATTTTAAAAGTTACTTATAAAAAATAATCCTTTGTCTATGAAATTGAACACAATAGTTAATGGCCTATGTCTATATAGATTTATTCCTATTTTTCAATGCAGTATTTAGACATATGAATAAAAACAAAACAAAATAAAATAAAACAATTCTGTGTTATTATATAGAAAAAATAATTAAAAAAAAGGTTGGAAGCAATCACAGGAATTTCTTACAGAAAATAACTCCTATGTGGATATAAGACATTGAGAAAGTCCTTATTCATTGTTAAGCTTTTCCTTTACTTATTTTTCAAAAACATTGAAATAAATAACATGCTTATAGTCTAGATATGAAAATACTTTACAATTCAGTTAGTTCTTTAGATAAATGGATTTGAATGTATTTACATTGAATGATATCACCCCATACAAACACAATCCTATATCTACATCTATACCTATATCTATATCTATATATATTTTCCTTGTAAGTAAAAGAACAAAACATTTCAATTACATTCAAAATACAAAGAACCTAATCTAAGTGATGTAATGATGCCCAGACTTTCAAAATCATACTGGTATTGATGTTTCTGTCCACAACTAATAATTTTTACTTTAATTAACAACTTGTTGAATCTGTCTTGCTTTGGTCAGATAACTATTCTAAAAGCTTTTGAAACATTTCTATGTATCTCCATTTTAACCATTATCATAATCCCATTTTAACCCCCATAGTTTTTTGTTCATTACATTTTCAATTTGTTGCAATTATGGTAGTAGCAGACATTAAAGAATTAAAATGTTCAAGTGAAGAGCACTAGAATTCATTTCCCTAAATTTTTGTAGAACAAGTTCACAGTAAGGTAACAATTTGCATATTTTTGAGGAAAATTAACTATGTCTATAGCAATGATGGCAAATCTATGACACACATGGCAATACCAACATGTGTAGCCTCATGCAGCCACATGTGGCCACATACAGAGAAGTCTGGGGCTGCATGCCAAGGATGAAACATTTGCTCTAGTATAGTGTAGACATTATGCACGATAGATGACAATTCTACCTATATTAATTTACCTATTTTGGTTTATTAAATGCTGTTATATGTTACAATTATACATTTTTGTTATTCAAACTATAAATATTGTGAAATTATGGGATTTTTTTTGAAGTGACACACCACCCGAGTTATGCTTGTTTTTTTGATGAATTTTGACACACCAAGCTCAAAAGGTTACCCATCACTGGTCTATGGTGTAAGAGGTTGATGGATTTTAAGAGATTGTAGGAAAGTGGCTAATTTAGCTTACTGCATGATGTAAATGGTCAACTGTCCCCCAATATTTAATGTAGACCTCTTCCCAAATGGCATAACACGAACAAAAGAATCATTTTGTGCCTCTTCTCAGGGCATTTGATTATACCTTAATAGCAGAATTGATTCAACTTTATCTTTAACCCACTATCCAACAAATTTGGGACAGATGAAATATATTCATACTGCATCAACAGCCAAATCAAAAGGAAATATGTGAAACTAAGATTAAGGGAGAAATAAATTGGGACAATATGTTTTTTACTTCCATGAAAAATAAAAGCAAGCCTGGTAATAAGATCATATATATTCTTAGAGGATGCTTCACTGAAACAAGCAAACATACAGAAAGATGAGGAGATTCAAAGGAAAAATCATCCATCCTTGTACCTGGTGTTAAACTATATTGAATACATGTGGTCAGCATAGAAGAAAACACTTTTAATCAATCTCGTTGTCTTCATAGTCTAGTGTTGAATGATGATCCAAGTAATAGCAAACCACAGATTTTGCTGATGGACATTGATTAGAATGAGAACTGATATCGAGTGGTGGCCTTGGCTTGGCAGCTAGATTGCCCTGTGGCAACTGAGCAGCTAACTTTTTTTTTCTCTCCCCAGTGCTTTGTTTAAAAATAAGGCCTACTCTACTGGATTTTGTCAGAATTTCCATAAGTTGCTGAATATCAGATTTAGTTCAGTTTAGGATCAGGAAGATTCAGTTTTATGACATTAAGAAAGTGGCTTAGGTTCTTTGACTTTTTTTTTCCATCTTTATAATGGAGATCACAAGATCTCTTGCACATAATTCTTTGGGTTGTAATGACCAAATGAGGTAATGACTCTATGAAAATTTCTAAAACTTAAAAGTAGTCTAGAAATGTCAGTTATGATTTTCCACAAGCATGAGAACACCAAAATATGGTATCTTTCTGTTCTTGGGTCTTGGGACCAAACATCTGGATCTTACATGATTAATAGAATGACCCAGAAGAATATATTATGTTATTTCGGGATTCTAAATAGAATGTCAAGGAAGAAATATGGATTTTTTCAAGATAGATATCCTAACCCTTTAAGGTCAATATTACACAAAAAAACTATATGCTGATATCTTTTGGCATATATAATACCTAGAATGCCAGAAACTAGATGAACTATAGCAGTGTCAGAGGGAGATTTTCTGAAATCCTTTTGTTTTCATATCATTAGACACCTACACCTAAGGTGAAGTTCTGACCATGCAGATAGAGTTTTTTTTTTAAACATTTATTAATATTCATTTTTAACATGGTTACATGATTCATGCTCCTACTTTCCCCTTCACCACCCACACTCCCCCTACCCATGGCCGATGCACATTACCACTGGTTTTAACATGTGTCATTGATCAAGACCTATTTCCAAATTGTTGATAGTTGCATTGGTGTGGTAGTTTCGAGTCTACATCCTCAATCATGTCCGCCTCAACCCATGCGTTCAAGCAATTTTTTTTCTTATATGTTTCCTCTCTTGCAGTCCTTCCTCTGAATGTTGCAGATAGAGTTTTTATAAAATGTGTATATTCCTCATTTAAATTATATTCCTAATTTTATAAATTAGGAATCACTTAAGGATCAGTTTAAGAGACCTAGCTTCTGGGCGCCTAACTTAGAAGATTCTTTATAAAATTGTGTTGGATTGAATTGAATTCTAAATTTAGTAAATTTAACTATGATCAAATTATAGATTAAAAACTAGAAGAAAACTCAAAATAAATCTAGCCCAACTTTGTCATTTTGCAGATGAGGAAACTGAGGCCTTTGGAAATTCTATGGACTGCCAAAGGTCATGCAGAAAGTAAGCATCAGAGGATGGCATTGAACTCAGGTCTTTAGATTCCAGAGTCAGTGCTCCTTTTCTGTTGTACTGTTTTTTATACATTCAATCTAGTAGAAAGTTATTTGGAATTAAAAAGATCAAAATACTGACTATCCCTTCCCTCTCTAGGAAGCTAATAATGGCATATGGTAAAGTCTGAAAAGTACTCTACTAAAGCAGACTCCAGAGAGCTCCACAGTGTCAATTCAATAAAACAATACCATGCAAATCCCTGCAAGTCACAGTTTAACCAAAATAAGAGAAAGGGAAAAATAAAAGAAGACAGTAACAGAGTTTGTGTTATATATGATACTAATGTCTGTCTCTCAAGCTCATGAAACACACTTTATTTTCCTTCACTATCTTTTCCTTAAGATAAACAGTTGAAATGATTTTAGACAGACTGGCAGCCTGTGCTATCTTGTCCTGCTCCAAACAAGTAAACAATATCAACTTCATAAGCTTTTCTAACTGAACCCCCCTGGTGCTATGCAGCCAATATCTGAAAGCAGAGAGGAGCATTTGTTACCCAGATCTTATTACCACGACACTGCTGACATCCTGCAACCATCACTCCCATCAATTTGTAAGTTCTTCTCTGGCAGAAGAGTTTATTAGAATTCTGTTCTATGAGGGTGTGAGCACCTCTACCTCTTTTCAAGTATAAGATTATGAAAATAATATACACCCCATTCTTCCTCTTAATGTATCATTTATAGATTTCATTTCTTAAATTCCTTGGTATAATCTGTTTGTCCAGTTTTATAATAGAGGACAAGGAATGGGCCTATGATTTCACTGATGTATGGAAATCTCAAGGGAAAAAAACTTCAATAAAGGCATGTTTAGTGTTGTCTTCAAGTTGTCTTCAAATCTTCAAGTGATTTGCCTAGAATCATATAGCCACTCTGGGTGAGATTTGAGACTACCTAAACAGCATTTCACTAACAATTTTATATTGGTCTTAATGAATACTCTTGCTTCTTATTGTTTTATTTTTCTGCAGAAGGAAAATTTACTAAAAACACTCTGACAGTTGGTACATGACTACTATTATTAGGTGCAATTCTGATTCAATATGTAGGATATTTTGAAAAATCCACTTTGGAGAATTTTTCCAAAGGAAAATAAGAAGCACACATACTAGGATGTCTTTTCAATTTGATGACTTGACCTTAAATCATATCAGAAGTCCTGATGATTCAAGGGCTAGAAAGGATACCTTAACATCATCTAGTATATCTTTGTGTATGTAGCCACTCCTGAGCAGATGACAACAAGAACTTAGTCAAGAATAATTCTTTACATTTATTCAATGCTTTGAGGTTTGCAAAGTGTTTTATATACATTATCTCATTTTTACTCACAAAATGGCTACACCAAATTTTAGATCTCTACGATACTGTGATTTCTTCCATTCATTCACTCATTCCTTCATCCATCATCTATTTTTACACACTAAGCACAGTTCTAAAAGGCAGGTACGGGAAAATATATCAAGTTATGTTAAATGTGTATATTGCGTGTTATTGATATATTACATACAAATATATATGTACAGAAATGTATGTATATGTATATAGATATGTGTATATACCAGAACATGAACAAAGCAATTGCTCGCTTTAGGCAAGAATTTTAAAATTATATTCCCTCTGTGACAGAAGTTTTGAACCTTGTACACCTTAACATTACAAAATAAATACCTATGTGTCATAAATAACACAATTTTCTATACTAAAAATGTGCTCATTTACAAAAAAGCAATTTTATGAATTGTCCCTGGAATCCCTGTCTTTTATGCCCTCAAATAGTAGCCTACCTTGCCAAGCCTTAGTCTCATTTTTGAGAAGACCTTATGGTCTCTTTGGGAAGGTGACACACACTTACATAAAATAGTTAAGTAAAAATATAAGGCAATAAGTATTAAAATAAGTGATACTGACAATAAGTGTCAGAGGAAATCTGAGAAGAGAAGGAAATGTTTTGGCTGGAGAAGTCAAAGAATCTTTAAGGCAGATGTGGAATTTGAGCTGACCTTTAAAATGGTTAGGATTTGGTTATGGAGGGGAAAATATTCTGGGTAAAGAGAAAAACTTTTAGGGATGACTAAGAATGGTATACTCAGCCTACTCTGTGTAGTAGAGCCCTACTAAGATATAGTAGGAAATGTCTGAAGAGAAAATGAGGCTTAAGGGTCCATGAAGTAGGAAGGCTTAAATAGAAAATTTGAATTTACATAGACTGGTGAGATTTAAAAGAAAGACAGGTAGAAATTTAATGCTCTAAATGGAAGGAAAATAGATTACTACTAAGAAACAAATTCATCATCATTGTTATCTAAAAGGAGATGTGTGTGTGTGAGTGTGTGTGAAGAGGACACTACTTACAATTTACTAGGATATATACCACAAAGAGATTGGGAATGGACAAGTAAAATTAGATCTTTAATCAAGATGTCAGCACTTCCAAAAAGCCAATTGTATGCAGGAATTCATGTTATGTTCCTGCAGCATAGAACAGCCAGGGAAAGGGAAAACATGTACATAGGTTGATATAAGTGCAAATCTGAATCAGCTCTTGGATTTCTGCTGCTTCTTGGTTGTCAAAGTTTCCTTGTGCAGTAATTGAAAATGACTAAATTTGTATTACTCTCTTTGCCATGTGCTCATGTTCCTGTCAGTCATATGTTCTCTCATTTTTCACAAGGGTGTAGATTTTCCCAAATAAGCACCAGAGAAAGAGCTTAACGTCCTACTTCCCTTAATAATAGGACTGACCTTTAAAATGCATATTTTCCTTGTCACCTTCAGATTCTCTTGCTTGACTGCACTGTCATCCCCAATGTAATTCTTAACCTTTGGTGCTCTGTTTATTTAACAAGGGGAGGGAACATACCTATAATTATTCTGCATTCCTTATGTGAAGATTAATACAAAATGTAGCTTGCTAAAAATTGGCAAGCTGAGACACTTTCTCCAATTCAGGGGACTGCATCAATGATACAAACACATTTTCTGTTTCTTTTCTTTGTATTGGCCAATTCAAGAATCTTAGTGCCATTGGGCTGCAATTGAAAATAAACTTAGAGGTCAAGTAAAATAGTCCCCTCATTTTATATATAAGTAAACTTAGCATAGTGCCTGGTTCATAGAAGATGCTTAATAAGTGCCAATGGACCCTCTGATGAATAAATTGAGGCCTAGAGAGGTAAAGTAATTTCCTGAAATTTGTATGAACAGTTAATCATAGAGATATAACTTGAAAACAGAGCCTATGTCTTCAAGTTCAGTGAACTTGCCATCATATTATCCTTACTTCTATATACCATATGTGGTTTACCTATTATTAGATATGTTAATAGACATACGGTAGGCAATATCGGGAGCATTTATATTTAATATATTAATCTGAGTTTTGAATTGTAGGCTCAATGCATTTCCCTGAACTCGAAACTCATTCCTTCATTCCTAGGAACTTTAAGGAATGACCCATCCTAGAGCTTTGTAGATTAAAAGGAAGACTGTGAAATCTGCCATGCTCCATAAATAAGAACCAGCTCATGCCAGATGTGCTTGCATTGCATATTAGCAAAAATGAGTCTTTCAATTTCTTATTAAGAAACAATACAGAAGATTATAGAAGATCAATCTTGACTGGGAAGAACCTGATTCCTCCTCTAGTATTTGGGGGTCATTAGACCAGTACATGACTGTCCACCATCATCCAGGGAAAGAAGTGTTGAGAGTTCAGATGGACCACCTCCTCAAAAGCTATTTATAAATTAGAGATATCTTGGGATCTCCAAGGGAGGAGCAGAATAATGAACACTTAAATTGAGCTATCTACCTATTTATATTGTCAATTTTATTTACAGATCTATGGTGAGAACCTGTGTACCTCTTAATTATGGAAAAATCATTTGACCAAATTAATTTATATTGACCAGTTAATAAATTAATATCATACTAAGAATTACTTCATTGTAGCATTTTTAAACATCACAATATCCTATGGTAAGCATATTCTATAATTTGCAAATCAAGGTCTATGGAGTTACATAGAAAGAATATCTAAATTCACTTTTAGCTTTAGGCAAATTAACAATTTAGATGTCCTTGTGATTGTGATTCAGTAAAATATGAATAACTTTGCCAACAAACAATCAATTAGCTTTCATGGGACTGTTTAAATGTGACTTGACATTCAGAATTTCTGACTCTAAGTTCTTTATTTGTTGTCTTGATATGCATAACAACATATTTAATAACGTTCTACTTTTTAAAAGAGCTTTTACATGTCTTTTTTTCCTATTCTTATATCTCTATAAGTATTAAGATTATTAAGAAAATTAAAGCTCAGAGATATTAAGCTACTTTTTATTACTTGGCAGAAATCATAGAACTAGAAGTCATTTCTTCTGAAATCTATATTCTTTTTCCTAGACCATAAAGAATTTCAATGCATTTTGCTAGAACCCATGTTACATTCATCCATCCATCTTCAATAACGCTCTCTATTTTTATGTCTCTCTCTGTCTGTCTGTCTCTCTCTCTCTTGATCTAGCTGCAATAGGGAGCACTCACAGGGAAACACTTCCCTCATATCCAGAAACTGCTTTGTGACTTATAAAATATCAAAAGCTTCCTAGGAGCAGTAAGAGATTATTGGTTTAGGATAACACAAGTAGGGCATGACAATGGCATGACTAGATTTAGGTTTTCATGATTTCAGGGCCAGCCATCTAAATATAGCACCACATTAAATACTATATTTTTGTTAAACTTTCTCAATTCATAAACAACTTTGATCCTTCTTGAATTTATTCTGAACCCACATTGGTTTGGAACTTTTCTAAGATGTAATAAATTATAAAATCATAACATTTACTCTCTGAAAGTGACATTAAAAATTACCTATCCCAAACTTCTACTTTTATTAATGAAGGAACTGAGGCCATGAATGGAATAGGACGATGTAGAATAAAGTATGCCTATGTCACATCAACCACTAATTTTAGGGGCAGGAGTAGGTTTTACATTTCTGGAATCATTATTTAATCCTATATAATTATATTGCATTGGAAAGAGAACTAAAATGTCATTATGTTCAACAGCATCATTTCACAGATGAGAATACTGAGACATAGAGAGGTGAAAGGACTTGTCCAAGGTAAAAAAAAGTAGAAAAGTGGTAGAAACAAGATCCAAACTTAGGTTTTGTTTTGTTTTTTCCTTCATTCTCTTTATATCACACTTCATTTCTGGTGTGATATAAAGCTATACATTCCTAACTTTAATGACTGGTAGTCAAATTTCCTTTGCTACTAGTATCATACCGACTTTGTTCTCATATAGCCAGGTTGTTATTTCAAGTTGAATTTCCTACAATTGATTTTCTGTTATGGTCCTTTATGATTTAGTTAGTTAATCCTGAAAATCCTATAACTAATGGTATCACTAGCCCCACATCATGATGTGAGAGCTTTTACTTTTACCACAGCAGCCAATTTAAAAAGGGGAATCCCAGAACAGGAAGATCTTAAGCTATTAAGTAAGGAATCATTTTTACTACCAAGTATCAACAGTGGTTCCTTGCCTATGGAACTATGGTAAGGCAGAGTAAAATTAAAAAAGCAGGGGTGGAAGAGAAAAATTTATTAAAGCATAAGACCCAAGAAAGGAGAGAAAAAAGAAAGGAAAATATACGTATATAGGAATGAATGATGATGTCAATACTTACCTACACTAGAGTCTAGCTGAAAGGAGAAAAGGTTTTAAACTATTATAGGCTCTTTGACTTAAGAACAATTGAAAATACATAAAAAGACATAAAGGGAAAGCTAGGTTACTGCAAGGACCATTCCATGAATGAGTACTAAGTAATGAAAAAGTTTAACATTGGTTTATGTTTAATTTGGAGGTGGGGAAGATATTGACTTTATAGGATTTTTTTGTTGTTTATTTGGAGCCAGAGATAAATAATAGCAGTTTATGTGAATTGTACCAAGAGCACTAACCTAATAATTAAGAAAGACCTAGGTTCACATTTTACCTCTGATAATTATCAGCTCATGACTATAGACAAATCACTTAACATCATTGAGATTTAGTTTCCTTAGTTATACAATGGGGAAAATAATACTAAAGTATCTACCTCATAAAATTGTTATGAAATCACATAAGCTAAAATATACAATATATTTTGCAATATTAAAAAGCAATATAGGCCCTCAATTATAATTATCATTCCTTCCTGAAAAAAATCATCAATGGGGGCAGCTGGGTAGCTCAGTGGATTGAGATACTGGCCTAGAGGCGGGAGGTCCTGGGTTCAAATTTGATCTCAGACACTTCCTGGCTGTGTGATCCTGGGCAAGTCACTTAACCCCTCCTTGTCTAGCCCTTACCACTTTTTTACCTTGAAACCAATACATAGTATTGATTTTAAATTGGAAGGTAAGGGTTAAAAAAAACTTCGTTTTCCATTTTCTGACAGCACAAACTTGAATGTATTATTCAAGAACTCCCAACTAGTGCCACTCTACTTTATCATAGCATTATTTGCCATTACTCCTGATCCCCAGTTCTGCATTTTCTCTCAGATATTATCTGTATATCTTCCCACATGTTGCTTCCTCTACTTGGATTAAAATGATTGATCCAATTTATTTATCTGAAGGGTTCCAGGTATGAACAGATCATGAAAGTATTAAAGATGTATTCAAAAGTTGACTCTAATGAGCAAAGTGGTAGTGGACCAGACTTATGGATATATTTCTAATATTTCACATGATTGATTTCCAGGTCCTTGAATTGAATTGGGGCTCAAATCCTGTGGCATTCAAAAAGGCTGGCTAGCAATTTCTATAGCTTCTTTGTAAGGGCAAAGGCACTCACTTAGAATTTGTATGAGATGGGGCCAGTGTGCTGAAGGAAGAAGGACTTTCAGATTAACTTCTGGTCTGGGCATTGGCTACTCCATCATCTTAGGATCCATGCTTTTACCTTGTTGTTGATTACCAATATGATGCTATTTTTTCTGCCATGTCACCTGTTTGATTAACAATCCGATGTCCCCCATTCCTTGAAACCTCAATAAAATCCAGTCTACCAGCCTGACCAAGAGATACTCTCTCACCATCAAAGCAGGATCTTACAAGCTGGACATTATGCTGAAGAATCCTGTGTCTCTGTTTCTCTTTTCTCTCTTTATGTCTTCCCTACCTCAATCTTTAAACCCTTCCACCCATATTCCCTCAATCCCCAGATTCCCTTTCAGGTGCTCAACCCATGCAAGAATATCTTGTAAAGTTCCAGGTAAAAGCTCACAACCTCCATGGAATCCTCCTAGAGTACTACCCCTAGTTGTTTCTCTGTCTTGTGAACTCAAAATATTAAAATTTATAATACTCATTCAGAACTGGATCATAAATAATACTGTGCAATGTTAACAAGGCAGTTGAAATAGATATGTTAGGGATCCTCTGGCTGTAAATGATGATTATTTAGAATTGTTATTTAGCTATTCTTTTGCTATTTAACCTTTCATATTCATATTCCACATGACTTCACTTCCCCTCTCATAGACAATAATTTGTGGACCCCTTGAGGAAAATGAGTGGATTTTATTATTCTTTAACTCTTACCTAAAATTATAAGTTCAATTAGACCTTAGATATCATCTAGCTTACAGATGAAGAAACTGAGGTCCATTGTAGTAAGTGAAATGTCCAGTGTCAGAAAGTACAAAATGATAAGACCTTTTGATTCTCTGACTTTAAATCCAAATATTCTTTCACTATAACATGCTGCCTTTAAATCATTTGTGCTGTATCTATTACCCTCAAATCTATATCTCCACCCTAATCTCACTGCATATTCCACTCCTACATCACCAACTGCCTACTAGATACCTCTTACACTAGCACAAAATTTTCATTCTTTCACAGAACAGGCACTCTATTTCTATTAGAGTTATTATTCCTATGATTTTAAGTGTCTAACAACGTATAATCAAAGTTAGGTAGGAAAAAAAACCCTACCAATTGTGACAATGTATGAATGCCTCATAAATCCCAGACATCCTAAGACCAGATGCTTGTCTAATTTAGCCACAAATTTTTAAGGCATTTCCATCAACTGGAACAAGCAAAAGAAAATTCAAGTCCATTCTGATGTTGATCACCTTTTTTCTATACAATGTACTCTATCTGCACTACTAACCTCAATATCATCAGCATTTCTCTTAAAGGGAATTTCAAGACTTTGCAGATGCTTTTGTGAGCTTATCCTGGATCATTGTCATGGCTATCCAGCATCAATATATCAGACTTTAATTATTTGGGGTGGATGAGGAAGTGTATGAAAGAGGAACTTAGCTATCTTCTAAAATTGCAGAATCAAAACAATTTAATTTGTGCTGACTTTGTGTTTTCATTTGCAATCTATCAATCAAAGAGGAAGCTTCTGTTTGTCCTTCTTCATGCAGAGATAAATGAGTACTAGCTTGGTAAGATAATGTTTCACTTTTCTTGTGAAAACAAGCCATTGGGCAGAGTCGGCCTGTTACTGCATCACACATACATTTCTCTCAAGGTCAGACATTCAAATAATTTCTAGATTTGTATTCAACAAAAGTCACTCACCTAATAACAGTTGCTGAGGTTTGAGATGGATTGTTGTTACTAGTATAAAATTCTCATTGCTTAATTTTAGCTTGAAGTCCTTCTGTCTACTTTTTTCTATGAAATATTCCTAGGTACTCCAGTCCAATCTGGTTCCTGTCTCTTCTGAAACTCTACATGACTTAATGTTTATGATACCCATTTTGCACTTATCACAGATAACCGTATTATTATATAATTTTTCACTTTTGTTTTTCGTGTTTCCCCAAATAGATTATAAGCTCCCAGAGGGTAAGAATTCTAACATGTCTTTTATTTTTAATTTCAGAAAATAGTATCTGTCACAGACTAGGCACAAATTGAATAAGACAAATAAAATAATTTGTAAGCTATAAATTACTGAGTAAACATAAACTATAGAGGAGATGCTTAATAAATATTCTTTGATTCATTGAAAACATTTTGTGATGAGTTACAAAGTTTTAGCAAGAAAGAAATTCTCCCTTATTAGATCTAAGGGTCAATCATAGGAAACTACAGCTATATCAGCACCTATTTAATTCTCATTTAGATCTTCCAAATATATTTTTGAGTACCTGCAAGCTGGACAGCTTCTAGATTTCTAAAGAATAGGTGTAATACAAAGAATGATAAAAAGAAATGGCTATCAGTGTGATATAGTGGAAATAGTGCTAAATTTTGAATAAGAAAAACTAAGGTCAAGTTTCATCTTTCCACTGTTACCAAGATAACTCTAAACCAGAGAAACTCTCTGGGCTTTGGTTTCCTGATTTATAAAATGAGGGATTTTGACTTAATGACTTTTAAGGTCTCTTCTACTTTTTAATCTGTTATTATGCAATGAGCTCTCTCTTATTCAAATTTCCTATATTTCAGGAATTAAACTAAAATGACTGACTACTCTAACAGATGCTTCTGAAATGCCTTTTTCACTATTGGGAGAAATCCTCTAATTAGGAAAAATCTGCCCTTGATGAAATCTTCCTTTTAACACACTTAAAGAAACTTCCAACTTTGAGCAACCATGAAGGAGACATATGGATTTCTACTATAACCTTTTAAAATAATATTCTCTATTGAGAACATACTCCTACACCCAATGTGGAATTTAGCCAGTTTCTTAACAGGAGGCTAGTCAATATGACATTCACCTCCCCCTTCACCACCACTACCATACACAAAGAGTCCTCAAAACACTTAGTACTTTGAACAAAGTAAGAAAGAAGCTTGACCATAGAGTGCTTACCAGATGCTTTCTTATGAAACAATGTGCAGGAAAAGGGAAGGGGGTGGTTAGGGAGAAATTCCATTTCCTGACTTCTATGGTTGCCACAAAGTAAAATGAAATTACTCTGAATTCTATCCAGATAATTATACCTATGATTCAGTTAACCTTTTAATGGAATTACTTTTTAAAAGGTATAATGGAAAGAGAACTTGCCTGATAAGACCCTTGGGTCCTAGTTGGCTGGGTTTCTAAATAACTGAATTGTCATTATGTTGGTTAGTAAAAAGAATACAGAATTTTTAAGGCAGAAGATCAAGTCTGGACTCAAATACATATGAGATACCAGATGACTTGGGAAAAATTCCTTATCTTTTGCTAGAGTTTAGTTTTCCCATTTGTAAAATGTTGATATTCGAGTAAATGCAATAAAAATCCCTTCCTAACATTAACCCTAGGATACTATTACCACAGCCGAATCACTCTTCTTTAGGACTTAGTATTTTAATATGTTCCAATATTAATTTAAATTAAATAAACTTCTAGACCCTTTTAGCTTAAAATAATTTTTTAACCTAAAAGGTTATAGCATGACAAATCATATGACAAATTAATGAGCTAGCAGATATTTTCTAGACTACAGCAGAACTCTGTCTTACAGAAACTCAACACATGTTTATATGCAAATGAAAAATGTAAAAGTGTAAAAAAATACATAAAATTTAAAAACTTACCTTAAATCCATGCCATTTTCTGAAGCAGTATAAAGTTTCACAACAATTTGCCCATTCATGCCCATTCTTGGGCTGAGAAGCATTAGTGTGTTATTACGTTGTTTTGTGCCAAATATTAACTTGTGTCAGTCTTTGTCCAGAGTTCTTGCTTTGTAACATCATGTCCACATCAGAGCAGTACTTCTCTTTGTTTTATTAAGTCTAGTTAGTTAATAGTAATGGCCCCAAAGTACAAGAATAGTAACATGGGTAGCTGTGGTAAGCCCAAGAAAGAACTGAGGTCTATTTGTATAAGACATACTTATTGAGGGGGCAGCTGGGTGGCTCAGTGGATTGAGAGTCAGGCCTAGAGATGGCAGGTCCTAGGTTCAAATCTAGCCTCAGACACTTTATAGTGTGTAGATAAAATCTCTCCCCTCCCTCCAGCTTGTTCCATCTCACTTTGTGGCTGTGAAAGCTCCAAACAGAGGTCACAGGTGAAGAGCCCTAGGAACATGACCCATAACTAAAGGTTAAGGATCCGGGTTCAAGAGAAAGGACAAAGGTATGGTGAGAGATGCACAGGGTCTCTCTGTTCCCTTGGAAGGGGCAGTGGAGCATCATGGCTGAGTCAACCAGAGTTAGGTTAGGTTAGGCTTAAATCACTTTCTCAATTTTTAGTGATTATTAATAAAACTTTTTGGAAAAATAAGGACCTGGAGTTATCATTATTGATATTAATTCAAATTTTACACTAGCTGTGTGACCCTGGGCAAGTCACTTAACCCCATTGCCTAGCTCTTACTGCTTTTCTGCCTTGGAAGCAATACCCAATATTGATTCTAAGACAGAAGGGAAGAGTTAAAAAAAATACTTATTGAATAATGTGATTCACTATTATGCACAATTTTCAATCACACAGAGGGTTTTGGGATGTATTGGTTGCATAATATGAGGCCCTATTGGACTTTCCTAATGCAAAGTTAGGTATTACCCTATGCTTAATAAAGATTTTTTTTAATAATGATGATTTCGTACTAAATGTATTCACTACTGTACTACTGCCACAAAGAATACTTTGCATTTCTCTATGGAATCATCAAAAATGATGTTCAATTATTGCCATATTTAAAAAACATCTAACAATTAATTATAAAGCACTATGCTAATTTCTGTGGGATATACTAAAGAAGATCTGGTGAAATCCCTAATTTCAGAGTCTATAGTCTACTTGCTAAGGTAAGACATACACACATGGCGAAGTGAATAACAATTAAAGGCAGTACAAGAGATGTGCTTAATAATGCCATTTGTTACATCATAACACAGATAATAAGTGGCCCAGGAATTCAAAAGAAAGAAAGAACACTTCAATTTATGGAAATAAGGTATACTTTCATGAAGAATGTATATAGGAGTTGGTTCCACTTGATGGGTAGGATTGTGCTACTGAGAGAGAAAATGGGAAGTTATCAGTGCTGGAAATAAAGCTTAACATGAATCTATTGGATTGCATTCCAGGGATCCACATTTCACAAAAGCTGGTTTTAAAACACAATGATTATTCTGTCTGTCTATCTATCTCTCTATCTATCTCTCTATCTATTTCTCTATCTATCTATCTATCTATCTATCTATCTATCTATCTATCTATCTATCTATCTATCTATCTACCTATCTATCATTCCCTGTCTATATGCTCTTTCTTAAGCAATAATATATAGGAACAAAATTAAAAGGATAGGTTATATAGTGAATTTTGGCAGATATAAATAATTACTAACTTGTAGCTATTAGTAATCAGTGCCTTCAGTCAGAACTGACATATCTACCATGGAGGGTGGCATTTCCATGGGTCTTTATTTTTTTTTGGAAGGATAAGTTTTGGATTCAAATGTGCTTTAAATATAAGCATAGGGAGAGAAAGTTAGTGAGAACTAAAAGTATGGGAAGACTAACTTGATTTCTTAAGACAGGAAGCAGATAAAAAACTAGTGTGGTTTAATGAATATTCTATTTTTATGATACCTTATGTGGGAAAGGAAAGATAACATAAGATGGCAAATTATAAGCAAAGCTATTTCTAAGAGAATACATGATTGGGAAAAGCAACCTTTGTAGGGGTTCTTCTTTACATTATTTTGATTCAGGTGAAATATGGTTGAGATGAATATCAATGGCAATGATGATAAGGATCTAGTCTGTAGAATAACTGAATTGAATTAAATTGGAGGTGGCAGAGGAATAGTAATGCCCACACCAATTATTTCATTTTAGTAAATAAAGGCTCTCTTATTTCCCCTCTCATCTGCTCAGATTGTCAGAGCAATTCCAGCTTTATGCTTCTAACCAAAACATGTGCTTCTCAAAGTACAATGGCTTCCCTCCTCAATACTCAGGGTCTAATGCAAAGTTATCTGCCATATCCTAGTATTATCTCTAAAGGTAAAGGCTTAATAACTACATGCACATAATATGTAGATGCCACATATTCATGTATGAATTCAGTGCAAAACCTGTCCATTCAACCAAATTCTAAATTCTGTTTCTGTTAAAAATCTGTGTCTAGAGGATGACAACCATGTCTCCTTTTTCTCCTATCCTCCAAAGCATCTAATCCAAAACCAAGCATCTAGGAAATACTCAAAAATATTTGTCGAATTAATGAAAATAGGAAAAAGTTTATAATGTCATCAAGTAGTAATCAGTACTAAATTCATTATGCTAAAAATAACTCTGACCATGTTATTAGCCTACCTAATAAGCTCTAGTTTTTCCTCATATCCTCTCAATAAAATATAATCTTTTCTTTTTTGTCTTTTAAAGTCTTTTGCAACAAAATCATTGCCTAATTTCCAGCCTTGTTTTGTTATTATTTCTCCTCAAACATACTATATTCCAACAAATGTGATCCTATTTACTCCATCATAGATAAGGATTTTTTTCATTTTGTCTTCATTTTCCCATCCTTTAATATAATGCCAAGAAACTTCTATAAGTGTTTGTTGGATGGAACTGACTTGGCTTTTCTTGAATATACATATTATATGTGTTGATATCCCAATATATATATATGTATATATATATATGTATATTTTTTTTTAAACCCTTGTACTTCGGTGTATTGTCTCATAGGTGGAAGAGTGGTAAGGGTGGGCAATGGGAGTCAAGTGACTTGCCCAGGGTCACACAGCTGGGAAGTGGCTGAGGCCGGGTTTGAACCTAGGACCTCCTGTCTCTAGGCCTGACTCTCACTCCACTGAGCTACCCAGCTGCCCCTATATTTTTGAATAAGTACAGATTCAACTTTGAATTCACAACAAGGTACTCTTCTAAATTGATTAAAAGCGGTTTTTGTTTGTTTTTGTCTAAAATGGTCAAATGGAGGAGAGGCGAAATCTTGAATGCTTCTTTTATCTCCTCATAATGTCTAGTCTAATCAAAGGTTAATAGGATCATAGATATGGACTGAGGAGGGCTCACTAAGGTCACATGGTCTAAGATCACCATTAGAGATAAATAAGGAAAGGGAGATCCTTGGATGTTAAATGAATTGACTAGGATTAAACAGTAAGCATCAGACAGAACCTTTAACTTTAAAGCCAACATTTTTCCCACTAAACCACTGTTTTTTTGTTGTTGTTGCTGTTATTATTGCTCTAGTTATATTGTTGCTCTATTGTAACTCAATAAGTATTTCTTGAAATGAGTTGATAGAACTTATCATAGGCATAACTGATAATGTCATAGAGAAATCAATTTATGATAATGGTGGCTTTTTTTTAATAGTTACTACTCAATGGCTCTAGTCTTCCAAAATCAGAGTGGATTAAGTTGATAAAAAAAATAAGCAAAAACCTACTGATATTAAATACATATCAAGAAAGAATTATCTAAACAAAATCTTTCAATACACAGCTATCTTTTTCTATAAAGTGCATTTTCTGCCAAATTAAGAAAAATGTTACTTTGCTCACATCATTAAATGTAATCCCTTTTTAATACAATTAAATAAAATATGATTAAATATAATACAATTATGCACAACACAACTATAAAAAATAGAATGTGCTTGGCATTGAATCTTGTATAATCAGAAATAATGTGTATGTCCCCTGGAGCTAAAAAGGTATCAGAAAGAATCCCCATTGATAAATATCACTTAGCACCTTTACTAGAGAAAGCAAGTAGTTAATGAAATGTGCCACTCTATTCTTACCATTAATAAGAACTGTCAGTGTAGTAACAATTCATTACAATATTTTTTTCTTATCTCATGGTCTAGAAAATTAATGAATTCTAATCAATCACACATATTTATTACTTTCTTCCCCAAATGTTCAGAAAAGGAAAGGAATGGATTAAAAGGAAGGAAAAGGAATGATTTGTTTGGAATCACATGCTAAATAACATTTAAAAGGAAATATGTAAGTAAAATTTTCCCAAATCCAATATCAACCACACTTCACATTCCCATGGTTACATAGTTTGCACTTCCAAAGTATTGGTGTTATTTCCTGGGTTCAGAGCACCAAGAAGGATGGTTTGGGGACCTGACATTTGAGAAACAGAGCAAGTAGGATGACTTCTGTGAGGATAAGGATTTGATTTGACCTCATACTTCCATTTCTTGGAATTTAGAGATTTTTTTTTTCTTTTAAAAGAAGGCCAACTTTGATTGAAAAAAAAGGGGGGGTCAACTAAAATAAAAGAAATCTTCTTCTTAGTGTTTCTTGATGTTTGGTATTTCTAAGTCCAGAGTGAAACAATTACTGCCATGTCTCTTTAGCCAGAACCCAGGAATGTTTGGTCTAAAGTAATTATGTGGTTCAATAGGTGCAAACTAGATTTGGTGACACATGAGGAGGCATTCTTTTTATCCACGTTTTACCAAGGCAATGTTGATGTCAGAAAGGTAAGGAACACACAATAACGGCCATTCTCCATTAAAAAAAAAAAATATATATATATATATATATATATATATATATATATATACCCTTTAAGAAGGAATGAAATGTTTTGTTGGGAAAAGTAATTTTCCCCTCCTCCCTTTTCTCTCTCTGCTCTTAACTTCAACATAATCAAATGTTGTTTGTGCATAAAATTTTAATCCTTTCATAAATTCATATTTTGATTTAATCTGCATACTATATTTACTTCAAGTCAACATGAAGAGAGATTTAACTAATTTATAGCATTTTTCTTCAGGCCTGGAATCCTTTCAGAAATATTTTCCATTTGGTGACTCGATTATGTCTAATGTGGATAATGCTGCTGGATTAAAATTGTATTTAAAAACTCAGACTTTGAATAGTAAGAATGGGAAGGGGGAGGAGGAGAAGAGACAATAATTACCTGTCTTTGATGCTACACAGATCAATGTGTAAATCACTAAAATTCCCCAGGGAACCTTGCTGAACTGAAATGAGGTCCTTGGGCTGGTTATCAATAAAGATGAGCCTCATGCAGCCTTGGAAAGCCTTAATGGGATTTAAACATTGGGAATCGGTGAAATTGTCAGGACACCCTGTGGGAGAGAGAAAAAGATGAAGAAGAATACTGAAATGATCAGTCATTTCTTTGGTGACCTATTGATGGAGGACCTTGAGGTCTAATTATCTGTGGTGCTTTTCATTCACAGCAGTATGCATGCTTTTTTGTAAATCTTATATTTTCAAGGAATGGGACAGAAACAGTACTAAGTGGGGCACATTCAATCATTTCAAACAGGAAAAAAAAAGTGTTAAAGAATCTTACAACACTGCAACATATTTCTCATTTCAATTTGTGTTCATTTGGTAAACTTTATGATTCAAATGCATGGTGTATTTCATCGAGAGAGAGTTTTACATTAAAGCTACATAGAAATTTGAATTCTGTCTTGAAAAAGTCTAAATGTATGTTTTAATTTTGAAATAGACTTTCCATGGAAATTGTGCTTTAGGGAAGCAGAGAAGCAGAGTAATTGTGAACATTAACAGCCTTCGTTCTTAAGAAAGGTATGCATTGCAATTTTAAGAAAATGATGAAGTGATGTTAAAATGCAAGACAACTTTCAAAAGAACTAGGACTGTAGGGCATCTGGGTAGCTCAGTGGATTAAGAGTCAGACCTAGAGATGGGAGGTCCTAGGTTCAAATTCGGCCTCAGACTACTTCCCAGCTGTGTGACCCTGGGCAAGTCACTTGACCCCCATTGCCCACCCTTACCACTCTTCCACCTAGGAGCCAATACACAGAAGTTAAGGGTTTAAAAAAATAAATATAAAAATAAAATAAGAACAAAAGAACTAGGACTGTAAATGAATGTTCTTGTGGTGTTATTATAGCCCATGCGGAAGGTTGAATGAATCTTTTTAAGTAGTTTTACTTATTCTTGTGTGCCTCTCTACCAACTCTGTCCTCTACACAGTCACTTAAGCTTCCATTTGATTCACATGGTAAATATGACTACTGACATATTACTCCCTTCCTCCTTAGTGCAGGTAAACAATAGCATAGTATTTGAGTGCATGTGTTAGTCACAGACCCCAGTCTCCATCATTTTAATAAGTTCAGAGCATATGGCAGAGCAGTCTTGAAAATGGCAGCAACAAGCCATAAATAATGGGGAATTATTTCAACCACTTCTAATAGATAGGCTCTGCTTGCCTGAAACCCAACAGCTGGTTAATAGCTCATAGCCATACTATAAAATGGAGGAGGATGCTACAGTTTCTAATTGCAGCCGCAGAGAGAATTTATGTAAGTTGACTATTAGTACCTCAGCTCATTTTTCACCTTTCTCAGAGTTGCAGAATACATGAGAAATAATTGTCCAAACTCTGCAATTCTGAGATGAATCTGAGCCAGTGCAGGTCCATTTGCCATTAAGACCTACCAAAAATAGCACCTATTCAAACTAAGGGGAGGATAAGTATTTTGCCCGCAAGGCTTTGCAGATGCCTATTAGTTATTTCACAATGTAAATTAATTAGTAACAATCCAGTTCCCCCATGAAATATGTTCTAAGATACCTTATTCCATCTATCCATTTATATTTATATGTAGAATAAAATTGTGAAACTGTTTGAGGGGGATTACAGCTTCTCTCTAGATTTGCTTTCTACCCATATAGGGTAAAATAATTTTTCTATTTTTTTTCTGTTCTGTCTCCCCACTGTTGGGATGGAATCCACATTCAATCAAACTTAGCCTGGATTATAATCTACTATGGAATAAAAACATTGTCTTATTCTTAAATATGGAATGAAGATTCCTCAGGATATAGTTAACAGAAGTTCAACTAGGGATAGAAATATAGGGTAACCATCTTTATCACCCCTGAAATTACAACACGAGGTCAGTTTGCCTGTTTTGTCCAAATTTAAGATTATAATTTCATTAAGTACTTGTCAACTTTCAAACTTAAATAATTTACATTTCAGGTATTAGAAGAACAGCACGTAAATGATATTTAAAACGTTTCTATTCTTTCTTCTACCACTTCTTGAATTTTGATTTAACACTGTACATAGTCTTGTTTTACTTTGGAGAGGGTAAGAAAAAAAATAACTTCTTCAGAGTAGTAGAAAAATTGTCAAAAAAATAAAATAAAATCTTATTTTAGCCATGGGATGAAAATGAATTGTGTCTTTAAATATCATTTAGAATTAGGCTATAAAGATTTTGTTTTTTATTGCATTTGATCCAGACCTATCACTTAATTTGGGAATGGGACCCACTATTAAACTCGAATAATATCCATTTTAAAACTGTATAACTTCTTGTGAAAACAATTTGTACATTTGTGTGAAACAGAAAAATGATTAGAAATGCTGTGTAACTGAAGGATATAATACTGCAGTTTGGGGAGAATTTCCTATGGATTGCTTAAGTTTTATATCTCATCAGAAATATGGTCATAAGATACTAATTATCAGTTATACACTTCTACCACAATGGGTTGGTAGAGATGATAATGCCTTTAAGAGGATTATGTTCCATAAGGTATCATCAACATTATGACCTCTTGAACCATAGTCAACTTTAATAAATTTTTAAGCTGTACTTCTTCTTCTGAATAATTTCTGGGCTTTGCCCAGCTAGGTCGTATAGTAGATAGAGTACTAGACTAGAAGACAAAGATATGAATTCAAATTCTGCTTCAGACAATTACTAGCTTTAAAATTCTGCGTCATTCCATTAACATCTCTTAGTATTAGTTTCTCCCTCTGTAAAATGCAGATAATAATAACAACTACCTCCTAGGGTGGTAAGGATCAAATTAGATAGCATATATAACATGTTTTTCTTTTCTTTTTTTAACCCCTTCCTTTCCATCTTAGAATAAATACTATGTATTTGATCCAAGGCAGAAGAATGGTAATGGCTTGGCAGTGGAATTTGTGTCTTGCCAGGGTCACATAGCTAGGAATTATCTAAGGCAAAATTTGAACCCAGAACCTCCCATATATAAGCCTACCTCTCCATCTCCTGAGCCACCTAGCTGTCCCTTATGAAGTGCTTTTCAAAACTTAAAACACTATAAAAATTTTAGTGATTATTAACATTAGGTAACAACAGCAATTGCTAAATCTACTTTCCCCACTGCAATGACCTCAGATGATTTTTATTTTCTCTAGTAAGAAATTGCTTGCTTATATTTTGAAGGGAAGTAGGACATATGAAAATGTAAAAATGACAGTTATAATCGTGAAATAAATCCTCAATGCTAGCTTCCCACCTTTGGTTTCCTTCTGGAAAGTTCAGTAACATACCTCCAAAGTAGTAGCTGTTCCCAGAGTAAATCTGGAGCCTAGTGGTTTCATGAGCAGCGGATGCTGCATCATTATCCAATGTCAAAGTAATGCGGTTCCTCCTGGCATTGATGCTAACTGAATGCCACAGGCCATCATTCAGGTTGCTTCCTGGAAAAGAAATAAGACAGGAGAAAAAGAGGTCGTGATTGATACTGGGAGGGGTACAGCAGGACATCACATAATTTCCCCCAGTTTGTGACATAAATAACTATAACTTTCTCCTATCTCTGAAAGAGCTCTGAACAAGGAATTAGAAGTCCAAGACTAAATCTAATTTCTGCCACTTATTAGTTGGATAGTCTTGTATACACTACTGAAACATTCTGAAGCTCAGTTTCTTCATCTTTAAAGGTACTACTTAAGGTACTTCATAAATGAGCCACATAATTTCTATCATTAGTCTAAGGACAGGGCATATGACAGTATTACAAAGATGTAGAAATAAGGCAGTAACATTCAGAATAAATGCCAGACAATTTTGATCCTCAACCAACTACATGTTTTCATGCCTAACTTTTAAATGCATAATAATTTGAATAGCTCTGAATGAAAAATAAGTGTACAATTGCCATGAAAGATTCTACATACAAAATAGATGTCCAATAAGTACTGAAGGGGTCAGTCTGATATGCAAACATATGCTTCTAAGACTTTATTTATATAATTTCATTAAAATATCATATATGTTACACACACACAATTCCTGACTATGCAGCTTCCTCTTTTTACCAACATGATAAACATTTCCTCTTCCAATTAGAAGGAAAAAGACAAAGGTAAGTAATGAAACAGAATTATATGATCCAGCAAAGTTGCCTTCAAAACATACCAAGATTTCAAATCATTATGGCAATAAAATCAAATAGGGAACCAGAAACAGGTCTCTTCAACCATGTACCTCCTCATTTTGTCTTGTGTTTAATTTTAACAAGTCTAATCTACTTCTGAGTTAACAGGCTAAATTCAATCATTTCAGTCATGAGAGATTAAGCACAAAGGAATGGCTTGATGATGAAAGGGATGGAGAGTTTGCATGGGCAAAAAAAACAAGAAACATATCGAGTCAAATAAATGACATGGAGATAAGAAATAGAGGCACAATCTAAAAAGGTAAGGACATATTATGAATAAAAATTTCAGAAATCTCTGGAGCCTTTGATAGCAATCAAGAAAAGAGGTCCACTGAAGTTATTAAGCTGACATAGGCCCAAACACTACTGGTGCCAAAGAGTCTGGAAAGCTCATTTTGTCTAACTATTCAATCTCAGAATGGCTATACTGTTCTTACTAGCAACTAAACAAAAATCCTCATTTTCATATTTGTTCACTTGATTTTTTGATAAGAAAACAAGAAATTAAGAGATGACTTTAAAGTTTCCTATGGTCTACCCCTTTGTACCCCAGTCATAACCTTCTTACTTGTTAGAATAATTGACTAAATATAATAAATCAGTGAGAAAAGCATAATATTGTACTCACTTGATTCTTTCTTATCTTTGTGTACCTAAGACCTATTACAATGCCTTATATACAATATGTACCATGTTCATTTGTCTGATAAATTAAACTGAATACATCATTTATCAATAAATATGTTTAATTTTTGGATTGAAGAGTTCTGCATTTGTTAACTTAAAAGTCTAATTGTTATGAAATTAAGTTCTTCTTTTAGTCATTAATATCTAAAGAAAACATAGCCATGCAAATCAAATGACTTTAAGGTGTCATAATCCACCCCATTGCCCAAAGCAACCTTAACTGCACAATAAGTGGAAAAGAAAACAAAAACGAAAACAAAAACCTAGCTCTTTGATTACTGCTTTTATAAAGCCAAACTCATAAAATTATTAAAATGTTTAAAATTATAAGTGGCATCTTCTATCTTTTTCTAATCCCAAGCCAATTACAGTAGAAAAAATCTTTTTTATGTTCTGTTAATCTAATCTCTCGCTAATTTTTTTTCTTTAAGGCAAAATTAGGAAGAAAAGGTGATGCTACTAAGAGGTATATTATATGAAAAGTCACTTAAAAGATTTTTGGTTTTTCATCAGTAGATGAAAAGTGCTATAAGAAGCATCACTTTCCAAGTATTGAAACCATGTCATAGAGATAAACCAAATTGCCAAATTTGGCTGGCAAATTGTAATTTAAGGAGTGATCAAGGGTCTTGCACAATTGCCAGATTCTAATTCTCCACTCACAACAACAGTGTTGCAACAAATTTCAGCTGTTATTTGTCTCCTATGTCTTCACAGAAAAATGCCAACTTTAGTCACACAATGGAATATATGAATAAAAAGGTCATAACTTCTGATCAGAATGTTTTTAGAATATTGTACTTCATTCTGGATATTACATTTCATAAAGATCATTGATAATGTAGAAGTAGTCCAAGGAGGATTACCAACATAATGAAGAAACTTATCCCATATCATGTTAAAATGGCAAAAGGTGACTGGGAGGATTTTTATTGGAGAAGAGAAAATTTGGGGACCTCTGATCATTATCTTAAACCACATAAAGGATTTTTACATGGAAAAGGTATGTGATTTCTTTCAGTTGATCCTTAAGGAGAATGGACCAGATTCTGACCTTATATCAAAGTATAGAAATTGAAGGGCTGTGGATTCTAGACTATTATAAGAAAAAAACCAACTTCCTAATAATTAAAAATGTCCATTATTACCTCTTCAAAAAGTGAATAACCTCAACTACAGTTTGAAGACTAAATGTCACTTTGTCAAGGATGCTGAGAAAAGAATTTATGATTCAAGTAGAGACTTAACTGATCTTTAGGGCACATTTCAATATTATGATTCCATATTTTCTTCTTTCTACTATATTTGTATGCTTGTATTTTGAATACTGAGTATCTTGTAGTATGTTGACTAAATTATAACCTGCCATAGATTAATGAAGACAATGTTGGTATTTTAATGTAAGCAATTCTGTTTTCTTTTAGAATCTATCTGTAGCATTAAATGACTGCTTTTATAAACTGCCTAATTTTCCTTAATTTTTAAATTTATATCATTAACAGTTAAATTTATATCATTTAGTGGTGAGGACAGTGCTACTGGGTCTGTAATGACCAAGCTGTGATAGCTCCCTCTTCATTCATTTCCAGGCTGTACAGAAAATCCCCAATGAATTTTATAGTAAGTTTCCATTTTTTAAAATCAATTCACTACATTTTTTCTTAACTTTTGGGGACAAGTGCCAAGTTTTTTGTTTTGTTTTGGTTTTTTTTGATGATTTGAAAATAGAATCCTAGAGAATCAACTAAAAAGTTAGTGGAAATAATCAACAACTTTAGCAAAGTTGCAGGATACAAAATGCCCATAAATCATCAGCATTTTTTGTAGAACATTTTTTTAATTTTAAACCCTTAACTTCTGTGTATTGACTTATAGGTGGAAGAGTGGTAAGGGTAGGCAATAGGGGTCAAGTGACTTGCCCAGGGTCACACAGCTGGGAAGTGTCTGAGACCGGATTTGAACCTAGGACCTCCCGTCTCTAGGCCTGGCTCTCAATCCACTGAGCTGCCCAGCTGCCCAATCATCAGCATTTCTATATATTTCCAACACATTTCAGCAAGAGTTAGAGAGCGAAATTCCATTTAAAATCACCCTGGACAATATAAAATACTTAGGAATCTATCTGCCAAGACAAACACAGGAATTATACAAACACAACTATGAAACCCTTTCCACATGATTAAAACTAGATCTAAACATTTGAAAAACATTGATTGTTCATGGGTAGGACAAGAAAAAACTATAACAAAGTTCATTTGGAAGAACAAAAGACCAAAAATATCAAGGGAAATAATGAAAAAAATATGAAGGAAGGTGGCCTAGCAGTACCTGATCTTAAACTGTACTATAAAGCAGCAGTCATCAAAACAATATGGTTCTGGTGAAAGAGACAGAAGGAAGGATCAGTGGAATAGATTTGGGGTAAGCGACCTCAGCAAGACAATCTATGATAAATCCAAAGAACCCAGCTTTTGGGACAAAAACCCACTATTTGAAAAAACCTGATGGGAAAACTGGAAAACAATACAGGAGAGATTTGGTCTTGGTCAATATCTCACACCTACACCAAGAGAAATTCAGAATGGGTAAATAACTTGAATATAAAGGAAGAAATTATAAGTAAATTAGGAGAGCAAAGAATAGTATACTTCTCAGATCTCTGGGAAAGAAAGATTTTAAAACCAAGCAAGAGTTAGAAAAAACTACAAAATGCAAAATAAATAATTTGGATTATATTAAACTAAAAAGATTTTTTTTACAAACAAAACCAATGCTGCCAAAATTAGAAGGGAAGCAAAAAATTGGGAAAAAATCTTTATAACAAAAAACTTGGACAAAGGTCTAATTACTCAGCTATATAAGGAGCTAAATCAATTGTACAAAAAATTAAGGCATTCTTCATGAATAGGCAATTGTTAGATAAAGAAATCAAAACTATCAACAAACACATGAAAAAGTGTTCTAAATCTCTAATAATTAGAGAAATGCAAATCAAAACAACTCTGAGGTACTATCACACCTAGCAGATTAGCTAACATGACAGCAAAGGAAAGTGGTGAATGTTGGAGGGGATGTAGCAAAATTGGGACATTAATGCATTGCTGGAAGAGTTGTGAATTGATCCAACCATTCTGGGTGGCAATTTGGAACTATGCTCAAAGAGCACTAAAAGACTATCTGCCTTTTGATCCAGTCATAGCACTGCTTGGTTTATACCCCAAAGATATAATAAGGAAAAAGACTTGTACAAAAATATTTATAGCCTCACTCTTTGTGGTGGCAAAATATTGGAAAATGAGGGTGTGTCCTTCAATTGGGGAATGGCTGAACAAATTGTGGTATCTGCTGATGATGGAATACTATTGTGCTCAAAGGAATAATGAAATGGAGGAATTCCATGTGAACTGGAAAGACCTCCAGTAATTGATGCAGAATGGAAGGAGCAGAACCAGGAGAACATTGTACATAGAGGCTGATACACTGTGGTAAAATCGAATGTAATGGACTTCTGTACTAGCAGCAATGCAAGGATCTAGAGCAAGGCTGAAGGACTTATGAGAAAGAAAATTAGCCACATTCAGAGGAAGAACTGTGGGAGGAGAGACACAGAAGAAAAACAACTGCTTGAACACATGGGCTGATGGGGATATTATTGGGGATGTAGACACTAAACGATAACTAGTCCAACTATCAATAATATGGAATTAGATCTTAATCAATGATACATGTAAAACCCAGTGAAATTGTGTGTCAGCTACAGGGGGTGGGGAGGTTTTGGGGAGAGGGAAAGAACATGAAACATGTAACTATGGGAAAATATTCAAAATAAAAATAAAAATTTAAAAAATAAAATAAAAAAAAACAGAAAATAAAATGTGAGGATTCACACAGTACAATAGTTTGCTGAACTACTGTTCTGTTTAAAAGACTTGAAGTATCATGTTGATTTCCTGTTGGTTTTTTGTTTTTGTTTTATAAACTCTTATCTTCTGTATTAGAGTTGATACTAAGTATTGGCTCCAAGGCAGAAGAGGAGTAAGGCTCAAGTGAGATTAAGTGACTTGCCCAAGGTCACAGAGCTAGGAAGTATTTGAAGCCAGATTTGAATCAGGAACACTTGTCTCCAGGCCAGGAGATGCCCCTTCCTGTTTATTTTTAATAGTAATCATGATTCAATTCAGAGAAAATTACTAGCTCTTTGTATGATGGAAAATGGCTATAGGAATTGCCTGGGAAAAAAGCATTGATTAAGCTAAAATGAAAAAAGTATATTAGGGATAAAATCAATAATCTTTTCCATCTACCCATAGTTTGCAAGATGCTGCCTTGATATATTTGTTGATATTATTCCTCCATCTCAAAATGAGTTCCTTTCTCCTTTCTACCAATCCATATCCATGGAAAACTCTAAGAACTGTCAGAACATTTACCTCCTCTAGGATCTGTGTCTATTTACTAGCCTGATCACATTTTTCTTTGCCTTTCTCTCCAACTAAAGAAGCTTCTAATATCATGTTTATCACTTGATACCTATTACATTCTAGGTAAACATAAGGGATAATGACATGTCCCATTCCTTTCCACCTTCAGCCAGAATCATGTCTTTGTTCTAATAGAGTACAGATTGTATAGGAAACAGAATCATAGAATCTCAAAGTACTGAGAGGCCATTTTGTTATAATGTAAAATACCTACTATTGTCTCCTCCCCTCACGCCCCCCAAATTGTTAAGTGCTCACTCAGGCTGTGTTTGAGAATCTCAAGGGAAAAGAACCCCACCCACCACCTTAAAAGACAAACTCTGACACATTTGTACAATTCTAATTTCTAGATGTTTTTCCCCTCTTTTTTCCCCCCTTTACATTCAGCTTATATATTTTCCTCTGCAGTTTCTGATTATTATTCCAAGTCCATAAGGGTCATGCAAAAAATGTTAATGGCATGTCCTTTGCTTCTTATTGTTTATTTAATTAATTAACTAATTAAGAATATTTTCCATGGATCATGATTCATGTTCTTTCCTGCCCTCATCCTCTCCCCCTTCCTGTAGCCAATCAGCAATTCTACTGGGTTTTACACATGTCATTGATCTAGTTCCATATTATTAATATTTCCATGAAGGTGATCATTTAGAGCAGTGGTTCCCAAACATTTTTGGCCTACTGCCCCCCTTCCAGAAAAAATCTTACTTAGCCCCCTGGAAATTATTTTTTTTAATTTTAATAGCAATTAATAGGAAAGATAAATGCACCTGTGTCCATCACTGCCTCCCTGGATCGCTGCAGCACCCACCAGGGGACAGTAGCACCCACTTTAGGAATCACTGTTTAGAGTCTACATCCCCAATCATATCCAGATGGGATGTCCTTTGGAAAAGAGATTATAATACTTGAATATATAGAGATCAGTGAAGTACCACTGAGTCTTCATATCATCAGATAATTTTTTTTCGGGATCTTCAGTTGAAGATTGTATGATATGAAATATAGTTTCTCATAGACATGGACCAGTTGGTTAGTATCTGAACTGAGTCCAGGGTTAAAGAAGATACTCAAAATGTGGTTTGGCCAGTCAAAAATTGGAAGTCACTATCACTATGCTTCTTCTGCTTAGCCTGTCTCTCTTAATGAAGTCTAAAGTGACATTGTTTTTGCAGCTTCCATGACATGGTTCTAGTAGCTCCAGGCATTTTTTTCTGACTCTCCCCCAAGCCTGCCATGCTCTTCCTCTTCACATCTGCCCTTCAGATTCTCTGACTTCCTTAAAGTGTCTAGGATAAAATCCTATCTTCAAATTGTTAGCTTTCCCAACTCCTCTTAATTCCAGTGCCTTCTCTCTCAATTATTTCCTATTTATCCTGTATATAGCGTTATTGGACATATGTGTTTGTTTGTTGTCTCTCCATTAAACTGTAAGGTCCTTAAGTTCAGAAAATGTCTTTTGCATCAGTAAGTAGATGATAGGTAGATAGATAGATAAATAGATATATGGACAGAAAGAAAAAATTTAGGGGTAAGATAGGCAGATATACAGACAGAAAGACAGCTAGATGCTAGATAGATAGATAGATAGATAGAGAGAGAGATAGATAGATAGATAGATAGATAGATAGATAGATAGAGAGATAGATAGATAGATAGATAGAAAGAAACAAAGAAACAAAGAAACAAACAAAGAAAGAAAGAAAGATAGATAGATAGATAGATAGATAGATAGATAGATAGATAGATAGATAGATAGATAGAAAGAGAAATATAGATGAAAGAGCAGATATAGATTTATATTGCTGCTCATAACCTAGTCCTCTCCTATATTTCCTTTATATTTATAAGTTATTTCCTGTCATGGACTCATCTTATCTAGTGACAATGGCCTCATAGTTACTACATGAACAAAACATTTAATTTCCCATCTCTATGCATTTTTTCTGACTCTACTGTAAAACACTACCCCTTCTTTTCTCTGAATACTGACCTCTTCAGTCTCCTTTAAGTCACAACTAAAATTCCATTTTCAACATGAAGCCTTGCCAAACCACTCTTAATTAAAATGCCTTCTCTATATTAATTATTTCCTATTTATCTTATTAATAGCTTATATACATACATGTATATATATATATATATATGTGTGTGTGTGTGTGTGTGTGTGTGTTTAAATGTTGTTTTATCTATTAGATTGTAAGCTCCCAGTGCTTATTCTAGTGACTGTCACATTAACAGGTGCTTAATAAATGTTTATTGAACTAAAAATGAAAAAGTTGCCACAAAAGTCTTATTGTGCTGAAATGTTGTAAGACTTCAGAAGTATAAAACTTTAAAGTTTCATTTAAAAAATGAGGTAAAAGTTTATTTAGGGGCAGCAAGGAAAATATGGATAGAGAGCTAGACCTGGAGACAGGAGGTCCCGAGTTCCAATGTGACCTCATATTTCCTAGTTTTGTGACCCTGAGCAAGTCACTTAATCCCCATTTCCTAGACCTTACTGCTCTTCTCACCTGGATCCAATACTTAGTACTGATTCTAACACAGAAGATAAGGGTATTTTTTAAAGTTTTTTAAAAATATTTTTTAGAATTTAGTTGTGTCAAATTTGAATGATAACATTTCAATTATAACAAGATGGATAATCCTATCATTATGCATTATACTTTCAATAGCTTCTGAATGACGTTTTCTTGGACAGGCAGAAGGGTGCCAGGCATTTATTAAGCATCTACTCTGTTGTAGGCACTATACTAAATGCTACACAAACACCTTATTTGAGCTTCATAACAATCCTGTGAAATAGGTGCTCTTCTTTTTCTTATTTATCAGTTGAGGAAATGGATTCAGTAGAAGAGGTCCTCTTGTTTGACTAATCATCTCAGTCATCTGATTTTTTTTTTCCCAATGGAGTTTTTCTTTGATGGTTACATCAAAATTTTAATTTGTACACCACAATCTTATTCTTTGGATGATCAGAAGACTGGAATTACAAGTATATTCCTTTTAATCTCTGAGCAGCCAATAATGAAAATTTCTATAAATTTAAAAAATTAACCAAAACAACTGATTGCATGACAATATTTATGAATTGTAAGAAGAACCATCTGTATCTAGAGACAAGTATATAAAGTTATGTCTATATAAATTTGTAAGTTTATGCTAGAAATGCCCATATGCTTTTCTTTCTCTATATGTATATATATATATATATAAGTGCACATGAATTTATGTGTAAGTGTATACATATACATACACATATATACATTCACACATACATGTATAGACATATACACGTATTGCTTCCACATTGTAGGGGCTAGAGATATGATGCCCCCACAATCTAGGAAATCCCTGTAAACATTTTTGGCCCTCCTTTCAGAGGACAGAAGTCTGATTTTTTTTTTCTTTTTCTTTCATGGGGTGCTTACAGTACTTTATTGTAAAATTTAGGTTAAGTATTTGGTCATAGACTATATATAGGTCAATGTTAACGTATATCTTTATTTGTAGTCTTTGTGTGATGTCTGCTGGCTTTCAGGTTCCTTTCAGAAACTAACATTGCTTATTTTAACTTTAAAAAAGAAATTTTGTATATTTATGCTATTAAAACATAAACTATATTGATATCATATAATATTGTATGAATATTTTATTTATTTCTGAGTTTCTCAACTTTTTTTGTGTTGTTTGTCACCTGCAGCTTCCACAAAACTTCCCCCACGTTCCCGTATACTTTCTTTGGCCAACTGGAGATTTATTGAAATTGTAATAGAAAAGATTATGATGTGGAAAAGATACTTCTTGTGTGTGTGTATGTGTGTGTATGTGTATACATACATACCTATGTGTATACATAATTTTTGTATGTTTTTGCACATATAGCAAAGTCTGTCATGTTTAGCATTTCTTCTCATTTTATCTAGACCAGGTCTACCACTTTTTTTAAAAAAATTTCACATTCTGATTAAGTTATCAGTTATAAAACAGAAAAATGACAAAGGCTAGGCAATCAGTGTTAAGTAACTTGCCCAGGGCACACACTTAGGAAGTGTTTAAGGCCACATTTGAACCCAGGACTTCCCATCTCTAGGCCTGGCTCTCAATCTACTGAGCCACCTGGCTTCCTCAACCAGGTATATCTCTAAGGAGTTTCTCACAAATGATACTCTTTGGCTCCTTTGACATTCCAATGTAGTTTCGGTAAGTCATATCAGGGAAAACAATCAAACTATGAAACCATGGCAAAAGAAACATTTAAGCCAAGCAAAACAAAAAATAATAAGCAATCACTGTAGACATGTAAAACAGGGTCAGAATTCTCCACAGCTTTCTATGCTACCAATGAGAATATGCCTTTAATGCCATCATTTAATGCCACAACTATTTTACACACACACACACACACACACACACACACACACACACATTGTCACCCCCTTGCTCTATTTCTTAAAAACTAGAGCTTACATTCCCTCTGTAACTAACAATACTTTTGCTTATACTTGAAAACCATTAAATGTTTGTTTTATTGGCTCAACCATGCAGGGTTTCCTACAAGTCTTAAGATTTAATATTAATTTAATATTATAAAACTGCACCATGACTTTTAGACTATCATTTATAATTGTCCTGAATATTTTGGTAAAAGGTGACCACAGAAGCAAATGATAACTTCCCTTCCTAATCATGAAACCACATTTATGATAGGCAATCATGAAGAACAATTACTGAAATCAGTACTTTTAATTATTCAAAACAAGACCTATTTGGGAGGAATATTTCAATTTATACTTATAGAAAAAATGCTACCAAACAGGTTCAAATATCAAGTTATTAGTTGGGACTAAAAATGGATATTGCTACCTTTTTTTTTCTAATGTGGATTTGCAACATCAGCACAGCAAAAATTAAAGTGCAACAAAGACAGGATCTGACATAATTATGTAAAAATATTTCGAAAAATAGAAAATGCAGGGAATAGGGATATTTTCATATTAAGACCAAATGGACCCATTTGTAATTGTGCTCCTAGTTAAGTCCTTAACAAAATAAACAATTCCTCTCTATCAATCAGTCAGTCAGTGGTTCTCTTTGGCTGAATAATGGTCATACTTACATTCCTGATATTCAAGACATTGATCACTTTTCCAACTTTTTTTTTTATCATTTTATTACCTTCCACTGTTTTTATGTTCCAAAAAACAGTACTCTGTCCCTGGACACAACCCATGCTTTGTAATATCCTTGCCTCTAGTGATGTTGTTGGAATGTTCTTCACCTAGTCATCCCTTAAGGATAAAATCAAATATTCTCCTATGAAGCCTTTGCTGATTTTCCTATTTGATAAAGATCTTCTCTTGGCAGACCTCGCATAGCACTTCCTCACTTGTACCACTTCTCTTAATTTTGTTAATTGTGAGTTTTTAATGACAGCATGCTTTATTGTATAGAAGACCATCCAAGTAACCAGAAATAAATGGGGTCAAGACTTTTCTATGACATATCCTGAGCTAGTCACTTAACTACCCAGTTCTCAAGGGAGCTCTGTCATATGATAAACTGCAGGGAGCTGGTTTGTTTTATTAGAGGAAATTTCCTTATATGAGAAATCTCTATATTGATGAAATTGCAAGTTGTATCACTTTAATTATTGTGTATTATTATTTGTTATACTTATCTATGGTTGTCTTAACCCACTACTAGACTTTAACAGCTTTGAGGATAAACATATTTTTTTCAGAGTGCTTAGCACAATGCTTATTGTACCCAGAAAAATAAATAACAAATGTTTGGTGAATGAAATAATAATAACACTGTCTGTGCTTTTATTGTTGTGTTTTACATGTCTAGAAAGCTTTAGATTGGTTTGGGTTTGAAGTCTGCTTTACAGTCTGAGGATCTAACTGAATTTGCCTGTGGGTGAGGGTTGGAAGCAACATATGAGGCTTTTAATAAAATAATCCAGGTTGGAACTTTCAATAGTTCTCTGAATAGAGTCAAACAGCCTGTTGTGACAGTTGTAGCTCTGAACTTCTCTATTTACCCTCACTAATGGGATTGTCTCATCAATGTTATCTTAGCTAAAACAAGAAGGCATTTAGTTAGTGACAACTTAATTGTAGGAGAGGAGAGAGTTCATAGACTAGTCATGTTTACTTGATGTGCAGATGGTAGCTCAATGCAAATGGCTTGTATGAAAAAGGGTAACATTTTGGGAACAGCTAAGTTAATTACAGAGTTGTAGCCCGTAACCATCTGGCTGCCAGTATTAATCAGGGTGAGTACTTCCATCATAGCGAGATGGGTCTTGCTCAACCATATCAACTACCACTGGGATCTCTGTTGGCCTTTCTCTAATTAGTGCTTTCTCACATACGTGGTTCATTCTGTGACCTGGCCCAAATCCTAGCAAAACACTGGTGTTTAATATGTATTTGTGAAAAATTAGGAACAACTCTTCTTTCACCATCAGATCTCTATCCTTCAGAACTTTTCCTGAGGTTGCTTTGCATGGCCTCTAAACTAACTTTGATTCTAGCAAAATTTGAAATGTTTCATTTAAGAATATGTCAGTGTTTATTGCAACTAGATGCCTTACATGGTTACAGGAACTGATAGTATGTTAATAGATTCTTCAGCTTGGAGTTTATAATGTAGAAAACTCAATTTTTATTCTTACTTTAGCCTTAATATCTGAACTGTTTAATCTGAGTCAATTAAAAGGTATTTAGGAACTATAATATATTTGCTCTATATTGTAAGCTGCCAGAAAGAAACAATTCAATATCATGGAACCATGAAAAGATTCAACAGCTTCCATATTAAAATATTAAAAGACTGGAAGCCCTGGAATATAATGTATTGGAAGGAAATAAAGGTCAGATTTTCATCAAGAATAACTTATCCAGAAATGCCTCATTATAGACCTTAAAGGGAAAAAATGAAAATTTAATAAAATAGAGAACTTTTAAAAATTTATAATGAAAAGACCAGAATTGAACAGAAATATTTTTTCAAATTGTCAAATATAAGATTCAAGAGAAGAATAAAAAGATAAACATGGGAGATAAATCAAATGGGATTTGGTATATATTCCTATATGGAAAGATAATACTTTTAACTCTTAAGAACTTTATCATTATGAGGACAGTTGGGAAGAGAGGCATGGTTGTCAGTTAATTATGATGGAATAATTAAAAAAATTAAATTGGGGGGTGGATCCAAGATGGTCAAGAAGGTACATAGACCCACCTGATCTCTACAAAGTTACCTTACAAAAAAACTAGGAAATAAGGTATTCTATCCTAGTTTTTTGGTAAGGTAAAAGTAGAAATTTAATAAAATAGAGAACTTTTAGAAGTTTATAATGAAAAGAGCAGAATTGAATAGAAATATTTTTTCAAATTGTCAAATATAAGATTCAAGAAAAGCATCAAAAGATAAAGATGGAAGAGAAATCATACAGGATTTGGTATATATTCCAAATGGAAAGATAATGCAACATAATCCTCAAAAAGATGGGATGAAATAATTTTTCAGTCTAAAACAACTTAAAAGGGTGGCACAGAAGATCTAGTACTCTGGGGTACAAATGGAACACAAAGGATCAAGTTAATGGTTAGCCCCACCATGGCAACAGGCCTTAGTGGCAGATAACTCAGTAGCAAAGGCTTTGGGAGCTCTCAGTTGTAAAAGGGGGATTCAGATAACTGCTCAGAAGGAGATTATAGGAGCCCCTTTGCTGGTTCTTGGTGAAGGCTCTTCCAGTGTTGCCCAAAATTCAGATCCATATGCAGTCCTGAGGTATTTCTCAGGGTGAGGAGGAACATTTGTACATGTCATCACTTTGGGCCACAGCAGGGGACCCTGGTCATAGTTCCAAGACAGAAAAGAATGTTTTTGGTTACTCAAAGACTAGAGGCAAGAGAGTATTAAACACACCTTTCCTCATATAGTACCACCTTGGAAAAACTGAGAGCAGATGGATTCCCACAACCAACTGGGAAGGCAGCTACAAAAAAGACCTAAAGCTTAGAAAAATGCTCCTTCACCACAGTTACAGAGGCCTAACAGTTGTTTGTTTATTTTTTTAATTAAAAGAAGAGAAGAAGCCTGGAAAAAGAGCAAACAAGAATAGAAACCCAATAGAATAAGTCAATACTGTTGTATTCAAAACCTCCAAGAAAAATATGAATTTCTAGTAAGCCCAGAAAGAATTAATGGAGGAGGTCAAAAAGTATTTTTAAAATCAAATAAGAGAGGCAGAAAATAATTGGTTTAATAAATGAAAGTGATACAAGAAAATGATTTGAAAAAAAGGTCAATGTCTTGGTAAAAGAAGCGCAAAAAATTCTAAAGAAATTTAAACCTCATAACCAAAATAGACCAGTTGGCAAAAGAAACAAACATCCAATGAAAAGAAGAATTTTTTAAAAAGTTGAATTGACTAAATGGAAAAAGATGTACAAATATTCCAATGGGGAAAAGAACTCTTTAGAAAGTAGAATTGGTCAAATGAAAACAGAGATACAAAAGCTCACTCAAGAAAATCATGTTTTAAAATTTTGAATTGGGCAAATGGAAGCTAATGACTCCATGAGATATCAAAAAACAATGAAATGAAGTCTAAAAAATGAATATATATATATACATATATATATATGAGAGAGAGATAGAAAAAGAGAGAGATAGAGAGAGAGAGAGAGAGAGAGAGAGAGAGACAGAGACAGAGACAGAGACAGAGACAGAGACAGAGACAGAGACAGAGAGACAGAGACCTGGAAAACAAATCCAAGAAAGAAAATCTAAGAATTATTGGACTATTTGAAAGCCTTTCAAGAAAATATTAAAGAAAAGATCCAGGATATTATAGAACCAGAAGGTAAAATAGAAGTAGAAGGAATGCACTAATCACCTTCTGAAAGAGATCCCCCCTCAAAAAACTGCTAGGAATATTAAAGTCAAATTCTAGAACTCTCAGATCAAAAAGAAAGTATTGTAAACAGCCATAAAAGAAATAATTTGAATATTATTGAGCCACAGAATTACAAAACAAAAGCTTTAGCAGCTTTTACTTTAAAGGATTGTAAAACCTGGAATATGATATTCTAGAGAGCAAAGGAGCTAGGACTTCAAATAAAAATCATTTACCCAGCAAAACTGAGGATAATCCTTCTGTGGAAATATGGTTATTCAATGAACTAAAGGACTTCCAAACATTACTGATGAAAAGACCAAAGTTAATGGAAAAAAATTTATTCCTTAATGCAAGACTAAAGAGAAGCATAAAAAGGTAAGCAGGAAAGAGAAATCAAGACATTCAGTAGTTAAGTGTTTTTATCCCTACATGGGAATATAATTCTTCTAACATCTAGGAAATTTATCATTATTAGGGCATTTAGTAGGAATATATATATATGTATGTGTATATATATATATATATATATATATATGTGTGTGTGTGTGTGTGTGTGTGTGTGTGTGTGTGTGTGTGTGTGTGTATAAACAAAAGCCAAGAGTGTAAGTTCAATATGATGGGATAATAGAAATAATTAAAATTGAGGCATGAAAAAAGGAATGTATTGAGAGGAAGGAAAAAGGAAAAAGAGAATGGAGTAAATTAATGACCAAAAGAGGCATGAAAGAGCTTATATAGTTGAGGGAAATGTAGGAGAGATGGGGAGGGGAACATGTGATCCTTATTCTCATTAGAATTGATTCAATGAGGGAAGAATATACATAAGCAATTGGTAATAGAAATCCATCTTACCTTACAGGAAAGTGGGAGGAGAGGAATAAAGAAGGGTGATGGGGCTCTTAGAAAAGAGAGCAAATTGGGGGGAGCTGGTGATCAGAGATGAAAAACGAAATAGAATGAAATAATCAAAATGGCACAGAATTTTTTTTACAAGTCTCTAATAAAGAACTCATTTCTCACATACTTAGAGAAATGAATCGAATATATAAGAATACAAATCATTACCTAAATGATAAATGATCAAAGGATATGAACAGGCAGTTCTCAGACAAAGTAATTAAAGCTCCAGATACTCATGCAAAAAATGCTTTAAATCTCTGTTAATTAGAGAAATGGAATTAAAACAACTCTTAGGTACCATTCCACATTTATCAGATTGGCTATTATGACAGAAAAGGAAAATGACAAAACTTGGAGGGGATGTGGTAAAATTGAGATATTCATGCTCTGCTTGGAGATTTGTTAGCTGATTCAATCATTCTGGAGAGTAATTTGGACCTAAGCACAAAAAACAATTAAACAATACATACACTTTGAACCAGCAATAGCATTACCAGGTTTGTATCCCAAATTTATATAAATAAAAATGTGTGTGTGTGTGTGTGTGTGTGTAAAGGGAGGGAACCTATATGTACAAAAATATTAAAGCAGCTTTTTTGTGGGGTCAAAAATTGGAAAATGAGGGAATACCCATCAATTCGGGAAAGGCTAAATAATTTATAGCATATGGTTATAATAGAATATAGTTTTGCTATAAGAAATGACAAGCAAGAGAACCTCAGAAAAACTTGGAAAGACTTGCATGAATTGAAGCAGAGTAAAATACACAGAACCCAAAGAACAATATACACAGAGATAGTAATACTGCACAAGAAAACTATGAATAACTTAGCTATTCTTAGCAATACAATGATTCAAAGCAATTCCGAAGGGCTCATGATAAAAAATAAATCTGCTTAAACAGAAAACAGCTGATTGAATCTGAATCCAGATGAAAACAAACTTTTTTCACTTTTTTTTTTGGTTGAACTTTTTCCCACAAAATGATTAATATGGGGAAATGGTTTACATGATTGTACATGTAAAATTTTTTGAGATTGCTTGCCATCTCAATGTGGGCTGGGGATGTGAAGGGTGGTAAGTAAGGAGGGAAAGATTTTGAGAATTAAAATTATTTTAAAAATGTTGGAAACTAGAGAAAATAAAATAAACTTTAAAAAATTAAATTAAGAAATGAGAAAGACTGATGCACTGGGGGAAGGGAGATGAAGAGAAGCAACAAAAAATTCATAGAATATAAAGAATATGAAAGAAAGATTTTTTTATAGTGAGGGAAATATAATTCTTGGACATTACTATCACTACAATTGGTTCAAAGGTGTTATATTTATATTTATTTGAGTATATAAATCTATCTTACCGTAGAGTAGGAGGAAAAGGAGGTTAAAGAAAGGAGGGTATTGTAGAAGGGAAGGCAAATTGGGGTAGATGGTGGTCAGAAGCAAAACACTTTTAAGAAAGCATAGGATGACCAAAGAGAGAGAAAAAAAATAAAAATTGGGGGAAGCAAGATGGAGGAGAATATAGAATTAGTAATCATAATTGTGGATGTGAATGGGATGAACTCACTAGTAGAATAGAAGCGATTAACAGATTATATTAAAAAACAAAAAAAAATACAATATATTGTTTTTAAGAAACATACTGAGACTAGAGGAGAATCTGTTAGCTGAGAGAATAAACAACCAGTTGAAAAGAGGTAATCAGGGAAATGGAATGTTCCTAAAAGTTATCATAGGTGAATTAATATCAATATTAAACATATATGCACTAAATGGCACAACAATACTAGCAGAGGACCATAGGTTTCCTGTATCAGGCTTGGATAAATCTAGTCATAAAATAAATAAGAAAGAAGTTAAGGAGAATACAATTTCAGAATATGTAGATATGATAGACTTCTGAGGAAAAGGAATGGGGCATACAATTAAAAAAAAAGAAACAAAAATCAAAAATCCCCAATTAAGCCTTAATCAAAAATGAAATCCTGAAAATCAAAAGAAAAGTAACAAAAATTGCATGTAAGAAAACCAGTGAACTAATAAATAAAAAATAGAAGCTTACTTTATGGGAAAACCATATAATAGTAAACCTTTGATTAACTTGTTTTTAGAAAAGAAAGAAGAAAACCAAATTACTAGGAAAAATGTAAAGGAGGAATTCACCACCAATGAAGATGAAATGAAAGCTATTATTGGAACTACATTTATATTTATACCAGATTTTTTGTTATAGCAAAGATTTGAAAATTGAGAGTATGTCTCTCCACTAGGGAATGACTGAACAAGTTGTGGTATATGATTTTAATACAATACTACTGTTACCTAAAAAATGCTGAAAAAGATGATCACCAAAAAATCTAGAAAGACTTATATGAGCAGAACCAAAAGAAAGTCATACATAGTAAAAACGATAGCATGCAATGATCAATAGTGAATTATTTAACTATTATCAACAACATTACAAGGGTCTAGGACAACTCCAAGGGACTCATGATCAAAAAGACTCTCTATTGCCATTAGAAGGAACTGACAGATTGAATGAAGACTGAAGAATCCCATTCTTCACTTTATTTCCTCCATGAATTTTTCTCTATTCTAAGTGATATGTGTCTTCTTTCCTTATATGACAAACATGGAATTGTGCATTATATGATGATACATACCTGTCCTATATAATTTTATTTGTTGTATTTGGAGAGCAGGGAATGATAGGAGGAAGGTAGAGAACATAGACCACAAAATATCAGAAAAAAATCATTAAAAATTATGTTGAGATGTTAAAAAAAGAATAGATGAGTGCTCAGATTAAATTAAAACACGTGAAAAAGGAAAAGGAAATAATGAACAGGATAGTTTCAGAAAAATTTGGGAAGAATCAAATGAATTTATATAATGTTAAGTGAGCACAACTAGAAGAATGTTGTACACTCTAATGACAATATTGTACGATGATCAACTATGAATTATTTAGCTTTTCATATTAATATAATGATCTAAGACACGTACAAAAGTCTTATGATGAAAAAGGTCATCTACCTCAAGGGAAAAGAACTGACTGGCCCTTAATGCACATCAAAGTATAGTGTTTACATTATGTTTCTTTTTTATCTGTTTTCATTTGCAACATGACTAATATAGAAATACATTTTGCATTTCTTTACACATATAACATCAATTGGTGGAAGAGATGGGGGAGAGAATCTGGAATTCAAAATTTAGAAAGTAACAATAAAAATAGCATGTAATTGAGAAATAATTAAACAAAAACATATCGGGGAAAAAGGATATATGTGATGTTTACCTTTATTCTCTATATTTTATAAAGTTCTGTTTTTATATTTGTTAATTCCCTGTCCTTATAAAAGTAAATATTAATAAGGAAAACACATACAATTTGGGGTTTACGAAAAGTGGGTTTCCTTATTTTTGATCTTTGTGACCTTGACCAAATTACTTAGCATTCTGAGTCTTAGTTTACTCATCATCAGCAAAAGGAGTATGGAATAAATAATCTTTTAAATCCCTTTTAGCTCTAAATCCTCAAATATTGTGACCTACTAAATAACAGTTTTGCCTCTTTTGTCAAATGACATACTATAATATGGCTCCCCTTTTGACAAGGCTGCAGTGGCTCCTCATTATCTCTAATATAAAATCCGAATATGTCAACCTTATTGAAGCTATTCTTTCCTGAAATTGTCTCATCTCTTATTTATGGTTTCATTTAGCTCTGATTGGGTCTCTGTCCTAGATTTCATAGAACAGCAGAGTCTTAGAATTTGAAGGTGTTTTGTTCAATTTCCTCTCCATTGAAGAAAATGCTCAGATATTGCCATGAGTACTACGTATTTAAATGCTTCTTGATATCTTTAAGAAGTGAGCCCATAATATCACAACAAAGTGTATTCTTTTACTAATAGATGGAGTGAAGAACGACAAATTTCCCACATACAGCTTGATGTCGGCTTCAAAGATTATAACCATCTTCAAATGTTAGATCCTCTTATCACATTAGGGGTTCTAGTACTATCATTTGTCACCTGTTTGATCTTGTATAACTTGCCTGTCTCATTTTCCTTATTTAAAAAATGAGGGGACTGGATTAAATAGATGAATCTAAGTCCCCTTCTTTCTCTAAGCTTATGATGTTTTGATCCAATTATAAGTAAATAAAACCCTCTAGATATAGGCATATGGCAGATTTCTCTCAGATGAATTTTTAAAAACTAACAGATAAGATTGTAGGAATACATGTTAATGTCATGAACTTCATACAAATCCACATGAATACGTACTAGAAGAAGGGGACAGATGGAAAGAGAAAAGAATAATCACTGCAATGTTGAACAAAAAAAAAAAATAGGGAGAGGGACTTTTGATCATGTTCTTTAACTTCCTGATACTTCATCCACTGTAATACCTAAATTCAGATAACTTTTTTTTTGAGAATGAATTTACTTTGTAACTGTCTTTTTATTTCCAATGCAAAGAGCCTAAAATAGTATAAGGAAAAACATGTACAATATTTGAAAGACTGGAAATAAGAATCAAGTGCTCAGAATTGTGCAATTGCAGATTATCTTAGTTATTTCTTTTTTCTTTTTTTGTGAAAGTTGTGATTTTTGGAGGGAAGATTCAGAGAAAATCGAGGAAAGTCTCAAATCTCCTTTGCATCTTGATTCCTACTTGAATCACATTCATATTTTGATAATGATTTTTACTTCTTGTGAGGCCCATAAATTATTGGGACAACTAATTGCTTATTGAGAGAAAGGACATGCTTCTCTGATATTCCGCATGTAAAGGAGATCAATTAGTTGGCTTCCATTTTTAATTTTCAAAGTGTAAACTATATCCAGAATTGTTGCTCAAATACTTCCTCAAAGTCTCTATCAATAGATGAAAGGAAGAAAGGAAAGAAATAAGCAATAAGTATCCACCATGTATATAAGGCACCAGTAAGTACTTTATAAATTGTACCTATCATTTTATTCTTACAAAAACTCTGGGAAGTAGGTATTACTTGTTATTTCCATTTTACAGTACTGGAAATAGAGCTTACCAAGCTCTCTATATTCAGGTTATCTCTTGAAAGTAAGGAGACACTGGCTCTTTAAATCTGGACAGAAGAATCTGTCCTTCTTGACAAGTAAATCACTATGTCAATAATCTAGGCTATGGGAAACAAATTAAAAAACCTTCAGCAATTTAGAAGAAATGACCAGAAAGTTCATCATCTCCCAAATGGAGGAAAGGCACAATGGAAAGAGTGTACAGCTATATTCCTTGCCAGATGTTAGCAGAAGTGTGTTGCTAATTAAGAAAAAAAAATCATTTTTACTTGAGCACTTTTCATAAGGCAGATAAGAAGGGATGACTGGCTTTTTTTTTTTTTTTTTTAATTCTTGTTGTCAGACACTGGGGGAATATGACAGCCTTTACAAGTTTTTTCTCCCAGTCATAAAACTGCTTTAATGGACAGAGGTTCATTTAATAATACAACTAGCACCTGGATGTTTTGGAGCAAAGTGCCACTAAGTCCTGCATAATATTAAAAGTGCATTTTTTACCTGGGGCCTACAAGACTCTATGTTCAAGAATCTCACCAAACAGAAAGAAACAATTTGTGTAATGGAGCAGAAAATGCTCAAAAGTCCTCAAGGGCCCCTCAAGGGGTCTAACTCAATCTTCTCCCAGTCTCTTATCTCAGAGGCCCCTCAGCGGGTGGGCAGCTTAACTGAACCTTCTCCCTGGTCCTTATCTCACTTCCCTTCTGTCCACTGGCCTGACCCTCCCTGGTTGCTAACAGCACCACATTTTGCTTAATTTATATTTTCAAACACAGCAATCCAATCCTTTAAAATACGCGCCAAGGAAAAGTTCCAGCCAACTTATTTTCCTATATATGTTCTGTGCATACTTATGGGGGGTGTGATTCTCTCTCATGTAAGGAGGACACCCTGGTCAGCCAGTTATTAAAGGTCCCTAAAACTTCTAAACCTTAGTTTTTGGCATTTTTCAGGAAGTGTCCCACTTCATTTGGAGCCTTTTTTTTTTTTTTTTTTACTTTTGTTTGTTAATCCAGGGAGTTTGAGCTCAGACTTGTATAACTCTGAAATTGGTTTCTTGAATTTTCATTGACTGTGATGTTTCTCTTCCTGTCTCTACCTCTTCAAAAATATGCTTTAAGAATCTCTGAAGTATTGCCTTTTGCCGTAGGCCTTTTCTGATCCTTTTCCACTCCAAAAGCTTAAATCTGCTTTGTCTGCATTTTATATACAGCTACATATGTTGATGTTCCCTTCCCTGCTATATTGCAAGCTCCTTACTGGCAAATATAGTTTTGTGTTCACAACTGTATCTCCAGTGCCTAGATAAGTGCCTCATGTGCATTGAAAGAACTTAAATGTTTGATTGGTTTATTGGGGAAAACTTTTCCAATACTCAATTATTTCTGAACCCAACTGAAAACTTGAAAACTTATCATAATACTCTTCCAGGTCATGGAAATTATTCTTATGTCTTACAATTCTCACAGGAAGACCCATTCAAATTCACACTTTTTAGGTAAAGCTCAGAATACTTCCACAGTCTAGCCCAAGGCTAAATGTCACATCCAAACGGATAATAATCTGGTCATTTGCTTTCTAACTTCAAAATTTTTCCTTCAATGAGACAATACTTTCACTATTTCCCCAAATCTACCAAATTATTTCAGGACTCCCCGCTTTGGCCTTACTTTTCCCCTCTTGCAGAATGTCCTACTTTATTTTTACAAATCTAAATCTTATCTTTGTCTCAAGATTTATTCTCCTCCCTGTGGTCTTTTTAGGGCACTACTATAATGATTTTCATTTCCTCTGAATTCTGTTTGTTCCCATTTTCCATATGACTCTTTTTGAGAAAATCAAAAAATGGAAGCTTCTAGAAGAAAGGAGTCATATATTATATTTTGTTTATATCTCTCTTGGAAAATAGTCATGTCAATATTTTAAAAGTTTTAGGGATTCACAATTTCACCTTCATCAGCATTCATTTCATCAATGCATTTGACAATCTAAGTTTTTGTAGATTATATTCAAGAATGATTTTGGGCCCAAGAGACAAGAGGTGCTAGGTTTAAATCTGGCCTCAGACATTTCATATCTGTGTGACCTGTGCAAGTCACTTAATACCCATTGCCTAACCCTTAACACTCTTCTGCCTTGGAACCAATACACAGTATTGATTCTAAGACAGAAGGTAAGAGTTTTTCAAAAAAGAATCATTTTGGCTCAAAATGATTAGTATGGAAATATATTTTTCATGACTGCATATGTGTAAAACTTACACAAAATTGGTTATCTTCTGGGGGAAGGAGAGAATTTGGAACTCAAAATTTTAGAAAACATGTAAAAATACTTTTATATATAATAGGGAAAATAAAGTATCATTAAAAAATTATTGTGGCTGAAAAATTCATCATCCTTTTGTGAATTGGGAAAAATTACTCCTTTTGTTAATCTTGTTCCAAAAAATAAATATACAGTCCTTCAGTTGTCAAATATTCAAAGCCTCTCTACCTCGGTATGACCTGCCAAACCACTGTTAGCATTGACTTCAAGGATCCTTTGTCACTTTTACAACAGAATGAAGTATCAAAGGGGTACTTCAGTGGATGAACATTATAGGTCATTCAATTAAAGCATGTTGAATAAAAGGAAATTTTGCTTTATTGAGATCTGTTTGGTTAGTTAGCCCTCAGCATTATTTGACTTTGTTTCTCAATTTATTCCTGCTGGATAAAAATAAATATTATTTAAATTTTTCTTCTGGAAATGCTGAGACACAATAACCAAGATCACATCATCAGAGATGAAACTTAAATTAAAAAGCAGATCTCTTTATTCTCTGTTCATGTGCAGAGAGATACTATTTTCAGTACATTTAACCTCTTCCTCCATAATATAAGAGAACACCATAAACTTTATTTAAAGGAAGCACAATTCAAGGTTAAATCTATACATCAGAAAAATTGAAACCCTCCCCACCTGGAGTCATCACTAACTACCAGTAAACTTTGTACAAACATGAGCAAAAGATTGAATGTTGTAATTATGAAGCTAATAAAAAGAGCAGTTAAGATTACGGTCACATTTCTTGGAACTAACCTATAATCACCTTGAGTAGATTATTGTCCATCTCTGTTTCTATTGAACAATCCCTAAAATGGGTCTTAATATGCATGTAAGGGATGATGAGAAGGAGAAAAAATAAATGCTAATTGAAAAATAAGTAATTAAAAAATAACACATCAAGCCCAAAGAGCAAAGTGAAAAGCTGTTAAAGATAATAAAAAAAAATTTTAAAGAGTGTTTTTGGACCATGGATTTATGGATCTCTGATAAAAAGTCACAATAAAACATTTTCTTTAGATTTGTTCAAATTTATAGTTGACTTACTAGCTATTCATCATCATCATCATCCTCATAATTTGCTTCACCTTTTATTCTACAGTTTCCTTCTTTCCTTTCCTTTTTTTTTATTTGTACCATGTTGTGCTGTCATGTCATACAGTATGAGCCTGGACATATTAAACAACCAGCAATTACTAAAAGAATTAATTAAAAATATAATAGTAAAGTACCTGAATAATGTATGAATGATTGATTGGTTGTCATTCCTAAAAGCTAAAATTCAGATTAAAAAAGACCTAAAAAAGAGATAGCAATTATTTGTTTCTGTGATTGGTGGCTCTCCTTTTGAATTCATATCAGACCTTTTCGCTAAATATCCTAAGATTAGTTTGATGATTAAGAAACAAATTTGACTAGGACATGAGGATAAGATACCTGTGGGGATTTCCATGGAGCGTTCTGTCATTTTCTGGATAACGAGCCTCAGCAACCCATCCTCTAGGTAGAGCAGCAGGATTCCAGAATCCTCTGACAGCGCTGTTGACAGGAGCAGACCATCTCTGTTCCAAGTTCGAAACTGGAAACTCACCGAGAGCCCATCAATTTGGGGGGTGCCGGGCAGTAACAAATAACTGCTGCTGGAGTTGACAAACGTGATGGGAACGATTTGTGGTTCTGAGCAGGAAAAAGTGACATTGCCCTGGAAAACAATAAAAAGCAAACACATAAAAGCCATTTTTTATTCTACAATCTGACAGCTGATATAAACAACCACCAGAAGCTGACCTTAATTTCAGGATCACTCAACATTCAGCTTTGAGTTATTAAAAGAAAATATGTCAAGTAGGCTCATAGACACAAGCTAGGTGGTTGTAGGTTCTTATTTGGAGAGTCACAATGCCATCTGACACCCTGGGATAGTTCAAATGGGAAGCTTGAGAGAGCTTTATAATTTTTTCTAAGGAACTGAATAAAGAAGGCACTTGGTAGATAAAAAACATCCCAAACAGAAATCAGCAGATCATATGCTAAAAGACCATATTGTGTCTACATGATGACTAAATGACAGATAAGCCCAGTAAGTGTAAATATGTATATGTGTGTGTGTGTGTGTGTGTGTATATATATATATATATACATATATGTATATATATATAGTTCCATGTTCGTTCATTTAATGCCAAATTTTAATCAATCCATAGTCAATCAATAAACATTTATTAAATAACTGCTATGTGCCAGGTACTGTGCTAAGTATTGAAAATACAAATAAGAAATATAGTCCCTGATGTTAAGGAACTTAACTGAGGAAGACAATCCACAAAATGAAGCTGAAAAGGGGAAAGGAGAAAGGTACTCAATAAGGGTGTGTGGCAGAAAAGTCAATAGGAAAGTAAGTGGATGGAAAATGAAGAGATGGCTGGTCTAAGTGGCATGGGACTCTGGGTTTCGTTTTGTACACACCAAATTATAGAAATGCTTCAGACCAAACTGTAAGCAGGAAAATCCCTTTCCTTCCTTGCATTCTTGTTAATGTTGGGGAAAAGGTGACCCTGAAGATCAAAAACTCACAATAAGAAAGTCCCCTGAGAAAAATATTTGCCTTGGATTTTCCCATAGATTTTGAGATGGACACAGATATACATATTCTGGTTATGCCCTATATTGTCAGTTGTAATCTAGGACATTGACTTGTCCCCTAAGCTATACCAAGCCAAACTCTATGTCTTCAGTACATAAAACAGAGTTCTGAGCCTGATCAGGTGACCAACACCCCACTTCTGCTTGAATTCACAACCTTCTCTGGTGTGAAGATGGGATTAACTCTCCCCTGCCCATTTTTAGATTTAATCACCAGAAACATATATACACCACTTATCCTTAAGTGGGGGGTGATCTGTGACTCAACTCTCTGATAGTGGGTGACAAATCAAAGTTGACTGACTGCTCCCTGGGCAGTCCTAAGCAAAACTTTAGTTGTAATTGGTCCACGTAAAGAGGAAGGAAGGCACAGGAAGTGAGGAAAGGAATGGTCTATAAAAGTGGAAAGAACCTCCTTTGAGTAGGTCTTTTGCCTTCAACTTGACCCTGGAGGAATTCCAGCTGAGGACCTCGGACTGCCTTTCTATTTTCCCTTAGAACTACCAAGTGGGTGAGTGAAAAAGGATGACTCCTTTCCCTGGCTTGTTCTGGAGGTACTAGCCTCCGAGAGGCCTCTCCTCTTGGAGAAGGCCTTGTGGCTAAAACCCTTATTTAATTTACCTCTGGGCCTCCTTTGCTGGACCCTCTTGAGCCCTGCCTATTTTGGAGAGGCTAGAGTAAATATCTACTCTCTGATTGTCTTACTTTCACTCTTTCTCCTTTTGTAAATAAACTACCATAAAAAGTAATTTGAAATTAAGTCATAATTCCTGGCTACCACACTCTTATAAATTTAGTCAAACCCTTTAATTTTTAACCTTTACACTGGTCAGGTAGCACCAATTGCCAATAGGGTATAAAAAGACCCAAAATCCATCCCCTGGGAGAGGCAGAGTCCACACTTGAGCCTGTCTCCCGACTTTTCACCATAACTCCCTAAATTAATAAATTTCTCTTTTTATTTTTAAGCTAAGTTTTGGAGTCTTGCATTCTTGCAAAGGGTATCCATCCTGAACCCCAGGGCTCACCTAAAGCTTCCCACAACATAAGTACCCCTCCTTTATAGGAGGTTCTAAGAAGAGCTCCCTCTACTTCACTCTCCAATCAGAGAAGTCACAGGATCAGAGGGTACTGATAAGGTATGTGCACCAAGGCTGATGTGATCTGGCAAGTTGATGAGATTCCTAGGGGCAAGATGGAAAAGTCCAAAGGAATACAGTCAGGTGGGAATTTGTTCAGAGATCACAGGTTTATGTAATAAGAACTAGTAAGATTAAGAACTAGAAAGGTTAAGTATTTTGATCGAGATCCCATAAGAAGGGGCAAGAACAAAATTGAACTCAAGTCCTTTGACTCCAAAAGTAACTTCTTAGCTGCTCAGGGTTATATAGACAAAACAACTAGGTGGATAATTACATATTCTACTTTACAAGCACACAGTTATGTTGAGAATAGCAGAAAATATCCATGATGACAAAAGAGAGGGAATTAATAAATCTATAGGCAGAGGAATAGTTGTAGATACAGGATCAACATTGCCTTTGCAACATCATCTGCATATTCATTATAATGCCACTCAAGGCCAAAAATACCAAGTCAAAACAAACAAAAACATTATTTAGGTGTCTTGACCTGGTGGATAAATTGCAAAACTTATAGGCAAGAAGGCAAGTCAAAACTTGTCTCAATTTCCTTATCTGTAAAATGGTGATGATAAAAATTCATGTTACCTTCTTCAGGATTATTGTGAATTTCAAATGAGAAAATGCCAATAAATTATATTGTAAATATGAAATCATGATAAAAATATCAGTTATTATTGTGATTATCTGCTACATACTTGAAGATAAAATAAAACATGTCACTAAGTACTTGAATATTTTTTACATATATGAAGTGCGTATGAATTTTATTTCAATAAGAACTATATAGAAATCATTAATAGCCTCCATCTTAATACTCTGAGAATGGACAATAAAAAACAGATAATCTGGCTAGGTGGCCCATCAAATAGAAAGCTAGACCTCTACTTTGGAAGACCTGAGTTCACATTCAGATTCAGAAACCAACTTGCTCTGTGATCCTGAGTAACTCACTTAACTTCTTCATGCATCAATTTCCTCATATGTAAAATGAAGGGATCAGAATCAGTGTCTTCTAATGTTGCCAGCTGAAAATCTGATCCTGTGAACTCCACTGGATAAAATGTAATTAATATAAAAAGTTCTCAAAAATGTAACTATCAAAATGAATCCACTTCTATGGGATTATCTACTGGAAAACCTCAAGAAATTTGGTAAACAGATGAATTATACAGATTTCATTGTTCTATAAAAGCAATAAATTTGGATAAGCAAATATGCCAACTTCAAATAAATGGCACAACTACTCACATATTCTATTTTACATTTCCATTAGATATTAAATGCTAATCACCACAACAATACTGTATGTTTATTCAAGTAAATTTAACTCATTATTCTCTCTGAAAGAGCCACAAAGTCATCCCTTAGGTGATACAGTGTACCTTTTAGCCAATACAAAAAGATAGCCCTTGGGAGAAAACAATGGGACAAATATCTCCAGGCAGTCCAGGAATCAAACAGTGGTTATGCAAAGGAAAACAAAGTGATACACAATGTAAAAGCTCCTATGCCTGAAATGGCAGATAAGGAAAATGAATTTTGCTAAAATTTAATTTTCCCCAAAGGACTGACTGAATTGTAGAAAAATAGGTTAGCAGAGTTCTTATAACCTAAAAAAGGTTAGAACACTTTTAAATTTAAATAAATTTATTTAAAAAAATGCTTTTCATCTTTCTAAATCAGCTTTACAGCTACAGTCAATAAAACTTTTATCTTTAAAAAAATATGCATTGCTTCTATTACATATTAACAAATTCCAACTCCTTAGATTCCTGAACACAAATTCTGTACCTTCTTTCTGATGTTTTTATTATCCCAATGTCTAGAAGTTTTGTCTTCAGTGTTCTTTAAATGTCTGTAGTAGTAAACTTTCTTATGTAAATTAATCACTTAGATAAATTCTCAGAAAAATTTAACCCAGAGGAAAACAATGGGGAGGGTGTAAGGATGAGGGGAAAAAAATAACACTCAGTACTTATGGTTTTCTTTGAGTTTAAGATCCTTGTACTATTATAAGCTCCTCAAGGGAAGAAAAGATGTCTTTGGTTTTTGTCTCATTTCCCCTACACTATGGAGTCTAATGTAGTATCCTCATAAGGCCACAGATATAATATGTTGTTCTGAATGAATTGAACTGAATTTTTGGACTTGTACTAGTAAATGGGAAGAAATAGGAGAAAGAAAACTGAGGGAAGAAGTAAAGACTGGAAATGATGAAAGGAAATAAATTTATGAGTATAGGAAATACTCTGGAGCATGTCTAAGAATAGATGACTGCCTCAGGTTCCCATAGTCATGTGAAAGAGGTCTTCCCAACTATGAAGATGGATTATTTTACTTAACTGGTTTTCATTAAAGATTCAAAAAGGGATTTAGGATTATTTTCTTTCTTTCACATTTCGTTTTGTTTGTTTTGAAATATTCCTACTTACCAACTTAATGTTTTAAAGAAAAGAATTGTGAGATGGGTGCAACTAGGTGGCTCAGTGGATTGAGAGTCAGGTCCAGAGATTAGAGGTCTTGGGCTCAGATCTGCCTCAAAAGCTTCCTAGCTGTGTGATCTTGGGCAAGTCACAAGCCCCATTGCCTACCTCTTATCGCTCTTTTGCCTTTTAATCAATATATATTATTCTAAGATAGAAAATAAGGGTTAAAAAAAAGAATTCTGAGAGAAAGAAGTCCAGAAATAGGTATGGTAGGGTGTGAATTTAAAAGAAGTATGCCTGTCAATGATATTTAATTACGAAGCATAATATGATTTTCCTTTATTCTATAGAAAGGAAAATACAACATTAGGAAAAATGTAGGAAAAATACATTAGGAAAAACAGAGATAAAGCTGACCAAAATCTGAGTTTGCAGAGAAAGATATGGTATGAATGTTAATGTGTGTGAGTATTGGGTAGGGAGAGGGGTGGGATTGGAGACAGAGGAGTGAAATAATAGAGGTGAAAAGTAATCAAAGAAAATGTGGGAAGGAAAAGAAAATTTCTATTCCCATAATTTTTAAATTCAGAAGTTCATTTGAGTTAAAGATATCTCCTAATCTTAAACATTTCCATTTGACATACAGACATGGAACTATTTGCCTCCCAGAGGGAATGGAGAACCTGGAGAGAACTGATTTCATTCTCCATTTTTGGATAAACTCAGAAACACCTGGCAAGAGGCTTGAGAGCCTTGCTCAAAAATGTTGAACTCATTTAACATTTAATGGAGGTATAAAGGAGCAAGGCAGGAAGGTAAACAGTACAGAAAGGTAAAAATATGAGCAACAATTCCAAAGGTTTCTTGAATAGAGTCCAGGAGCAAAAGCTCTTCCTCAGGGATAAAAAAGCTTTAAAACTAGAAGAGAGATGAGTCATAAGGATGCCCTTTCCTTTTTTTGTGTTCTGCTACTATGATAAGTTTCTTTGAAGTCCCCCAAGAGACTAATACACAGACATTGGCAAATAAGTACTGCTCAATATTGGACCTACATCAATGTACCATTTCTATTTCATAATCAAAAACTGGCAGATTCAAAGACTTTACAATGAAATCAGTGTTGAAGCATGTCTATATTTTTGAAGTTGGAAATGCTTCAAATTTATTTAAAATAAGTTTTAAGACAGTATTTTATCCCATTTCCAATTTTTCTCTCTTATAAACCCTAATGTATGAGAGCAAACAGGAAAAAAAAAGTATTACATAAAAGAGTTAGGGAAAAATAATATGAATATTGAGGTTAGATCCAATGTTTAGTCCTGGGATGACATATCCTATGCACACAATGAACAGGAATCCTATTAATTTGGCCTAAAAGAAACTTCTTCAACTGAAGGAAGTAGATACATATATTTCTCCCTTGGAACCAAAATAATCCATAGGCATATGTTGTTCAATTCGGTCATGATTTGCTGAGAAAAAGGTATATTCTTTTATATTCTCATTTGACTTTTTCTAGAGGTCTATCGTGTTTTTTTAACCCTTATCTTCTGTCTTAGAATGAATACTGTGTATGGTTCCAAGGCAGAAAAGTGGTAAAGGCTAGGCATTTGGAGTTAAGTCCCTTGCCTAGGATCACATAGTGTTGTGAGGAAGATTAGATTAGTTAGTTAATTAAGTATTAAGGTTGACCTAGCCTGAAGGAGCAGGAGCTGGGAATTCTAAGATGGAATGAAGGAGCAGGAAAAAGTGACTTGGACTCTGAGAGGGACTCCATTAGGGGTTAGCACAAATTGTGGTTAGCCCCGGGAGACCTCAGAGTAAAGGACACCCCCTGCATCCTGTTTTTCCCTGGAATCCTGTGTGGTGGTGACATCTAGCAAAGAGGTCAAGATCTTCAGTGCTGTACCAAGGGAAGAGGAGAATCTGTTTGGGATCTGGTGGACAGTGTCTCAAGCAAAAACCTCCCTACTTGGTACCTGAGACCACCTTGGCTCTTGGCATCCAGAGATCATCGGTGGATTGCAGTGAGAATCCCAAAATCACATCAGCCCTTAGCTGTGCTCAAGCCTGGCAGGACCAGGTCTCAAGCAGTCACCCAGAGACTCTATTACAGCTCCTTAGGCCCTGTCTTTTTAGGTCACTAAGTTAGTGTAGAAATAAGTCCTTCCCTTTCCCTGTGGGTTTTGTCATTAGGTTTTAAGGTTTTAGAGTAGACATCCCTATCCCAACTTTTAGTTGTTCATAATTAAAACCAGTTATAACCTGTTACCTTGCCTGTTGGATTCAAAGCCTCTGGCCCAGGGTGACAGTTGATCAACTGTCCCTTTGTCAGTTAGGAACAGCTTGGCTGTTCTGGTCTCCATGTCCAAGTCTAGTCTCTCATAAACCCCAGTGTGTGTACCCACAATCATCTAGTTTTATTATAATACCCCTGGTGTCTCCATTACCTTTACTTATCATTTTCTACAATAGGTAGGAAGTGTCTGAGGTCAAATCTGAACCCAGAACCTCACATCTCTAGGTCTGGTTCTCAATATATTGAGGCACCTAGCTGCCCCTATATTTAACTTTTATGGAATTCTATTCAGCTCCTAAACTTCCTTCCTGTTTATTTTTTGGTTAGATGTATCTGGTTCTGAGAGGTGAAAGTTGAAGTCCTCCAATAGTATAGTTTTACTGTTTTCTCCTATAACTCATTTAATTTCTTCTTTAAATATTTAGATACTATGCTATTTTGTTCATCTATGTTTGGTACTGAAAATTACTTCATTGTCCATAGACAATTTTATCCCACTATTTTTTTTTTACAGGATAAAATTGTCTTATCTTTTTTTAAAATTAGATATTTTTTTACTTTAGCTTTGTCTGAGATTATGATTGCTATTTCTGTTTTTTTGTTGTTTCAGTGAAGCATAATGAATTCTGCTCTAGCCCTTTACCTTTAACTCTAAGTATCTCTATAGTTCTGGTTTTTAAGCCATTTTACTGTCTGCTTCCATTTTCTGGGTGAGTTCATCCTATTCACATTTACAGTTCTGATAATTAATTCCATTCTACTTCCTCTCTCTTTATTTTCCTCTCTCCTTTCATCCTGTCCCTTCTTACAAGTGTGTGTTTGTTTTTTGTTTTTTTTTGACTACTGTCTCCCACTATCCTACTATAACCTTCCCTGGCCCCTTCCCATATCTCCATCTCTTTTTGCTTCCCTTAGGGTAATATAGATTTCTATATCTACTTGAATGTGAACATTCCTCCCTTTTTGAATCAAATCTGATAAGAGTAGGGTTCAAGTGTTGCCTGCCACCTTCCCATATTTGTTTCTATTATAATAGCTCTTTCACGACTCCTTTATGAGAGAAAATTCACTTCATTCTATCACTCTATTCTTTTCCCAGTGAAGTCCTCTTTCTTCTCTCTTTATTATGTTTTTTGAATATCATTTTATCATGATAAATTCACCCATATGCTCTATCTATGTGTATTCCTTCTAATTGCCCTTGTATTGATAAAGTTTGTAAGTATTATAAGTATTACTTTCATATGGGAATATATATAGCTAAATAGTTTAACCTTATTGAATCTCTTATATTTTCTTTCCTGTTTACCTTCATATGTTTCTCTTGAGTCTTAATGTTTGAATGTCAAATTTTAGAAGTAGTTTTGGTCTTTTCATTTGAAATTCTGGAAATTACTCAATTTCATTAAATATACATTTTTCCCTTGAGAGATTATTACTGAATTTTGGTGGGTAGATGACTTTGTATCATATTATTTACTGCTATGTATTATTAGTTAATAGATCAGGTCTATATGCTTCATCCTTTGAAATAGTTTGTTTTCTCCATCAGGGAAGATAACCATCTTAATCACCTTATTTCTTCCACAGGATATTTACTTATTGTCAGAAGATTCTCAAAAAAAAAGTCTGTTAGTTGAGTAAAATGCATTTGCAACAAATTAGCATTTAAAATTAGGAAAAAAAGAAGGTTGTAAAATAAATGAGGTCTTTATCAGAGGTGCCGTGATTTCTCAAAGTAAAATAGAATTTTTATGGATATGCTTGCTATTTCAAAATAATTTACAAAAATAAAAATACTTTATAATCTAGAGATGATATGGCACATTTGATAAAGGAGTAGCCTCAGAGACAAGAAGACTTAGTTCTGAGTCCCTTCTCTGACATATATAAAGAGAATGACTTATGTAAGTCATACAACTTTTTTTTTTTAATCCTTATCTTCTGCCTATTGATTCTAAGACAGAAAAGTGGTAAGGGTTAGGCAATGGGGTTAAGTGACTTGTCCAGGGTCACACAATTAGAAAGTGTCTGAGGCCATATTTGAATCTAGGACCTTCTATCTCTAGGCCTGGCTCTCAGTCCACTGAGCTACCCAACTGCCCCACATACAACTTATTGCCTCCCTGTTTCTCTCTAAGATTCTTAGTTGCAGATCTTATTTTGCAAAGGGAATTTCCTTATTGAGACTTCCCTATAGAAATGAATTCACAGTTCAAGTCCAAAAAAAAAATTCAAGATGATTTAAATTTCAATTTGTTAGACAACAGTGTTAATGGGGCCAAGATCTTCTGCTTAACCCCATGTGAAACAATCAGCTTTTGTTGAATCACCATCTGGATACTAAACCCTATATGCCTTGGTTGATTGACTCAAAAAACGTATTCCATTTAGTGTCTGGGAAGAAGACTGTGGATATATTAGTGCAAGTTACACAGTGAAATACCCTACATCATGTGTTAAAACTTATTATAGGTTAGTTAATCAACTGGTATTTGTTAAATACTTAAATATATTAAAAATTTCCTGCTAAATGTTGAAAACAAAAAGAAAGGAAAACTAAAAAATACAAAAATCATGTTCCCTACACACACACACACACACACACACAAATACACACACACACACACAGAGATAGACAGACAGAGACAAACAGACAGACAGAGACAGAGGCAGAGACAGAGCAACAGAGAGAGAGAGTCCCTGCTTTCAAGGAGTTCATAGTAAAAAAAAAAAAAAAAAGACAAAAAGAAAATAGCTAGTTATATAGAAAAGAATTAAACAGGTTAAAATGAAGATACTGGGGGAAAAATCTTAATATTAAAGCATGGGTTTAAACATTCTCTTGTAGAAAGTGGAATTTTATCTGGGAGTTAGAAGAAGTAAAAGAGGCTGAGAGATATCAATGAATGGGACGAGAATCCCAGGCATGGGTAATAACAAGTAAAAATGCCTGGAGTTTAGAGTGTGAGGAACAGCAAAGAAGACAGTGTTTTAGAATCATAGAATATATGGAGAAGGAAAGTGGGATAAATTCTAAGAAGACTGAAAAGATAGTAGGGTACCAAACTGAGAATGCTTTCATTGATTTTGGCAACAATGGAGCCACCACACTTTGTTGAATGGGGAATGAGAGGGTTAGGGACTGATCTAATAAGAACTATTCTTTAGTAAGATCAATTAGAGTTGAATAGAGGTTAGATGAGTGCAGAGACTTGAAGCAGGGAAACCAGCTAACAGGCTATTTCAATACTCTAGATGTGAAGTGCTGAGGATACAAAGAGGAAAATTCAAGAAATAGAGAAGAGTTATTATAAAGGAGAAATGTATAGGACTTGGAAACAATTCATATGGAAGTGTAGGAGGCAAGAAGGGAGGAGATGACCATTTTTTAAGTGCCTACTCTTTGTGAGGTCTTGAGTTGAGTGCTTTCTAAACATATCTTTTGGTCTTTTTCATAATCTCAGGAGGTAGATGCTATTATCATTCTCATTTAGAGTTGAGGAAACTGAGGCAGACAACATTTATCTGACTTTTTCAGGTTCAAATAGCTATTTAAAGATTTAAACTCAGACCTTAATGACTTCAGGCCCAACACTCTATCAGTTGTGCCATCTATCTCCTAGTAATCTATTTACAGTCCCACCTTTCAGGATGTACCAATTATAAATGTTTATCTGGAAGGTTCTCAGACACTACTGAATCTAAGGTGCATCCCTTTATAAATAAGAATATCTTGACCCAGGGACATTAAGGCTTGCCCAAGTAATCACACAGGTTCTAACCACTAGTGATAGGATTTAAAATTGGAGACTCTGAACCAATGCTCTTTTTTACTTAATACCAAATTGCCTCCCTATAAATTCTAAGAATATACTTTCCTAAAGAATGGTGACCTTAATTTAAAAGGGCTAAATTATCAAGGTTACTTACTATTATAGATATTTTTAAAAATAATATACCAAGGTAAGTACTGAGTAAATACTAAGTGGTGCTAAATGTCAAAACTCAAATTAATTGTAGTTTTGATCTACTTTTAGATGATTTAAAGAAGGCCTTAATCAGTTCAAATTTACCTATACTATGTAGAAAGACAGAGAACCTAGATTTGAATCTTACCTTTAAAGCTTACTTAAATCTGTGTGGCCTTGGGCAATATACTTAAACTCCTAGCCTCAGTTTCCTCCTCTAAACTTACTGGCCTCTGAAGCTTTTTCCATCTCTATATTTCTCTGCATTCTTAAATCTACCATATCCTGTTATATATTGTCTAGAAAGAAAACTCATTGTTAGCAGTAGAAGACAGTTACATTCTTAGCAACATATTTTCTTCATAATGTAAGCAAAATTTTCTGTCATCAAAATGAAAGCCTTATTGAATATAGTCAAAAATTTAAAAAAATTCAAGTATTGACAGTTCTCACTTTATGCAGATTTACATTACACAAATTGAAATTTACTTGCTCTTAATCCCTTGTTTTATTTATTCATTCCTTTTTCATATACCTTCCCATTATTTTTTCCATAATTCATTTATTTGGCTTATCACTATTTCCTTACCTATTCTGCCTTCCCTTTTAAATTTACTCTTTTCTTCCATTATCTTTATCCTATCCAGCTCCCTTTTTGAGTTTAATATGTTTCTTTATCAAAATCTTTGTAGGGATGGGGAAATGGTGAGGGATATTATTGTGGTAGATATTCCTTTATTCTAGGGAAAATCATAGATGAGTAAATAAAGGAAGAGGGAAGGGAAGGGAGAAAAAAAGGGGGAAGGTAAGTCTTAAACCTTTAGAATAGTGTATTATAGCAATCCCCCCAAACCCCTTAATTATGTCAGTTGCCAATCATTGTGTGACCTTAGTATTTTTATCTTTCTTTTTAGTTGCTTATTGGGTATTTTATTTGACCTAGAAGCTCTGTATTTGGGCTAGAATATTAAAAGGAAAGTTGTAATGGATTCTTTTTATTTTTTTTTTTTTACTTTGCCTTCTGATTCTAAGAGTTATAAGTACTTTTTAATTAGAATTTATGGAAATATACAGGATTTTTTTGAGGGGAGGTTAATGTTTTCAAGTCATTTTATCATTCTTAGATTATTTTTCCTTAATCATTTTTCAGGTCAATTGTATTTAATATTGTGAAATTAATATCAAGATATGATATTTAACTTTTTTTTTTTAAATCTTGATTGAAATTATTTAACTGGATTGGCACATTTTTGGATAAATTCTAATGTTCAAGGATTTTTCCACTAAACATTTTAAGGTGTAAATTCTCCTTATCATTCTTGCTTCCCTAGTTATTCTATTTTATATCACTCATTTTATGTTGTCCAAGTACAAATCCTTCGGCTCTAGGAATCTTTTTTCCATCGAGTATTCATTTCCTCAGAATTTATTGTACAAGTTTCTCTCAATCCAGGTTGTTTCATCATTTTGTTCAGTTTTCCTTGATTTACTTATCTAAAAAATCTCAGTGTCTAGGTTGAAAGGCCTGTGATTGAGTCCTTTGCTTGACACATGAATGGTGTAGTCCTGGGTTTGTCCACCAAAACAAGATCCAGCATTAAAGATATGGTGTGCTAGTGATTAATTTAAAAAGCAGATCGCCAGGGAGAAATGTTTTCACAATGCACTTTTAAGTTTACTCTGCATTATGATCATTTTCTCCATTATTTTCTTAAGCCTAAGTGGTCAACAATATGATAAATTAAGATCTGATATGTATTATTTGCCAATTTCCTAGCTGCAAGATCTTAAACTGAAAATTTAATAATACGCCCTCTGAAGCAGGTTCTAGCTGGCTCAAGTTAGCCTCTGCTTTTGAGGGTCTCTGGGACTGCTTCAACTCTAGGATTTGATAAGGGTTTCTCTCTCATTCAGTTTTCCTAATACCTTCTTCCTAATCTGTTTTCCATGATGAACTTTCAATCTGCTTCTTTTTTTTTTTTTTTAAATCCTTACCTTCTCTCTTGGAATCAATATTGTGTAATGGTGGTCAAGTGACTTGCCGGGGAAGTATCTGAGGCCAGATTTGAGCCCAGGACCTCCCATCTCTGGGCCTGACTTTCAATCCACTGAGCCATCCAGCTGCCCCTTTTTAATCTGCTTCTGAGCTCAGGATGAGTCCCCCACCCACTACCCTCTTCCCCTACATTCCCATCACATATAGACACACAGGGGCTCCTGCCTCTGAGTTTTGGCTCTCTCAGGGTTAAATTTTGACTAGACCCTTCTCCTGCTACTGTTTTTAGGATCAACACTCCCTCCTCCCATAAATACCCAAACTGAGCATTACTGGGTTCTGGTTATAGCTGGATTCAGCTAGGTACCACTTTCCTATTATCTCAGGCTTGTTGGAGCAGGTGCTTTCTATCTTTTCTATCTTTTCTACTTTAGGGTTTCTTTAGGATTACCATGTATCTTCCCTGCATCATTGGTTCAGATGGAGATGTCTGCAGATGATTCTTCTTATTTCTTTTTAATGAGAACATTTTAAAAGTTTAATTAGCGTATCAGTGATAGATCTGGGCTTTTCTTAGTTTTAGTGTATGATAGTCTTCCTACAAACTCTTAGGTTTACATTCTGGATATTCTCTTTCGGAGATTTATTTTGCAAAATATTGCTGTTTTTCAGTTGTTTGCTTATATCCAACTCTTTGTGACCCCAAGGATCATAGTGTCCATAGGATTTTCTTAGCAAAGATATTGGAGTGGTTAGCCATTTCCTTTTCCAGAAGACTAAGGTAAAACAGAGGTTATATTACTTGCCTAGAGTTACACAGCTGAGGCTAGATTTGAATTCAATTCTTCCTGACTTTAGGCACCGTATTCACTAAATCATCTAGCTACCTCATTTTGGAAAAAAAAATTAAACTGTAATATGTACCTATATTTGCAAGACAGCTTTCCAAGAATCCCAGAAAATATAGCTATAGCCTGGTAATCCTGTCTAGGAATAGCAACACTGTGGAACATTAGGCATATATAAGTTCCAAAACCAGGAGAAAAAAGCAGTTTGCAAAAGATGGAGAATTGGCTCTATGGAGTGCTTAAATCCTGCCTTACCTTAGATACTTTGTAGTTTGCCAAATGAAAGTCCTGTCATTTTGCCTACTTGTTATGTACAAAGCATGCCTCATTTTGCTGTTTGTTTAGATTTTAGTTATCATTCAAACATGGAACCAGAAGAAAAATAAAGCCTGAAGTACAAAGTTGCATTTCAATCATGAGGCATAAAACAATGCCAACCAAGCATTGATAAACTAGAAGGGAGGATGTGAGATAATCTTGTTTCAATCTGATTAGATTTCAGAGTCAATACTTGAATCATCCCAATAAGTAAAGCTCTTCCTAATGTGATTACTTGAAGACTAAAAGCCCCACCATGCTATTGACAAAAGTTTGGCAGGAGAATGGTCTGAAAATGTGAACAAAGAAGCTTTTCAACAGATTTATTTTTAATAAATCATTTTAGTAACAGTGGCATCTATTAAGATGCAGCATTATAAAATGAAAAGAAAATTGGATCTGTACTTAATAAATATTGTTGCATTGTGGAAAGGATTCTGAGCCAAGAATTCCTGGGTTTAAATACTGCCTCAGACACTTAAAAACTCTATGTTTGACTCTAGTCAAGTCATTGTTAACTTATCTACCTCAAAAGTATTAACTTGTTCACCTCAGTCTCCTCAAATGTAAAATAAAGATAATAATAGCAGTTAATTCCCAGGGTTTTTATGAAGATCAAAAAGCATATATAAAGAGCTATCATACTGCTTGACAGAGTAGATACCTAATAAATATGTACTACCTTCCCTTTACCCCACTTCTTCTTAGAAGACTTTTTCTGCTGAGTTTCCCATTATATATTGTTAAACCATCTCCTACCCCGCAGGTATATAGACTGTTAACATGCAATCCAAAATCATTGTCTGAATAGTTACTGACACTTACTGATTTACCTTACTGTGTAGTTATATTTTAGCATGTTACCCTTCTCCAAAGAGAACAATGGCCATTTGATTTTACCAGTCCTCTTGTGAACTGCATGCTTCTATTTCATGTGTGCATAAGTATATATGTGTATGTGCATATATGCATATATGCATGACTATGAACAAACTATATTGTAAATATATGTATATACACACATATGAAATTATATACATACCTTTATATGTATAAACAATTTTTTCATAGCTGTTTCCATGTTGTTTCTACCATTAGACTAAGAGTTCTTTGAGATCTTAGATTATCTTCTGCTTTTCCATGTATCCCCAATGATTAGCACAGTTCCTGGTGCATAGTAGGTTTTTGTTGTTCAGTTATTTTCAGTCCTGCATGACTATTTGTGACCCCTTTGGGTGTTTTCTTGATAAAGAAATTGGAGTGGTTTGCTATTTCCTTCTCCAGACCATTTTATAGATGAAGAAACTGAGGCAAACAGGACTAAATGATGTGCCCAGGGTATCTGAGGCCATATTTGAAGATGAGTCTTCCTGACTCCAAGCCAAGTATAGTATCCACTGGGTCAGCTAACTGACCATGGGATATTTAAAGCAGATATAAAAAAAAAATTTTCAAGAAAATTAATTGACTGACTTTGTCTCACAATATAGACCATCGTTTCAGTAATGATATCCCAGATATATTAATTTTAAGATTGATCACTATTGTAATTTTAAGCTATATGATTATTACATTTATCCAGATTAAGTTAGTCACATCATTATTTTAGCCAGGTCAGAGTCATAAATATTTTTAAATACAAAAATGTTAGTTTAAATTTGTTGTTGTTAGCGTATTTCAGTTTTACTCTGTGACCCTAGTGTGATCTTATATAAATGACCATATATCTGAGGCAAGTGAAAGCAGAGAAGGGAAAGGAAGAGATAAAGCATTTCTATCGCACCTAATCTGTGCCAGCCACTGTGCTAAATGCTTTATAAATATTATCTCATTTGAAAGAGTGAAACTATGGAAATTTCTTAACCTCACTAGGCAACCCTTTCCAAAATTTAGTAAGAAGAAAGTCTTTCTCATATCAAACTAGTTATATGAAGTTGTTCCCTTCGTTTTTAATTAATCATTATAATAATCAATGTGAAGAACATATAGAATGGCTACTGTCTCTAAGGTATGATGTTAAAGAGTTGTAATATAAAGACTCCTTTTCTGCTCTCATTCTTAGAGCTTGCACTCTAAGTTAGGAAACAGGGCATCTCTACAAAATATTCAAAGTTGCAGATAATTCATTTAATTTCTTCAATGTTTGAGGATTTTACTAGCCCTAGAAAGCAGTAGATAGGAGAAGATGTTGTCCTGTCTCCGAGGTTGTTGCAGTCTACTATGTTGATATGGCTTATGGTTTACTTCATTACCCAATTGAATCGATTACCTCTTGACCTGGAACTCTTGTTTGTAAAGGAAGAACATACAAATATTCTTCTATTTAATCTATTATTATAAAAGGCTGTAAATAGTGTCCCTTTTGTCAAATGAATTCTTATTCCTGAGTTAAGTTCACAAGCTGGTGGAAAGGGAGGCTATATGGCATTTTGGAAAGAAAACTCATTTAATATTCAAGAGATTTGTTTTCTATTTTCCTTCTCACCCTTACTAGCCGTGTGACCAAGGGCAAGTCATAACCTAATAGATTATCAGTTTAATCTAGTTAAAAATAATAAACCACAGGAATTTTTGTGAAGAAAGATCACTGTAAATCTTAAAATCCTACATAAATATGAGTTGTTATTGTAGAATAGAAAGCATCATGACCTGAAGATATAATAAACTGATTCTCTTTTCTCAGAAATATCAACCATTTGAAATTCCAAAATTAAGACTTTATTGCTTGGGTCTTACACTTTCTTCAGCCTGTAACCAATTAAAAAGTGAATTATCCTGGAATGTGTTAAAGTGATAAACTAACACCTTAATTATCAATTAACAACTTAGTTGACAGTCAGCCAAGGGAGAGTCTCTACTGGAAAGTAATTTTGAATTTATCTAGGATTATTGTACATGTTAACTTATTTTAAAGAAGCTCAGAAAGTTGTTCATAGAGTTTCCTTACATATTAATCTTTTACAATAGATGTGGACACAGGTATCTTGACAGTGATATTTTGGCTTATGGCCACCATGAACGCTGCCTCAGAGATATGACCAATTACTCATGAAAATGAATTATGCACTTTGCCTTTGGGCACATCATACAACCAGCTATGGTAATTCCCTTATGTGAAATCCTCATCTAAGGACAAGAATATTGATGTCCTATTGGAGGAATTTAATAGTATCAATTCTGACATTCTTTTTTAAAATAAAATAAAAAGATATAAGGAAGCTGAAGTAAAATAGAAAGATTGCCCATAGATGTTCTTAAGAGAGGCAAATAAAAGGGCTGGTAAAGTTAAAGATTATTACACTATAATTTACTTTCTCAGCAAACATTTATTGAATGTCTAGTAAGTCACTGTGCTAGGTTCTGGAGATACAAACATGGGATGTGGTATATTTCTTGCCTTCAAATAGATTACAATGTAGTAGGTAAATACAAGGACCTATATACATTTAAGTTTCTGTAGGGAGAGGGGGAGAAGTAGATATGAAATCCTTATTGCTTTATGTTAGATTCTGTCAGCAATCATAATTAATAGTCCATTAAAATTCACTCAGCTTCTCATCTGTCAAGAGTGTATTAAGTTTATGATCATCTAAAAATAGTGATTAGAGGACAATCACCAAGGTCCATTTAAACATGAGGAGCATCTTTTGAAGTTGTTTCATTTCCAGTTTACCTTGAGAAACTACTTCAAACCATTTAGTGGGTCAGTTTTTCATCTGTGCATTGAGAAAAAACATGTTAAGCCCAGAGTTTTCAAGGATGCAATCTCGAATTGAAGGACAAACATGGAAGATATATCAAAATATGATGTGAGATTGCTATGAGCCATCAAAGATGAGTAAAACTGAAGATAAATAGTATGATAATGCTTGAATATCCAAAGGAGTTTTCTTTTTGGAGACACTCATTTTCATTGTAATGGGTTTGTTTGTTATCTATACAATGGCACTTGAGAAAAAATAAATATGTCCTTCCAAGATTCTGTCCTTCTGCATTTCTAATGAATGCATTTCTTATTAGCTAATTTTATTTCCAGTTAAAGAATAATTAATGTGCTAGGAAGGCAGAAAAGTGAAGTATTTGTCAGGCTTGAAAGATGAGATATCTTACTAGATTGATCTTAGGAACAGAAGCCTGGCAGATCAGCTATGTTATCAGGAAGACAAGAACCTTCTGCAAGGTTTGTGCAATAATACCATTAGTAAGTGTTTGACTTACAAAAATGGCTGGAGGGCATGGATCTTTTCAGAGTAAGAATTTTTTGCTACTTGATTGACCTAGAGGCTAACAAGATCATGGAGACAAAGATTATTATAGCTGTAATTCAATGACATGATCAAATACATCAAGAAGAAACTGAAGAAAAAATCCCATGTGGAAATTCAATTGCCAATCCCTATCCAGATACAATATAGTAACATGGAAAGATTACAAAATGAGACAGATGATCTGGATTGGAGTCCTGGCTCTGCCCTTTGCAAGTTACATGACTAAGACACTTTTCCAATTTCATAACCAACAAATAAAAAAAATGTATTTCAAGTAAAGACTGAAACTCTTGTCTTTATGTCATAAGAAAAATTTTTTTTTGTTTTTATGTCACAAGATGATAATGTGCCTAGTCACTTGGCATTGTCTTATAACATAAAGACAAGAGTTTCAGGGTTAGAATCCTGGATATGTTCATTTTAAAACGGATTATCTTTATGTAATGATTGTGCTCATTCCATATAAATGGATCAAGTTGCATTGATCATTATATTAATCATGTCAGAGATGCAATTTTGTTCTTTGAACCAAAAGTTAATTTAGCTAGCACCAGATTTACTCTATGGCTCAAGTAAGATCCATGAGGGTGTTGGATAGGAATTCCAAGTTTCTTTTCAGCTCAAATATTCAATATGTTGCTTCATTCATCTTCTAACAAAAGATATTTATAGAACTTTATTCAGAGATACAAATCATTTAATATTTCTAAGCCTCAGCTTCCCCAACTAAAATATGAAATGGTTAGAGGAGATAACCTCTAGCATCCCTTCCCATTATAAATGAACTAACTCTTACCTCCCCTCACCTATAGCAATATGCTGCTAAGGCCTCCTTCTACCTCCTCACCTTTGCAACATCTCTTGAATAAGCCCCATTCTCTCCTCTGACACCACTGTTACTCCAGAGACAGTTGGATTACAGCTATAGCCTGATAGTGGGTTAGCTTGCCTCAAGAGTTTCCCTACTCCAAGTCATCCTCTACTCAGCAATTAGTAAGTGAATTTCCAAAAACCCAGGTCCAATCATATCACCACCACTCAATAAATTCCACTGGCTTCCTATTTCCTCTAGATCATCTAAAAATGGTCACATTATGCTAAATAATAGAGGTGATAATGGGCATCCTTGTTTCATAATTGATCTTATTGGAAAGGCTTCTAATTTATCTCCATTGCATATGATGTTTGTTGATGGTTTTAGATATATACTATTTATTATTTTGAGGAAAGGATTTTCTGTTCCTATACTTTCTAGTGTTTTCAGTAGAAATGGGTGTTGTATTTTGTCAAATCATCAGCATTTCTATATATTTCCAACACATCACAGCAGCAAGAGGTAGAAAGAGAAACACCATTTAAAATCACCCTAGACAAAATAAAATACTTAGGAATCTATCTACCAAAACAAACACAGGAATTATCAAACGTAACTACAAAACATTTTCTAAACAATTAAAACTAGCTCTAAACAACTGGAAAAACATTGACTGCTCTTGGGTAGAACGAGCTAACATAATAAAATGACCATTCTACCCAAATTAATTTACTTATTTAGTGCCATACCTATCAAACTACCAAAAAAACTTTTTTATTGAATTAGAAAAACTATAACAAAGTTCATTCGGGAGAACAAAAGATCAAGAATTTCAATGGAAATAATGAAAAAAAAAAACATGAAGGAAGGCGGCCTCGCAGTACCAGATATTAAGCTATACTATAAAGCAGTGGTCATCAAAACAATATGGTACTGGCTAAGAGACAGAAGGGAGGATCAGTGGAATAGACTTGGGGTAAGTGATGTCAGCAAGACAGTGTTTGATAAACCCAAAGAGCCCAACTTTTGGGACAAAAATCTACTATTTGACAAAAACTCCTTGGAAATTTGGAAAACAATATGGGAGAGATTAGGCTTAGATAAACATCTCATACCCTACACCAAGATAAATTCAGAATGGGTGAAAGACTTGAATATAAAGAAGGAAACTGTAAGTAAATTAAGTGAACACAGAATAGTATACCTGTCAGATCTATGGGAAAGGCAAGATTTTAAAACCAAGCAAGAGTTAGAGAAAATTACAAAATGTAAAATAAATAATTTTGATTAAGTTAAATTAAAAAGGTTTTGAACAAACAAAAACAATGCAACCAAAATCAGAAGGGAAACAACAAACTGGGAAAAATCTTTATAACAAAAAATTCTGACAAAGGTCTAATTACTCAAATATACAAGGAACTAAATCAATTGTATAAAAAATCAAGCCATTCCCCAATTGATAAATGGGCAAGGGACATGAATAGGCAATTTTCAGATAAAGAAATCGAAAGTATCAATAAGCACATGAGAAAGTGTTCTAAATCTCTAATAATTAGAGAAATGCAAATGAAAACAACTCTGAGGAACCACCTCTCACCTAGCAAATTGGCTAAAATGATAGTGGAAGAGAGTAATGAATGTTGGAGGGGATGTGGCAAAATTGGGACATTAATGCACTGCTGGTGGAGTTGTGAACTGATCCAACCATTCTGGATGGCAATTTGGAATTATGCCCAAAGAGCGATAAAAGAATGCCTGCCCTTTGATCCAGCCATACCATTGCTGGGTTTGTATCCCAAAGAGATCATAGATAAACAGACTTGTAGGAAAATATTTATAGCTGTGCTCTTTGTGGTGGCAAAAAACTGGAAAGCGAGGGGATGCCCTTCAATTGGGGAATGGCTGAACAAATTGTGGTATATGCTGGTGATGGAATACTATTGTGCTCAAAGGAATAATAAACTGGGAGAATCCCATGTGAACTGGAAAGACCTCCAGGAATTGATGCAGAGCGAAAGGAGCAGAGCCAGAAGAACATTGTACACAGAGACTGATATACTGTGGTAAAATAGAATGTAATGGACTTCTGTATTAGCAGCAATGCAATGACCCAGGACAATTCTGAGGGATTTATGGTAAAGATGCTACCCACATTCAGAGGAAGAACTACAGGAGAGGAAACAGAAGAAAAACAACTGCTTGAACACGTGTGTTGATGAGGACGTGATTGGGGATGTAGACCTGAAAGGACCACACCAATGCAACTATCAATAATATGTAAATAAGTCTTGGTTTATGACACATGTTAAAACCAGTGGAAATGCGAGTTAGCAATGGGTGGGGGGGAGCTTGAGGGGGGTGAAGGGGAAAGTAAAAACATGAATCATGTAACCATGGAAAATTTTTCTAAATATAAAAAATTAATTAAAAAATAAAAATAAAAAATGGTCATAGATCCAAAAGTTTTCATACTAGACTCCTCCTACCTTTCCAGTCTTCTTACTCCTGACTCCTTGACACACATTCTTTTATCCAGTGTCACTGGATTACTGGAGGTTTAATAAACAAGATACTGCATCTCTTGGCTTTGGCCATTTTTTTTCTGGTATCTCCATGGCCTCAATGTTTTCCCTCCTCTACACTGTCTACTGATTTCCCTGGCTTCCTTTAATACTGTTGTAGGCAAACTTATAAAATAAGATGAAATAAGATAAATAGATAAGATTTAAGTGTAGACAGATTGCCAAGCAGGGTGGCATGAGCTGAACTGAAGATTCCGTGAAGCCTTAGAATACTGGAGTGTGTGTGACACAGGGCTCTGGGACAGTTGGCTGCAACTGGGAAGGAGGTCTGTGTGCTGAACTCCCAAAAGTATCACCAGGGTATCACCTACTCTGTGGGCAAGTGCAAGCTAGAGTTTGGAGTTACAGATTTGGAGGGTGGACTTCCATTTCTGTACCAGTTCACTGTTACCTACTAGAATTACTGGCTGATTTTCCTCTGGGACCACGGGACATCTGAGAACACCGCTGGAGGGACAAGGACCCAAGGAGTGAGACCCCATCCTGCTTTGCTTGGATCTAGTTAGTGTTAGGGTTTTAGTGTAGTAATTCATTTCCCTTGTCTCTGGCCCATATTTGACTCCAGTTAAGGAATCCCTGTTTACCCATCTCCCTAACTTCTTTACTTTAATAAATTTTTGTTTTTGCTTCCTGTCTGTTCTCCTTAACCCTAAAAGTACCTTTTACTGTTTTTATTGTAATTCCCCAGCTGACTGGAGTCTGGCTCACTGCTTAATTGATTTAACTGTCATTCTTCCATATAGGTGTTACTCATTTTCCCCCAAGTCCTTTGTTTGTGGATATAAAAGTGATTCCCCATTGGTATCTGTTCTTTGTTAGTTACCCCTTGCCTAAGCAGTCCTTCTTTTCCCCTTTCTCTAAATCCAGTAAACTCAGTGTTTAATATTACCCATAAAAATACCCAAATACAATTAATTGTATCTTCTAGGCAAACTTTTTAAAGAGGGGGCCAAAGGAAAGGAAATGCTCATCTGTCAGTCTTTCTAAGTCAACTCTTTCGAAGTTTCATTGTATTACAGTATCCTACTCATTGTATTCGTCAGTTTAGGAATAATGTGGTGCTGCCTATATAGAACACATTTCAGGGGGCATCTGGTCCTTGGGCCGTAGTTTGCCCATCACTATTCTGTAGGAAGCCTTGGTCAGCCCATCTTAATTCTAGTACCTTCTCTATGCTATTTTTTATTTGTCCTGTAAATAGTTTACTTAATTTTTTTTTGCATGTTGTCTCCCTCATTGGATTATAAGGTTCTTGAAGATAGGGGCCATCTTTTGCCTCTTTATAACCCAAATCATTTACTTACAGTGCCTGGTATATGGAAGATGTTTTAAAATGTCGACTCATTGATTGATTGATTGATAGTGCTTAGATTACTGGACTCAGAATCAGGAAAAAATAATTTTGTATCTTGTCTCAGGAACTTAAGAGCTATGTAACCCTTACAAAGTAAAGATCTCTCTCAGTCTCAGTTTCATCTAGACATAATAATAATACTTAGCTTCTGCAATTATCAAGAGGTTAAGATGTAAAAATAGTTTAATGTTTTACAAAATTTAAAACACTATATAAAATTACCTATTATTTTTATTACTATTATTGAATAAGGATTACTGAGTTGGGAGGGTCTTTAAAACAAAGTAGAGAGGTACACAGTGACATAGTAAAAGTTTATAAAACACTTTTCTCATGAAAATCTGTAAGTAAGTATGAAGAAACTAAGACTTGGGGTGATTTCCTACTGTGAAGAAACTTGAACATGACAGAGAAGGACTCAAACTCAGGTCTTTAGTAGTGTCCTCAAATGGACTTCTTTAGGAAACTAAATATTTCTCAGAACTAGCAAGAGAAGAAAACAGTCATATTTAGGAAACATCATTCTTGTAGTAATAAAGCAGGATGAATTAGGGAATAAAAATTTCTGAAGGCAGGAAAGATAAGAAGGAAGCTGTCATATCTCAATTCAGGCATGATAGTGAGAAACAATCCCTATTAACTGCCTTTACTTTCTCTTCCCATCAATATATATTTTGACTATATAATACCTGTTCTCTAGAGAGAGCTGGAGATCATTTTATTTTGCAATTAACATGTAACATGAAACCTCCTTCTGAAATACTCACTTGGGACCATTTATTTTGAGATGTACCTTTGCTTCTCAGGGATGTGGTTCAGCCCTATGTCTCTCTATTTTCACATGAAAGTCATTCCAAACCTTACAAAAATCTCAGTGGGGTGCTTTATTTAGGAAGAGTAGAGGGTATGGAAGCATTACTGTAAATGTAATAGTTACCTATACATCATTTCATTTCTTTGGTCCTCAGTGTCCTTCAGAATAAAATGAGGGTTATAACATCTGCCTCCTGCATGCCTCACACAGATGTTTCAGGGATGGATCAGTTAATAAGACCACTACTCCATATGTCATCCCTCTACCTACTGCCCTTCATGACATTAAAACAATGATTTGTGGAATGGCCTATCTGACTATTTATTAAAGAAAAAATTCCTGTACCAAAGCAGGGCATATATCAAAACTGATTTTACTAGGAGAAAAAAAAAAAAAGAGAGAGAGAGAGAGAGAGAGAGAGAGAGAGAGAGAATAAAAATCATTACTTAGATTTGTTTTTTGCATAGGAGAAAAACCACAACTTGCATTTTTACTCATTTTTGGACTTTGCTTCTCTTTTAAAATTTTGATAAAAAATGCAAATGATTATTTTTCTCCTAATGACTTAAAAAACTATTCAATAGCTGCTTACTCTAGAAAACAAAAGCAATAATTGAAAGTTGATGTGTTTCCATCTTGAACAAAAAAAAGAGAAAATAAAAAATCTTATACTGTGTTTATGAAATACTGACCCTAAGATATAAAATTCCTCGTATGACATTTATTTGGTGGAATTTGTGTAAGAAAGCTACTGGAATGAAGCAAGTGATTTAGAAGCATATTTTTCCAGAATATATAGCACAGAATGCAATTGAGCAAAATGGACAAGATGGGTCAGGAGGAAGTTGCCTAAAATAAACTTTGCGGGAAGGAAGAGAATGGTGTGTGATTTTATTCTTTAAAGTATTTCTACAAAGACAAAAATCATTTATCAAAGAAAATGCTCAGTAGGATAAAACATGATCCCTTATAAAAGTTTTAGAGATTTAGCACTTCACATCAAAATGAAAGGTTTTCTATAACAAATCCAGATGAATCTCCATGTCATGGGCCAAGACATAGGACAAAGGCAATATTTGTGTCAGTATATATTTTCTGGGCTTTAGACTACTGTAAATAGAATGTGGCAGTTTAAATTACAATCATATAGAAAAAGGCAAGGAACATTATTTTCCTTTTTACCATTTTATTAGAGTTAAATTTACTTAAAGATGTAAGAATTCTCTTAAATATTTCATGTTTAAGAACCAACTCATTTAAGTAATTTAAATATATTCAACAAGTAGTTTTGTGCACTCACTATGAGACATAATATTTGATAATGGGTATGATGAGAAAAAACAACAATGCATTCCTTACCCTAAAATAGCTTACATTCCAAAAAGCTTACTTTATAAATCAATTATCCCCTTATAACTTCTAGGTAGGAGCCAGTTGTTGAAATTCTTCTCTCCAGAAATTAAGATTAGGAACTTCATGAAATTTCTGCATTGTCTAAAAATATATTTTCTTTCAATTAATTGGAATGAACCACTTTTGCAATCCAGACTCAGCTCTCAAATCACTACTAAGTTTTTGAAAGTGTGTTTATTAGAAATATAGATTTTTAGAAATAATATTTACCAAGGCATCATTTTATGAGACAAATTAAACCTAAAGAATATGTACATGGGGCAGCTGGGTAGCTCAGTGAATAGAACCTAGAGATGGGAGGTCCTAGGTTCAAATTTGACCTCAGACAGCTGTGTGACCCTGGGCAAGTCACTTAACCCCCATTGCCTAGCCCTTACCACTCTTCTGCCTTGGAGCCAATACACAGTATTGACTCCAGACAGAAGGTAAGGATTTAAAAAAAAAAGAATATATACAAAGATACGCAATTAGCAATAAAACCTCTTTTTATTATTAGTGAAAGAGGAGGGATTAAAACACAACTCCTCACTCTCTCATTAGTGTTTTCTAATTAAGGCCATAAGAAAATGTACACCATTTATTCTATTTTTTAATATTTTAAGTGGAAATACTAATTGTAGATCATATATATTTATACGTATATGTATATGATTATTCATGATCATATATAATAGATCATTGATATAAAGGCAAATAGCCAGATATTTATCTCCATATGCTCATAGATAAACAGATATAAATATCTATCTATATAGTTCTATATACCTATAGATGAATAAACATCGAAATATCTCTATCTCTATCTTTCAAACTATCTAGTATTTCTCTAAGTATAACTCTTTATTAAAAAACGTATAAAACAATGAGGCTCAAACCAACATCCAGATACTTATTGTGTCTTGTAACTTAACCTAGGAACAAATTTACAAAATTGGGTGGGTTGGGAGACTACATCAATAGTTTAACGGCACCTAACAATTTGTATAGGAGTCCTCTGGAATGCTTGGAATCAATCATTTTGGAAAACAAAAGTGAGCAATAAACATCGTAAATTAATGATATAATAATGTATGCTTCAAATACGATACACATTGTCCAATGGATCATTTATTTTCCAATTGTTTATTATACAAAGATATATTGGCAAAGGATAGAGTATTTGAGAAGAAATAGTGAGATTTTTTTTTTAATGTCTGTTTTAAGCTGTTAGCTTTACTATACTTGAGGATGTGGAGGACTGTCTTATAGTCAAATAGAGCCATAAAGACTAAATTGAATTATCCCTGTGGAACAGCTGTTGAGTCTCAAAGGAGATAGGCAGATCTTATAAGAAGTGAATGACAAATAACAAAAGGGATGCCTAGTGATCTCAGGATGCAAAAAGACACCTGTGTTTGATGATGTAATCTCTTTTGAGGTTTACATAGTTCTTTATAAATTGTAAGTACTTGATGCACCCTTGGTGACTGAATAAAGAACTTCTCAAATCCACCCAAACCACCTGGACCTGCTGAGCCCATGCATGATAACTTTGATGTCCATATAAAACACTTGCAAATGACAGAACTATGATTTCCTTTCAGAAGGCTTAGTTTTCACCTTACTATTTTCAAGCAAAACTGTTTGAAGCTGACATGGCACCTTTGGAGGAAACTAAGCTTACCTAGGAAGGGGTAGAGGATGGGGGAAGAATGACTTTCTACTTTCAACAATTAACAATGAAAACATTTTTGTTAGAAATAGCGTTCCATAAGATGACAATGTTTTAATAACTTGAGTCTTCACATAATCTACATGATGAAAGCCATTTGGAGAAAGAATAATGACACTTTAAGTTATGAAAGTTGAGACATAAAGTCTTTTACCATCATAGTAAAGCAATCCTCATAGATTTCTCTTTTCAAGTGCATTATCACTAAATGGATTCAGTGTGCTTCATATTAAGAATACAGTCAATTGAAGTCTGAGGGATAAAGTATTCCAAAGAAGCTTTAAACAAAATGATAAATACCTCAGAACTTAGAAGAGATCAAAACTGTGCTTTAAATTATTGGTCTTGGTGCCACTGGGAAGAGATGGAAAAGGAGGTTACCTGTATTCAGACTTTCCTGCTTTCTTTTTGCATCATCTTTCCCCTCCTCTACTTCAGTGTAAACATTTAATATACTTTGCTTTTAAATATATTTCATAATATCCAAATGTAGCTAGTGCCCTGTGGTACGAATGTTGCCATAGGAATCCTAGATATTTATAGTTCACAAACACACATAGAGATTCAAAAGCATACACAGAATAAGTGAAATTCATATTTTCTAATTTTATATATGTTCTAGAGTGCCTTGTCCAACAACAACATTAGACCAAGTATTGGGCATTAAAATGTTATATGTTGATTATATTAACGTATGGTAAAAATGGATTCCATTGGCAATATTTCCATCAGAGGAATAACTATTTCTCTAGTTTGAGCTCAGGGGCACTGAAACCCATAATTTATTGGGAACAGTTTTAATCTTCACCTTAATAATTTAAGCAAACTGACTATCTGCTTAGTATTACATACTATATCCCAACTCTTCCACATATGGAATTGAACAAAGTCCTAATCTGGATATTAATGAACAAATTATATCATGAAGATCAAAGGTGGAATATATTTGGTAGTTTTCAGAGACACAAATTGTGTTATTGAAATTTGGGGTTCTTTGGGGTTCATTGAGTCTTAATATTCAGGTCCATGATATAAGCATCCTGTGGACGCTTAAGGGACTTGAGAACTACATTTCCCATGATTCAATGGGCTTCCTTCTTACGTGGTGACCTGAGCCAACTTAAAGAGAAGCTTAAATAGGGAGAACTTCATTGGGACACTCTCTTTCATACGAAGCAGCCAGGTGGGCAGAAGGTAATGGTGGGCAATTTGAATTAGATCTTAGCATTCGCATGGCCTTCTTAATAACCAATATGCCTTTAAATAAACTATTAATACTTTTGAATATATCCATCTATATCAATATTATTCGTAAGAATACCACACTCTATTTACCTTTTCTCAAAAATGTCCATATCATATGAATAAAGGTTTGGCATATTTCCCTTCCAATGGTGCTTTGGGTGCTAGACTTTATGACTATTACTCAGCAGCCTTTCCATTCTGTAACTTTCCCAGTGCCTATTGTCTTCTTGCTCTGAAATATCCTTCCACCAAGCTGTTCTCCTTTTTCTTAGTGGTTACTTGCAGCTGGAGGCTTTATTTTGGAAATAGATCCAGACCCAACATTGTTCCTTCTTATTCTATCTTTGCTTCTGTCTCACTATATTTTGCTTTATGCATCTGTGTGGGTACTACTTACTCCTTTTCAGTGAATATATATTGCTTTTATCCCATTAGAATTTAATCATTTTGGGGGCCAGATCTATTTTTCTTCTTGTTTACATTTGTCTTCTCAGGGCTTAGAACCTTGATAGACATGTAGTAGCATCTATGAATATTTCTTGCATGAATGCTTGAGTCACATTTGTGAAATGTAGACAACATCTACTTTTCAGGTTCAAAGAGCTGTGAGAACCAAATGAAACTACAGATGTGGAAATAGCTGTAAACTATGAAATAATCTTTAATATATATTTTGAGAATTACTATATATAATATAAATTTTAATGTTTACATCTTGTTAAGATATTGCATATTTTTCTTCATATAGTATAACCTTCTGGATCTGATTGGATCTTGATTAACATGAGGGATATTTGTCAAATATGGTAATGTATCTGTGATGACTCTGCCTCCATATGCATACAAAATATATATTATGATCCATTCATGTCTAACCATCCAGTGTTAACTTGTCCATAACTTTTTATAAGTGGTCATAGTAAGTGTCTAAAATGACAAACTAAATAATGGTTGTATTTATGATATCAAAACTAATAAATATCATAATTACTAGCAATATAGGAGTCCATGACTAATAATAACCATAAAATAGTAATCATAAACTTTTCTGTGTCATGGATTTCTTTGAAAGTCTGGTGAATGGGGGCAGCTGGGTAGTTCAGTGGATTGAGAGCCAGGCCAAATCTGTCCTCAGACACTTCCCAGCTGTGTGAACCTGGGCAAGTCAGTTGACCGCCTTTGCCTACCCTTACCACTCTTCTGCTTTGGAGGCAATTCACAGTATTGACTCCAAGATAGAAGGTAAGGTTTAAAAAAAAAGTCTGGTAAAGTCTATGGCCCTCTTCTCAGAAAAAAAAATATTTCATGCATATAAAACAGAATGCATATTATTATAATAGCAAACAAATATGAGTGAAAAATAAATATTTTTTCCATCCAATCTACGGACCACTTAAAATTGGTCCATCAATATGTTGGAGACCCTGAGGATGCCAAGTTAAGAACCCTTATTTAAATCATGATTAAACTTACTCAATATGGCATGATGGTAACAATATAGTAATATATAAAAATAAAAGAGACTGAAGTTGGGTAACAGAAATGAAATGAAAATGTTATCATTCATTCCACAAGCATTTGTTAAGTAGCTGCTATGTTCCAGGCAGAGTAGATAAAAGTTTTTAAAAGTAGTCTCCTAATTTTAAGGAAATTAAATTTGCCTGGGTTCTTGGGAGAGATGGAATGACAATACATACATAGCAAAGTAGATAGAAAGATATATAGCCTGATGTATTTTTTTCTTTTTGAACATAAAACTTCATCTCTCAACTCTGTCCCTTCTCATTAGCTTTGTCTAATATCTGGAATCTTCACTTCTGCTTCCTGGCTTCCCTGGGTTTCATCAAGATTTAGCTCAAATCACAGTTTTTGCAAGATTCCTTTCCCAATTCTCCTCAATGCTAATGATTTTCTCCTGAGATTACCTTCCTTTTATACTATATCACAGGTGTATATGTATGTGTGTGTGTGTATGTGTGTGTGTGTAGTTCACAGCATGTCTTTTTCTCCCATTAGAATTTTAGGTCTTTGAAGACATGGAACACTCTTTTACCTTTCTTTGTTATCCCAGTGCTTAGTTAAAATCATTGACAAACTACCTTTCCTTACAGGAGCAAAGAATGCTTAAATTTTCAATCATTTTAAACCTTATTATTCATTCAATAAACTTATTAGTCGAGCAATTAAGTATACAGGGCACCAATGAGTGAACATGACCTTTAAGAAGTCACTTTCATGAGTGACACTTCAATATACAAATAAGAATAATGGCATCTCTTTTGGGCACTATAGAGGCAGTAGTGTAAAGTAGAGAATGAATATCTGATATTTTAAAGACATGTCCCAATCAAGTAAAGTAAACTAAAAAGTCATAACATATTAGACATGAGAAAAAAAACATTAATTATGAAAGTCCCTATAAAAAATAACACAATTTTTATGGGGAAATAAAAGAGATTAGAATAAAGATAATGTCTGTAAAAGGTAGTCAGGTGACATAGTGGATAGTGTGCCAGGTTTGAAAGTAGGAAAAACTGAGTTCAAATCTGGCTTTACACACTTGCTTGCTGTGTGACCCTGGGCAAGCCACTTAATCCTATTTGGCTCAGTTTCCTCATCTGAAAAATGAACTAAAGAATGAAATGAAAAACCTCTGAAGAATCTTGGTTAAGAAAAAAGAAATGGTGTCATGAAAAGTCAGACATAACTGAAATGACTAAACAATAACAATAAATGTTTATACAATCATAATAATTATTGATAAGGGGAACAGGAAATGATTTACTAATTTTTTTAAAATACCAGAATTCTTTTCAAGGTCCTTTCAGTTTTTCAAATGTTATTCCAGGAAGATCAAATAGAAGTCTTGTTTAGCATATGAAGAACTTAAATTATGAAATTATTGTTTGTAAACATTGCACTTACTGAAATTGTGTATGGACTTAGGAAGATAAATACATAGAAATCTAATTCATTAAAATAAATATTATGTGTTGAACACTTAACTTCTAAGGTGAACAGTATATTTCTAGATGCCACTAGTGTTCCTAGATTTTGAGATAGATCAATATATCATAAATAATATATTGTATGCATATGTATGTATGTATGTATGTAATACTTATAATATAGTACTAATATACTCTACTGTCAGGGGCAGGTAGGGTGGTGCAGTGGATAGATTGCTGGACCTGGAGTCAGGAAGCCTTGAGTTCAAATCTAGTCTCTGATACTTACTAGCACCATAGCAACAGGCAAGTCACTTAATTTTGTTCACCTCCATTTCCTCATCTGAAAAATGAGCTATAGAAATAAATGGCAAACCACTCCAGTATCTTTGGCAAGAATACCACAAATGGAGTCATGAAGAGTATTCCACAATTAAACAACAACAGTACTACAGTGTATATATAGTTTATAGTATAATATTTGTATATAGTACCCTTTCTATCCCTGATTACAACCTATTTAAAGAGACTGGGAATAAATTCATGAAAGGTAAATAAAACAAGTTAAATAAAAGTACAAGATTATGTTACAAAATAAAATCACAGGGCAGCTAGGTGGCTCAGTGGATAGACAGCCCCAGAGATGAGAGATTCTAGATTCAAATTTGGCCTCAGATCCTTTTTTAGCTGTGTAACCCTGGTCAAGTCACTTAACCCCAATTGCCTAGCCTTACCACTTTTTGAGAAGTCTAGGAAACAGTACTTATTAATTCTAAGACTGAGGTAAAGGTTTTAAAAATTAAAATAAAATCACAAGCCATGGTAAAAATAAATTAATTTGAATGGTTTAGCAGTAGTTACTATTAATCCAGAAGATGGAAGGATTACTATGGACTTCATTCAAATGAGTAGTACTGAATTATTAGAAAGGAAAGAATAACACACCAGACAGCAGAAGTATGTTCAACTATAAGTAGACCAACATTATTGTCATGGAAGGTGTGTGTGGTGGCAATGTGGAAGATAAGACTTGATAGATAAGTTGGAGTTAAATTAAAGAAGGTAGCTGTAGAGATAATGGGTATTAAAAGAGAGATGGATATTGTGATAATGAGATTAAACCTACCCTGCCCATCTTTGGATTTAGTCACCAAAGGTGAAAACGTTACCACTTAATTCACAAGTTGGGAAGTCTGTGACCCACGTGTGCCAGAGTGGGTGATGAATCAAAATTGACTGATTGCCTCCTGAGTAGTCCTAAGCAAAGAGTCTATTGTGATTGGACACATAAACTAAGAGGAAGGCACAGGAAATGAAGCAAAAGAAGTGCCTTTAAAAGGGAATGACAACTTCCTGCGTCAGTTTTTGTTCGTTTCCTAGAGCTGGAGGTCGAATTAGAGATGCCGCTTGCTGGACATGGGACCCTGAAACCTTGGTGAGACTGTTCTTCAATCTCTCTCTTAGAACTACACATGGTGAGTGAAAAAGGCTAACTACCTTAGCTTCCCTTGAGGTACTAGCCTCCAGGAGGCTCCCTTGATTGGGAAGAGCCCTTGTGGCTAAAACCCTTGTTAATTGACTTTTAGACTCTCCAGCTGGGCCTCTGGAGCCCTGCTGGAGTAAAGCCCAGATTTGAATACAAATCTAGTTCTTTAAGCTAGATCTCTTATTCTACCCTCTTCTCATCTCTCTACTTCCACTCTCTCCTATATTTTATAAATTACTAAAAACATTTCAGAATTGATAATTATTCAATTCTTAGTGACCACTTCTTTAAATATTAATATCCAACCCAAACCCCCCTTTTTTTCTTTTTACAATATTAAAGTATACATCACTTACAACAACAAATGCCCTTCATGCCACTGTCAGAAATAACAGTAGACTGACTGGATGGTGTTGACTATGCTATTGTTTATTAAAAATAATCTTCCCAACACATGCAATGATATTTTCATTGCCTCAGCAACAGAAAGTGAATATACATGGTCTTCAATGATAGAGACAAGAAAAGAATCATTCACTGCCCTGAGAACATTTAATACATTGCAAATGATAGTCATAGGAAGACAGTTAAACCAGTTTCTTATGGAATTGGTTTGATTGGAACCTAGGAACTCCTGTCTCTAGGCATGGCTCTCAATCCACTGAGCCACTTAGCTACACCATAATAAAGAATTAAACCCCCATTGCCTAGCCCTTACTGCTCTTCTGCCTTAGAAGCAATACATGACATTATTCAGGGAGGCAGCATTGCTGTGTTCTTGATTACTCTGTTGGGATGAACAATAGATGTCATTCCTAATCATACTGAATTTGATTTCTCCATCTAGATCAGTAAAAAAGTTGGAATCCTGTGATCAGATGTGTGAATTTCCCCATTTGTCATGGGGAAATCAGGGAGGGTCTGGAAAATATTAGTCTACCTCCTGATTAAGTATCCACCTATTAGAGGTATCTTGGGTTGTCTGGAGGAGAACTGAATAATGAGCTTTTAAAATTTAATTGAACCGAACTGAAGACACTGAATAGTCTTTGGCCAGTGAGAGAGATAATGGACCAAATAATTTCTTGGTTATTGCTAGCCTAATCAATAAATTCATTTCTTACCCAGAAGTCAGTTTCCTAACATTTTTACTCACCATATTGGCATTTAAAAAAAATCCTTGCCTTTAGTCTTAGAATTGATCAGTTCCAAGGCAGAAGAGCAGTAAGGGCTAGATAATTGTGGTTAATTGACTTGCCCAGAGTCACATGGCTAGGAAATGTCTGAAGTCAGATTTGTACCTAGAATCTCCCATCTCTAGGCCAGGCTCTCTATCACTGAGCCTTATAGGTGCTCATCACATTGGCTTTTAAACTTTTTTTCAGGTAGAGAAAAATAGAAAAAAATAACATGACCATATAGTTTCTCCATATGCCTTGAAATTATAATAATGTCTTCCTCTAGGGCAAGGCCTTGAATTTTTTGACACTTATTCAAAATCTTAACAACTATTTCACAAAGAAAATGGCTATTTTTTCCCACACTTATCTTGAGAGTACAACATATTCTCTCTTAAAAGCACTAGATATTATTGATTGACTTTTATTTTAGGTAAAATGTCAATTTCATTATAAATTAAGTTCAAGGGTCAAAAATATGCATTTCTATAGTGATAAAGACATTTGTGATTCCATCAATTTCCTTGCTGGCAATAGCAAATGATTCAGGTTAACAAATTCCTGATTGCACTCCTAACTACAGCTGACTCAATTCCACTAGGGAAATGGAAATCTTTGAATTCCTGCTAATGTGTTTGTTTCCCTCGATAGCTCTATTGATGTTACAAGTCTCCACATTCTTCCAATGACCCAATTATACTTGTGAATATCTACTGACAGAGTGGTGTCATCTTAGTTGGCAGACTGTGTATAGTAGGGGAAATCAGGCAGGCTTACCAAAAAGTAGCTAAAAAGAAACAGGTGCAAAGAAGTGCTTTTTAACTTACCACAGTATAGATCTGATGTTTTCGTCTTTTGGCCAAATCGATTATGTTGACTCCATTATAATAAAGGTTTTCAATGCATCCATGAAAGTTTTTCTTTAGGAATGTTCCTGGTTTGCCTGGGACTGGAATCCCTCCAAAACTGAGCTTTGGGGAAAACAAATTCAACCCTCAGTTACAAACTGCAAAGGAGCAGGAAATGGAAAAAAAAAAGCATTTTGCTTTATCCAATTGTATGTGTGAGCCAAGTGGCTCAAATAATTATAGACTGCCTCTTGATTACACATTGAAAAAGATACTGATTAGCCCACTTAAAAATAACTGTAATTGCTGGCTTTTTAGGGGCTGATTTTACAAAACCTTTTTTCTCATCCTTTCCAAACCCGTTAAAACTAAATAAAACAATAATTTGGTAGAAAGAAGGAACAAATAAGAAAACCCCAAGTCCTTACATTTATTTCACACACAAGTATCTCTAGCAAGAGGGACATCCACTATAATAAAAATAATAGTTTTATCATCTCCAGCTAAGTGACAGGTCAATTGATAATATAACTAACATAGAGGTAACCTTTATGAAACAAGAATAAGATATTCCTAATCATTAATTCTCTCCTCCTCTAAATTTCTCCTCTCCTCATCTACATCTATCTTGGTCATCTTTTGATGACCAACACGATGTACACCATGAAGCCTTTCCTAACAATCATCCATTTTGAGTTTTCTTTTTTAAATATTTTGAGCTTACTCTTTAGACCATTCAATTGGCATCTCATTATCTATAGTTTCATCCACTACATATTTAAGGTAAATAAGTCTTCTCTTAAAATAAATATTCATCCATTCCTACTATATATCTTCAAAGAATTAATATCTGGGTTATTTGAATCCTACAACACATTAGCAATGATATGCTGTGTCAAAAAGCAGCAAAAAGGATGTCATTAGAGAAACATGTATCTTGAAAAGGAAGTGGATGTGTCATGGAGTAAGATTAAGACATAACCATTGGATGGTCCAGAGGATATTTTTTATTGTTCAGATATAGAGCAAGTACTCTAATCCATTGATGAAAGCAGTGTTAAGGATTTATAGGGGTTCATCAGTAATAGTCATAAAGGATATAGGGTTCTTATGAATTAGGATACAGTTGTATGCTTCTTTTAAATTCTCTTGTCACCCAAGCAGCCACACAGTATCTAGCACAATGCTAAACATGGAATATTTGGTCTAAGTGATGTGTGGATAGAATGCTGCATTATGAGGCAAGAAGATTTGAGTTCAAGTCCATCTTCAGTCACTTGCTAGCTGTGTGTCCCTAGACAAGTCACATGTGTCCATGTGGAGCTTTTCTTTGTATAAGATGTGAAGTATTGGTCTAAATCTAATTTCTTCCTTATTACTATTAAAATTTCCCAATAGTTTCATCCATTTAAAGTGTCCTTACCCCAGTACCAGAGATCTTTCCGTGTATCAAATAATAGAGTATTAGATACATTGTCTTTTGTTGTGTACATAATCTGTTCTACTGATCAATTCTTCTATTTCTCTGCTAACATCAAAACAAAGGGCTACACTAGATTAGAATATCAGATTTGGAGGTAGATAGGGCTTTAGATGAAATCATCTAATCTTCTCAATTTTACTTATGGGGAAACATAGACACAGACTTGTTTAGTATCACAAAGACAGTATGGAAAAGAATTGGAATTTGAACTTAGATCCTTTGGCAAAAAGCTAATATTTTATGAATGTTCTTTTGTTCTTTGCAATGTGTTTTGAATAAAATATGACCTTTCCATCTCTAGGAATTCTAACTTTCAATGAAGTAACATAAATTTAAGCAAAAGTCAGTAACAGAAGCAATAATGTGATCCACTATTATGACAAAGATTCATACTCTTATCTATGGCTAGATTTCCTTTCAAAGAGGAACTCTTTACTTATCCCCTTCCCCTTCATTTTTCGGAGTTCTACTTAGATCTTTATACCTGAATTTCTAAAAAATGGAGAATCAATATCAATTATACTATTACATTATCTAGCAATCAATTTCCTTAGCAAAATGTAGTTATTTTAATCACCAAAATAAATGGTCTTATTATGCCTATTTTCTTTTAATCCCTTAAATATACTATGAAAAAGGTTCCTTAAAGCCGGTAAGGTAAAGGTCTTATTGGAATGGCAGATTAGATACTGTTCAGAGGCAACTCAGTTAGACAGAAAATTCAGAGAAAGGAAGGAAATCATATCCTATTCTATTATCTCACAAGAGTTTATAACAATTTTACTTGAATTATATAGCCTTGCCAAATAGGAAGTCTAAACATTCTAAATACACAATCGCCACATTCAATTCAACATTTATTAAGCATCTATCATTAAGAAAGTCTTGAGTTAGGGTCTGAAGAGAGTTGAATATGTTGACTCTTAGAGTGATGAGATCTGTGATCTCATCAATATAGTCATTCCTTTTAAGGGTTCAAATAATAGCTTCTTCATGTCTGCCCAACATGTGCTTCTCTTATCATTGTGTTCACTGTAAATCTATTATAGGAGGTCAAGTCAACAATTCTGGGGACCTCTTCCATTTCTTAATATTTTTTTGTCATAGACCCATATGACATTCTAGTGGTCATTATATCTATCTACTTAAGAGGGGATAAAGGGGACAGCTCGGTGGCTCAGGGGATTGAGAGCCAGGACTAGAGACAGGAGGTCCTAGGTTCAAATGTGGCCTCAGACACTTTCCAGCTGTGTGACCCCCAGCAAATCACTTGACTCCCATTGCCTAGTTCTTACCACTCTTCTGTGGTGCAAAAAACTGTGGTGGTGTAAAAGAGGAAATGGATACCAGACATACTGTTGCAAAGAGGTGACAAGATTTATCAATTGGTTAAAATGAGAGAGAGTAAGGAGAGGAGAAAAGTTAAAAAAAAAAAAAAAAGAACCTAAGATTTTGTTTCTTAGTACCATGGACTATAGTGATATTATCAACAGAAATAATTATGATGGGAGGAATGTATTCTTTTTTCCTTCCTTCTTTCCTGCCTTCCTTCCTTTGTGACTTCCTTCCTTCATGCCTTCCTTTCCTCCTCTTCCTCCCTCCCTGTCTCTTCTATGTCTCTGTCTCTCCATTTTTCTCCCTTTTTCCCTTAAGTAATGATGGATTCTGATCTATTGGCAATTTTAAAATACATCCAATTTATTTCCATATAGATTGATAAAAGGTTCATGCTACAAGAAACACCTAGTCTCTTCTATTTATTTAACAGACGTGGAACTGTAGACATATGGGGATTAAGAGAATTAATTAGAACTTGAATCCAGATCTTTTATTCCTTTCCAATGCTTTCCCACCTTACCATTCAACATAAAGCACTCTTAGATGGAGGAATCAAAGCCTTCATTTTTCTTTACAAAATATTTTTATAGGCAGCTGGAGTTTTAATAAGGAATGTAGGTCATCAGAATTCAATTAATCTACATGCAAAATGCATTTAGGACCCATTCAGAAAGTGTGTCATTAGAACATCTGTGACCTGAATTTAATAGCCTGCAATTGTTGGGATCATATTCTATCTCTGATGGTTATTTCTACCAGCATCAAGGAGGGAGTTACTTACACAGTCACTAGATGAAATGTAAATGCTTTTATTAATAGTGATACTCCTTGATTCATAGTAGAATCCTAGTATCATAGATATTAATACTAGAAAGGAGTTTTAAGTGTTTATCTAATCCAAATACCTGGCTCCATTAGGATAATGTATCATTATGCCCATTCAGTAAGTTGTTGTTCAGTCATTTTCTGTCATGTTTGACTCTTTGTGACCCTATTTGAGGTTTCCTTGGCAAAGATACTGGAGTGATTTGCCATTTCTTTCTTTAGCTCATTTTACAGATGAAGAAACTGAGGTAAGTAGGACTAAATGACTTACCCAGGGCCACACAACTATTTACATGTCTGAGGTTGGATTTGAACTCAGGTTTTCCTGACTCCAGGTCTGGCAATCTATCCATTGTGTCACATAGTTGCCCTAATTTAATAGATAATCTATGCTTAAAGGCTTCATGCATCATAACCTATAGGTGACTTGGTGTTATTACAATCTATATTAGTAAATCTATACATTCCCACATGTCCTATCAATCTGAATACATCTTGATTATGGTCCTGAAAGGTAGGGGCATATAGGTAGTGTGGATCAGGCCAAGACTCAGGAAGATTAGTTTCCTGAGTTCAAATTCAGTCTCAGACACATGGATGACATCATCTTTCTTCATTTTCCTGACCATTAAAATTCACTAAATGGTAAATCATCAAGATTCCTAAACTCCTGAGGACATATCTGTATACAATTAGAGATGACTTTTTACTGTGGATTTAAGGAACAGGGCTTGGGATAAATTGCTGAATTTAATATGTCATTCCTTAAACTATGTTGCCCTGTGTTTTCTAGTAGGTTCCTCACAGTTTTACCTCAATCACAATACAATGACTACCTTTCTTATTTCATTATTCAACTATATCCACTAGAGAGTAATCAATTTCTTTAAACTTCCAATTACTAACAACCTAAGCAATTCTATCTGTGTTCTGAATTCTTTCAGTCAAAAATTGGCAAGGTCTCTCATGAGAGTAGCAAATGGCATGTCTTGTCAATAGTCTGCTAAAATAGACTCAAGGTGGAAAGTCCAAACTTTGATGTTGTAATAGGGAAATAGGAAAGCAGATTTAGCTGGGCAGGCTGACAGGAGATGTCTTTCCAAATGTTCCAAACTTGGAATTCAGCAAGGGACATCACACAGAAGACCCTCTCTAGGTGCAACTGCTGATGGTTAGGGGCTTTTCCTTAGCTGTTGGAGGTGAAGAGCCCAGAAAGTATTGGTCTCCTGTAAAACCCATCTACCCTGGGAATGTTCAAGTGGAGCAATGAAATCTGGTTTGGTTGGTGGACATATCAAACCAGTTCAGCTCCTTGGCTTTACCCTTTGGACTTACTTAGTAAGATACCTGGACATCTGAACATCACTGGATCAGTGGAAAACTGTGCTGTGAGACATCTAATCCCCTGATAGCCTGAAGGTAGGGTTTTAGAATAGTGACCCATTTCCCTTGTTTCTGGTCCATAGTTAACCCCAGTTAAGTAATCCCTGTTTACCCATCTCCCTAACCTCTTTACTTTAATAAAGTATTGCTTCCTGCTTCTTGTCTGTTCTCCTTAACGCTAAAAGTACCTTAGTTAAGTTACATAAGGTTTTATTGTGATTCCCCAGCTGACTGGAGTCTGGCTCACTGCTTAACTGATTTAACTGCCCATCTTCCATATAGACATTACTCATTTCCCAAGACCTGTGTTTGTGGGTGTAAAGGTGATTCCCCATTGGTATTTGTTCTTAGTCTGTTATCCCTTGCCCAAGCAGTCCTCCTTTTCCCCTTTCTCTAAAGCCCAATGAACTCAGAGTTTTATTTACCCATAAAAATGTTGATCATAGTGATGGGAAAAAAAGTATTGCAAAATAAAAACAACAGTTGATTTGTCAGAGTTGGATTGGCAAGCTTATCAAATATGCAGGCCTAGGCATTTTCATCTTTACTTCTTATTAGTACCCTTCTCTAAGAGGTGAATAAAAAAATGAAAAAAATTGATAAAATTCAAATTTATAAATTTTGTTAATAGCTTTGTTAATATACTTACCTGGAGTTTCTGTATGTATTTACATCCCCCCATTTTTATGTATGTAAATTTATTATATATATGGATATATATATATTTATATATACATGCCATATATATGTTCACATATATATGGGGGTGTACAGATCTTTAATGAATAAATTAAGAGATTACTCCTTATACTTTGTTGATCTAAGTTCCTAATGGATTCCTCACAATTTTACCAAGGCTACATATATATACACAACGACAATAATACACATATTTATGCACCTACATATCCCAATGCATAAAGTTCATTTTATATGCTTTTACATCTATATGTGTGTAGAGAATATATGCATATATGTATGCATACATATACATATATATAAAAAATTTCTATTGCTTCAAATGAACACTTTAATTTTTGATGTATTTTGTCTCCATTGTATCAGTTCTTCATTCCAGGGCTAGGTGGAGCATAACTAGCAATTATCACTAAAGGTATGAAAAATAAAGGAAATTCTTAAAAACTCTTCAAGGGTCCTGCGTGGCTGGCAGTAATTTGGGGAGTTGGAGCAGAAGAGAATTAAATTCATAGGTTAGTGTTTTAAAACCCAAAAAGTAATAAAATTATGTATGGATGTATTATGCATGCATGTATGTTTATATATACATATATGTTTGTGAATATATGTATGAATGTTCATGTGTATATGTGTGTGACACATATACACATATATATTTATTCTACAATCACAAAATTTCAGAGTTGAAAGGCACACTAGAGTATATCTAGTTCAACCCTTTAATTTTATTTATTAGAAAACATTGCTCCAATAACCAAATTATTAAGATAAACCAGGTATGGGATCCTATTACCCTTTCCTTCCCTATTGTTGACTCTTAATATTTTCTCTCTCCCTCTCCTTCCCTCCTTCTCTGTCTGTCTGTCTGTCTCTCTCTCTGTCCCTTCCTTTTCATTCCTTCCTCCTTCTTCTACCCCTGTATGAATGCAAGATTATAAATACCATATGTTTTCAATTTTCCCCAAGTCACACACTGCCTATGCATGTCCCTTGTTGGCTAGTGTCTTTATATGTGCTGCTGAGTTCCAGTTCGTCAAACTTCATGCAAATTTAAAGCAAATGATTCTTGAATCCCAACCCACCTCATAATCAATGTCCAAATAATCACCGTCTCCTTTAGCCCGGAAATGTTGAGTGTGCTTGTCTACTGTGAAGTTCACTTGTTTATTGAACCGCTCAATGAGAACTGAGTGCCAGTGCTGGTCATCCAGAAGACTGCCTAGAATAACTGAAGGCTGACTGTTGCTGAAACGAAGTTTACTGTCACCTGAAAGGGTGAAAAATAGAAAAAATAATTAAGCATAATTATGATGAGGCTGAATGTAATACTAACATACCAGATAATTCAGGGATGTAAAGATATATTTAGTAAAGAAATATTTATCAGGTGCCTATCATGAGAATATTACTATGCAAGATACTGAGATGAATAAAAAGAAGTATTAGATACTCCCATTGCCTTCCAAATCATTACTGTTTAATGGATGATAGCTATATATATATATACATATATATATATATATATGCAAAATATTCATACAAATAAGTAACATGAAGTAGTATTCAATAAGTTCAAATGTATAGTGTAAATTAAATTTCATTGTTGATAGGAAGAAGAATTCGTGGGTGGGGTGGGTCTAATGCTTAGCATTTAGAAGTCACTTAAATATTAGCTTTTTGACTTATCTTTAGGACTCCATGGTTTAAAATTATCCATATTAAGGGTAAAATTTCTGAGGCCCCTTGAAAATTAGGTAGATTTTTATCTAGTAAGAAGAAGGGAAAAAGTTTTCCAGAAAGGGATGACAATGGGAATATTGTGACCAGATCATTTATCAGAATAGAAGACCAGTTTCGGAAGTCAGATTCATGGATCATGACTTCTTATTTTCCATTTCAGGGTAGAGTCTTTGGCATCACTTCTCTATATCCCAGTTGTAACGTTTTCTCTCTTAAGAGAAAAAAACATCTCTAACTTGCAAAAAAAATCCATTAATGTTTAAGAACTCTAATCAAATCAGAGGACTTAAAATTGCCTCTACCACGGGATAGAAAAATGAGAGAATTAGAGTAAAGACTGTAATATATATTTCTTTCAGGCATGGCAAATGTGGGAGTTTATTATATATGGCTATGTATATTTATATAAATGTTTTTTAAGATAATTTTTTAAATAGGAATGATATGGGAACGAGGTAACTATTTGCTAACTGAAAAAATAAATTTAAAAAGGAAAAATAATTCTTAAAATCACTATTTCTCAAAGGAAAAAGTCCTCCTGCCTTGGGATCACATCAATATTTTATTCTAATCAATAAAACAATCAATCAATAAAAAGGAATTTATTAAGTGATTACAGTGACAGTTACTGTGCTAAGTGCTGGGAATACAGAATCAAAAATAGTCCCTGTTCTTAAGAAGTTCCTATTCTAAATGGGGAGAGGAATCAAGAGAGAGAGAGAGAGAGAGAGAGAGAGAGAGAGAGAGAGAGAGAGAGAGAGAGAGAGAGAGAGAGAGAGAGAGATATCAGTTTGGAAAACATGAAAATTTCTAGAGTTTAGGATAATGAGAAGTAATTTTCTGACTTAAAAACCAGACTTTTTAGCCAAGATATGATGCCAATACAGCTTTGAATCATGTACTTTTACACATTCTGAAGAATCAACTGGCCAGAAGTTAATAAGCACCTTCCAAATTAATATTGCAAGAATTGAAAGGGAAACATGAGATGTAGAGTGGACATAAATAGCTTGTGGTTTATAATCACTTATAGCTTCCACACAAGAAGCAGTTAAGGGATGTCATCCAAAAAATGTGTGCCTGCAAATGGAGGTGGCTAATCATACAGTAGAAGCAAAGGATAAGAGATGGATGACCTGAGTAGAGTACTGGTACTCTTGTAATATCAAATAACCTAGAGGAAGGCCTTCACTGATTTAAATAAATCCCAAAGATTATTTATGGAAAGTAGAAATTTTAACAATAGATCATATACTTTAATACAAATTTTATTCTTTGTAATATTGTTTATAATAAGATTAAATGAAAATAAAACTGATTCAGAAAGCCCCAGGCAGAGGTAGGTTTATTTTGCATTATTGTCAAAACCATAGCAAATAAATTTTATTTTTTTTCAGTGAAGCATTAGAGATATGTAAGTATACGCATTAGTGATAAATTTAAATGAACATAAATTTTTGTGAATATAAATTATCAAAAATCAGTGGAGTAAATTGAAGTTTTATTTAATTTGTTATGCTTTTTACCTGCCAGAACAGTAAACATTAACACTTTCTTTCCATTTGTCACAGAATTTCAACAACTCTGTTTGAAGTCTTGTTTTTAACAAGTCTTCGGGAAATTAAGTTGGTAAGATAATTTGGCAGAATAGGAATTTTTGTTTCATCTCAGGTTAGATATTTAGTGTACTTCTGCACATTTGTTGCAAAATAGAAAAAATAATATTTTTGTTACATATCATATTGAAATTTTTATTTTCATAAATTAAACTGAATACCTAGTCCTGGGGAGCATATCAGACCAAATTGCTTATAAATACACAACTGGAAAAATGGCACATTAATAGTAGTTACTGAAGTAAAGCCACTTGTTTTACTTTTCAAGGTAAAGCAAAAGACAAAAAAACTATTTATTTGCCATGAGGGAAAGGGGGAAGAGAGACACACTTACATGTATATTTAGAAACTGTTAGACTTTTATTTTTTTATTTTAAAATATAACCTCTATCTTAACTTAAAATTTTTCTCAAGATACAAATTACACTTAATCTGAAATAACATAATGACTATCTAGTGCAACCCAAAGCATCAAAAATCTTATAATTCACAGGAAATAACTAAAATATTCTGGAACATCTTTCATAACGTTTTCATTGTGCTCTTTTTGAGTAATTATAGATGAAAATATTAAACTTCTCACTTTTATATCATATAACTAAAGATAGTGCCTGTAATTGGCACATATGATATACATATATAATATATAGATATGTGTGTCATGTATGTTTGCATAAGTATATTTGTATGTGAATATACATAAACACAAAGATATGAGAGAATACAGATTATTTGAAATCTAAGACTATAACTAGTTTGTGCTTTGCACTGTGCATAATGCCCAACCTGGAACAGGTCATCTAAATGCTCTGGTTCTGTTTCCTTAGTTCCAAAGGGGTGCAATAAGGATATAACATATATATTATATACATGTGTATATACATATATATGTCAATAAGTATTCTGACTAAAAAAAAGACAAGTGAAATGGATAATATCTGCAAATTCTAAATCAAAGAGCATGAGTTCAATGGCTAGAAAAGGAAGTGATACAAATAGGAAGATAGAATAATTTCATCAAGAACAAGTCATCACATACTAAATGTATTTCATATTTTGAAAGGAAAAAAATCTGGCAGAAAATGAGAAAAATGTAGATATGAATTAACTAGAAATTTTTTAACACATTTGACACAAGAACATCTCTTACTATACTAGCAAAAATGATCGAGATATGTAGACTAGTAGATGATGTAAATATATTTAAAATTGTTGAGATGGCAAAATTTTAAAAGTAGTTGTTTTTTTAATAGATTAATATTAAATTGGCAGCAGTTAGCCAGTGAATTACCAAAGAGATCTGGGGTGTGTATATGTGTGATATTTTTATCAATGACTTGGATAAAAAGAGAGATGGTATGGTTATCAAATATGCAGGTCACAGAAACTTGGTAGATAACATGATATGATTTTGTGAAAATCCTAATTTTTTTTAAAAGCTAAAGCTTTATAGGTTGAATCTAAATAGATAAAGTTTATAAGATTTGAATTAAAATCTAATACTTGGATTCAAAGAATCAATTTCATTATTATAGGTCAAGAGAATTACAGTAAGATGGTAATTGTCTGCAAAAAAAAAGAACTACATATCATAATGGGGTTCAGATCCTTTATGAGCCACTAGTGGGACATGACAGTCACAAAATACTTATGGTAATCTTAGACTGTAATGAGTGGCAAAGCTTCATAATCTAGTGCACTTATGAAATCATCTCTGGGGAACTGTTCCTGTCTGGACTCAACAGTTAAAGTAGAACACTTACAGATTTTTAAAGGAGAACAACTGGAGCTTAAGGAGGAAATAGATAGTAAAACTATACTAGTGGGAGATCTGAACCTTCCTCTTATCAGCTCTAGATAAATCAAAACAAAAAATAAATAAGAAAGAGGTAAGAGATGTGAATGAAATCTTAGAAAATTAGAGTTAATAGACATATGGAGAAAAATAAATAGGTACAAAAAAGGATACACCTTCTTTTCAGCAGCACATGGTACATTCACAAAGACTGACCATGTACTAGGCCATAAAAACATTGAAAACAAATGAAAAAAAAAACAGAAATAATACATCCAACCTTTTCAGATCATAATACAATAACAATAATAATTAGTGAGGGTAAATGGAGATGCAAATCAAAAATTAAATGGAAATTAAATAATATTATTCTTCAAATTGGTCACTTAAAGAACAAATCATAGAAACAATAATTTCATTGAAGAGAATGACAATGAGGAGACATCATATCAAAATCTAAGGAATGCAGCAAACATGTACTCCGGGAAAATTTATATCCTTGAGTGCATATATCAACAAATCAGAGAGGGAAGAGGTCAATGAATTGTGCATGCAAATTAAAAAACTAGAAAGAGAAGAAATTAAAAATCCCTAGACAAAAACTAAAATGGAGATCCTAAAAATTAAAGGAGATATTAATAAAATTGAAAGTATAAGAATTATTGAATTAATAAATAAGACTAGGAACTAGTATTTTGAAAAAAAAAACAACAAATAAAATAGATTAAGTACCGGTTAATCTAATAAAAAAAAAGGAAAGAAGAAAATCAAATAAACAGTATCAAAGATGAAAAGGGCATCCTCACCTCTATTAAAGAGGAAATTAAGGTAATTATTAAGAACTATTCTGTCCAATTATGTGGCAACAAATACTGCAATATAGGTGATATGGATTAATATTTACAAATATAAACTGCCTAGATTAACAGAAGAGGAAAAAGAATCCTTAAATAATCCCATATCAGAAAGAGAAATCAAACAAGCCATCAAAGAACTCCCTAAGAAAAAATCCCCCTGGGGCCAGATGGATTCACCAGTGAATTCTATCAAACATTTAAAGAACAACTAATCCCAGTGCTATACAAACTATTTGACAAAATAAGCCAAGAAGGAGTTCTACTGAATTCCTTTTATGACACAAAAATGGTACTGATTCCAAAGCCAGGCAGATCAAAAACAGAAAACTACAGACCAATCTCCTTAATGAACATAGATGCAAAAATCTTAAATAGAATACTAGCAAAGACCCCAGTAACTGATCACAAGCATTATTCACTATGATCAGGTTGGATTTATACCAGGAATGCAAGAATGATTTAATATTAGGAAAGCCATCCATATAATTGACCATATCAAGAACCAAACTAACAGAAATCACATAACTATCTCAATAGATACAGAAAATGCCGTTGACAATATATAACACTCATTACTATTGAAAACACTAGAAAGTATAGGAATAGAAGGACCTTTCCTAAAAATAATAAACAGTATATATTTAAAACCATCAGCAAACATCATCTGCAAATGGGGATAGATTAGAAGCCTTCCCAATAAGATCAGGAGTGAAACAAGGATGCCCATTTTCACCTCTATTATTTAACATGGTACTAGAAACACTAGCAGAAGCAATCAGAGAAGAAAAAGAAATTCAAGGTATTAAAATAGGCAATGAGGAAACTAAACTATCACTCTTTGCAGATGGTATGACGGTCTACTTATAGAATCCTAGAGAATCAACTAAAAAGCAAACGGAAATAACAACTTTAGCAAAGTTGCAGGATACAAAATAAACCCACATAAATAATCGGCATTTCTATATATTTCCAACACATCTCAGGAGCAAAAGTTAATAAGAGAAATTCCATTTAAAACCATCCTAGACAATATAAAATATCTAGAAATATATCTGCCAAGATAAATACAGGAATTATACGAACACAAATACAAAACACTTTCCACACAAAACTAGATGTAAAAAATTGGAAAAACATTATTTGCTCATGGGTAGACCGAGCTAACATAATACAAATAACAATCCTACCGAAATTAATTTACTTATGCAGTTTCATGTCTTTCAAATTACCAAGAAACTTTTTTACTGAAATAGAAAAAATTATAACAAGATTCATTTGGAAGAACAAAAGATCAAGAATATCAAGGGGAAATAATGAAAAAAAATGTGAATGATGGGTGCCAAGCAGTTCCAGATATTAAACTGCCCTATAAAGTAGTGTTATCAAAACAATATGGTCCTGGCTAAGAGACAAAAGGGAGGATCAGTGGAATAGACTTGGGGTAAGTGACCTCAGCGGGACAGTCTTATGATAAACTCAAAGAAGCCAACTTTTGGGACAAAACCCCACTATTTGACAAAAACTGCTGGGAAAATTAGAAAACAGTATGGGAGAGATTAGGTTTAGATCAATATCTCACACTCTGCACCATGATAAATTTGGAATGTTTATGTTATGTTTTTAAACATAAAGAAAGAAACTATAAGTAATTTAGGTGAACATAGAACAGTATACCTGTCAGATATATGGGAAAGGAAAGATTTTAAGACCAAACAAGAAATTAAAATGAATAATTTTGATAACAATAAATTAAGACGTTTTTGTACAAACAAAATCAATGCAACCAGAACTAGAAGGGAAGTAACAAATTGGGGAAAACATCTTAATAACAAAAAACCTGTGACAAAGGTCTAATTACTCAAGTGTATAAGGAGCTAAATCAATTGTACAAAAAAATCCCTCAATTGATAAATGGACAAGGGGCATGAATAGGCAATTTTCAGGTAAAAAAATCAAAACTACATTTAAGGACATGAAAAAGTGTTCTAAATCTCTTATAATTAGAGAAATGGAAATGGAAACAACCCTGAGGTATCATCTCACACCTAGCAGATTAGCCAATGTGACAGCAAAGGAAAGTAATAAATGTTGGAGGGGATGTGGCAAAATTGAGACATTAATAATGCTTTGCTGGTGGAGTTGTAAATTGATCCAGCCATTCTGCAAGGCAATTTGGAACTATGCCCAGAGGGCTTTAAAAGACTGCCTGTCCTTTTATTCAGCCATACCACTGCTGGTTTTATACCCCAAAGAGATCATAAGGAAAAAGATTTGTACAAAACTATAACTACGCTCTTTGTGGTGGCAAAAAATTGGAAAATGAGGTGATGCCATTTGATTTGGTAATAGCTGAACAGATTGTGGTATCTGTTAGTGATGGAATATTATTGTGCTAAAAGGAATAATGAACTGGAGGAATTCCATGTGAACTGGAACGACCTCCAGGAATTTATGCAGAGTGAAAGGAGCAGAACCAGGAGAACATTGTACACAGAGATAGATACACTGTGGCATCGAATGCAATGATTTCTCTACCAGCAGCAATGCAATGATCCAGGACAATTCTGAGGGACTTATGAGAAAGAACATTATCCACGTTCAGAGAAAGAACTGTGGGAGTAGAAACACAGAAGAAAAACAGCTGCTTGATCACATGGTCCTATGGGGATATGTTTGGGGATGCAGACTCTAAACGATCACTCTAATGCAAATATTAATAATATGGAAATGGCTCCTGATCATTGACACATGTGAAATTGCTTATTGGCTAGGGTAGGAGGAGGGGAGGGAAAGAACACGAATCATATAACCATGGTAAAATCTTCTAAATTAATTAATTAAATTAACTTAAAAAAATGGAATGTGTATAATTCAGAGAGAATTCAGAGGAAGGCAAAGAGGATGTTGAAGGACCTAAAATCCATACTGTCCAAGGATTTGCTTGAAGATACTGTGGAAATTTAGACTAGAAAGAAAAGGCTCAAAAGGAAATTATTGCAATTTTCAAGGATGGTGAGGTCTATGTGAGAAGGATTAGACTTAGTCTGATTGGACCCAAAGGACAGAAAGTGTTCTCTACAAGATTGTGAATTTCTATGAGAGTGTGATTTTCTAGAAGATTGTGTCTTTGCCCTGACTGTCCTCAAGCAGTCACCTTCTAAATGAAGCCTTTGGCAGATTTCCCCAAAGGCTATCTTTCTTTACCACAAAATCACTCTGCATTTATGTTCCAACAACTCTTTATAGGCTTTTCAGACTAGACTATAAGCTTCTTGAAGGCAGGAGCTATTTTCACTTTTGCCTTGGTATAGCCAGAAACTAACACATAGTAGGTGCTTAATGAATTTTTACGGATTGAGTAATGGGTTCAGTACTTGGGAACATGTCACTTAAAGGGAACGCAGAGTGGGATTGGCTGAGCTGGGAAGTACTCAAACGAGGAGGAAATAATCCATTGAGTTATTAATTTGTGAAATCGTTAATCTAACAAGTGATGATCTGAGCAGTCGTTTCAACCTACTGAGAAAAGTTGACAATGCCCTCAAAGTTTGCCACTCTTTTGATTGTCCTGCCTTAAGAGTGGTTTATAGAAATGTCTCAAGATAGATTGATGGTATCTGACTTTAGAGTCATTTGGTATTAAGCTACACCCTACTGTGTCTACCTTGTTGAACAAAGATCATTGTTTGTCTAGGGTTCTTTGTCTTTCATGTAACATTTACCAGAAAATGGAAAATTTTCTCTCTTTTTCACTTCTCTATCTTCACAATATCTATTTTTAAAGTAAAATTTTCATCCTACTCATTTTTAATGAAATACTAAATGGGAACGAGTGTCATGCTCATGACAAACTGTGATTTATTTTTCCTCTTCAGCCTGGCTACTTTTCAGGTTTCTTCCTCCACAGATGAGCTATTTTCTCTACTCTAGTGAACTCTGCTCTCTGTGTGCTACAAAGAGATATGTTCAGTTTTCCTTTCCTTCAAAAGGATCTTTGATCCTGTGGAGGAGGCTAGGCATTGCAGCCATGTCACTCAACTTGGGGGGGTCAATTAGAGGCAAGTGAAGACATACAGTGAATGCAGAGGAACTGAGAGAGAACAGCCCTAGCATCTGTAAGCTGAACTCCAAGTAAGTACATTTAATTTCGGTCATGATGATCTTCAGTCCAGCTAAGACATTTTTAATAACAACCATAAATACATGCAAACGCACATACTATTTTTATATGTACATATATAAATGATATGCACATATTTGCATATCTACAGATACTTGAGTATGTACATATGTACACACATTAGTAATTGTAGATATATACATTTATCTTTTAGTGACTAAAAAACTTGGAAAAAATGGAGGGAAAAATGAAAGTAAATAGTCACAATATACTTGAGTCAACTGCACAAATCCAGACCCTTCCTCCCCACTACCCCACCAAACAAACAAATAAATAAATAAAAGGACAAACAAACAAATGTGTGTGTGTGTGTGTGTGTGTGTGTGTTATTTGAAGAAGTCAGTTTCATCATAACCTTCCTCAGTTTCCCCAGGCATTCATTTCAAAATATACACATGATATTTTATGAGAGACAAGATATAGATGATATATTTTTCTATTCTTAACATGACTTTTGACACATCAAGGGAAGTGGAAGGGGGAGTATTGTGTGTATTTTGAGTATTGTGCAAATTTCCACATTTCTACTTGTTTAGCTTCCTTCACCTAATGTTATATCCTGAACTGGAGAGTTTCTATGTGAATTGGAAAGACCTCCAGGAATTGATGCAGAGTGAAATGAGCAGAGCCAGGAGAACATTGTACACAGAAATTGAATGTAATGGACTTCTCTACTAGTATCCGTGCAATGATCCAGGACAATTCTGAGGGACTTATGAGAAAGAAAGCTATCCACATCCACATCCAGAGAAAGAACTGTGGGAGTAGAAACACACAAGAGAAGAAAAACACAAGATTGATTACCTGGTTTGATGGAACTATGACTGAGGTTTCGGCTTTAGAAGAAAATGATTACAAATATGAATAATATGGAAACAGGTTTTGAACAATGACATATATATATATATATATATATATAACAGTAGAATTTTGTGTCAGCTCTAGGAACAGGGAGGGAAGAGGATAGGAAAAGAACATGAATCTTGTAACCATGGAAAATATTCTAAATAAATTTAAAAAAATAAAAAAAAAATGTTATATCCCTACTAGGTTGTGTAGAGAACAGGGAATAGTTTACACTTTACTTCAATTGTTTACAACAAAGAAGTATTAAAGGACCACAGTTGAATGTGCTTACTTTCAATATAATCCTATTTGAAGGAGGATAGAAATGACAAATCATACCCAAGTTGATATGTAAAGAGAGTTTCCCCTTCTGTAGCTCCAGGGTAATGTAATCTCCATGTTGGCCCTCTCCATGGAACAAGACTCCATCTCCTTGCATACTCTTGAACTTCAGAGAGATCACATCTTTAAAAGTGCTCATTAGTTTCTGATTAAATCTGTACAGAAGGGAGCTTCTGCCATCAAAGTCAGCAACATCTGATTCTATGGGAGGAAGGAGAGAAAGCAAAGAAGAGAAATCAAAAATAGCAACTTTCTTTTAATTGGCAGTTAATTCAAAGACATTGTACAGTAATCTCAAAATACCTCAGCCTGGCTGTTACTTCACTATAGGATTCATCATTTCATAATAGACTGAAAGGTCCTTGAGGGTTTAAAATTCTCTATTTCTTAGAATAGTGCTGAACAAATAACAAGAATGAAATAAACAATTCTTCATTCATTCAAGTATCAATTAGCAGCATTTGTATAATCCCTCAAACATATATCTACCACCCTGTAAGCCTTTGCTCTTGGCCTTAGTATCTATTGAATTAAGGAAACTGTCCTTACATATCAAGCTGAGTATGATCTGACCTATTAACTAGCAAAAATGTGTTTATTTCCATGGTCTTTTAAGATTATTGGATTAAATGGACAGAAATATGGAGCAAGAAGGAACATCATTTTTTTTTCATATTTTGCTTTAAATAATGTTTTTATATTATTTTGAGGGAAGCTATATGTGAGTGGATATATTGGAAAATTCAGTCTTAGATTTATTTATTCACAGGACAATTTAAAATGTTTGGTCTGTGTACTATACACTATTAAAGTGTACAGAGATTGTAAAATAGTCTTTATGAAACCAGGATTCTAAATTAAAAAAAAAATCACTTCCAGTATCATTTCATTTAGAAAACACAATATCATACATTACACTCCTGTAGTTATTCCACAGAAGATACCTCCAAACCCTGAAGGGGTATAATATGTGAGGGGGTTGAAAGGAGGAAAGTAGAGGAAGGGAAAGGAAGGTAGTGTCCCCAGCCCCCTGCAGGGGGAAATTGACCAGAGCCCTTCAGGGGCTCAAATAAAAGATCAGAGAGCAACTTTAGGGTTTAGAATAGCTGGGTTTTATTTAATTAGAAATATTAGAAATGGGAAGGTCTAGGAAAAACTAGAAGGTAGATAGAAAGGGAAAAAGGTGAAGAGAGAGTGCTCAGGATTCGAGAGCCTCCCAGCTAGAGAGCAGACCCTCCAGGGTAGAGAGAGGAAAAAGGCACCAAACTCTTTTTATACTTTCTCTGACACCTTCCACAAAGGAAGTGAGAGTTGTCAGGGGGAAGTTGTAGAAGAGAGTCCTGGGAGTTGTAGTCTCCCAGGGCTTACAACAATTTCAAATGACACAAATATCTACAAAGATAAATGTTGTTGGGTTTTTTTTTTTCATACACAATGTTCCCTCCCAGAAATTCCTATCGAATTCTATCAAATGAGTTTACAACAAAGACTTTTGGACCATTATTCACTTATAGAATGTGATCGAGATTTAAGATTTTTTGATATTATTTGTTTTGATATTATGTTTATTTCTCAATATATTCCTTTCCCTTCTTTTTAGATCCATTTTTTAAAAAAAGAATGTTTAATAAAAGGAGGAGAAAATGATCTATAAAAGTAAGAAACACATCAATCATGTCCAACTTTATACTTTATATTCAGTGTTCCATCCCCCCAGACTCCTATTACTGCAAAGAAGAAATGGTTTTGAGTCTTACGTATTGCTCAATTCCCTAGATATCTTGGATAGCAGATCCATATCAGAGACATTTGTTGCAAAGAATCCTTTCCCCTGAATGGCTATTTTCTTCCTTTTTCTATTTACTCTTTAATTACACTACAAATCTCCCTAAAGACCATCTTACCAAAGCAGGATGACCATAAGGTGCTTACATTAAAAAAGAGAAATTCCGTCTCTCAACTACTGGTTGGACTACATAATTTGGGAAGTGACTTCCAATTCTAAGATTCTACGCTCACAAGAAAGACTGCCCTAAATTAGAAGAATTAGAGTGTTCTTTAGCAGAATGGCCCATCTCTCCCATCCTAATGAATCCTTTATTTTCATTCTGAAATATGAACTTAATAATTTATTTAGACATTCGCCAAAACATAATGTTTGTCTGATTTCAGGCAGCTTGGAGAAACTCCCAGTATGGGAACTTTCCAAACAATTATGATCCCAATCTATCTATGATTGAGTTGACTTGTTCTTAGAAGTTTCTTGAGGCACATGGAGATTAACTGGCTTGCCCAGAGTCTCACACTTGGCAAACAAAAAGGCAAGATTGAAACTCAGGTTCTTTGACTCCACTTTGTACTTTTTTCATTGCATATGCTACCTCCTTGAACAAAATACATGTAGGTTCATGTGAAAAATGCAGACAATAGAAATGTAATGCAGAGAAATGTATAGAAACAGAAGGAGATCAGCAAAGAATTTTTGTAGAAGATCTATCTTTGAAGAAAACTAGAAGTCCCAAGAGTCAGAGTAGAAGAGAAAATGCATTCCAAGCAATAAGGATTTTCCCTGCAAAGGTGCTCAGATAGGAAAATAATACAATATATAAGGAAAGGAAAGACAATCTGTTTCAGTAAAATATATGAATGGAGAGCTTCCAGATATTGTATAGATTGCTGGATTTATAGAGAAGACGACAAGTGTTAAGATCTTGCCTCAGACACTTCTTCAATGCATGCACAATACTCCTTACCTTATCAAAACTGATTTGATTTGTGTTTCCCTTCCTTATTACTCTAAAAGTAAAGAGCTGGCCAGTTTGGCTAACATATGTAATAATGATTTTGTGTACTATCACTCAGATCACATATTGACATTAAGAAAACAAACAAAACCTCACCTTCTCTCTTAGAATCAATACTAAGAAGCAATTTCTAAGGCAGAAGAGTGGTAAAGGCTAAGCAGTTGGGTTTAAGTGACTTGCCCAGGATCACATAGCTAGGTATTATCTGAGACAGATTTGAACCCTAGTCCTCCTGACCAAGATAGAGAGCTCTATCCACTGGCCCCACTATTTGCCCTTTATTGTCATCTTAATATGGACCCTCTATAGTCTACTCTAAAGGAATCGCTAAAATGGTAAGACTTCAAAGTTCTATAACAAGGTACTAATGGAATATTTAAACCCCAAGATTAAATGATTTGTCTCAGGTCATATAGCTAGAATGTGTCATAATTAGGGTTTAATTTTAGGCCTTTGTGACCAAATCTCTAACCACTTGACCATGCTGTCTCATATAAGCAGAAGAAAAGAACTATAACAAGGTCTCTGGCTAAAGCATTTCAAGATATTTGCAGAATTTGAAGGTAACTTCAGAGGGGGAGGTACATGAAAATTCCCAGGTACATGCTCAAGATCTTTCTGGTTTAGTATGGTCTTCTAAAGTTTCCACCTGCTAACAAAGACTTTGATAACTAAGGGCCACCTCCATGCCATAATGAGACTTTAATAATAAGACTTTAATGCAGGTTTGAAATTCCATTGTAGATGGAAATAAGTTGAGCTGGTCATTTGTAGCTTAGAGAGAATCAAAAACATTTTCAGGAAGATTGGATTCCTTGTCTAGTCTTACACCCCACTTTGAAATTTAATTCTTATATCATCCATATGTGCTCATTAATGCAGAGATCAACACATCCCCTTTTGGTACAAAATTAGTCTGTAAAAGAAATTAATGTATTCCCTCCAATCCTACCAAGATCTAGTGATGGTAACACTTTGCTGATGATGAGACTCAGCCAAGCGTCATAGGACCTTTATAACATTAATTAAGCCACACAATGAATTCATTAGCCATTTTACAGATGAAGAAACAAAGAAAAAGAGAGTTGAGGGAGACAAAGAGTGAGAGAGAAAAAGTGGGGAAAGGGAGTGGGATGGAGGGAGAGACAGAAATAGAGACATAGAAAAGAAGAGAAGCAGAGACAGAGGGACAATCAGAAACAGAGAAGGAAAGGCAGAGACATAGAAAAAAAATGAAAAATTTCACAGCTAACTGGAAACAGACTTGATGATAAGTGAAATATTTAAAGATAGACCCTAAATTCAAATAAGTTTTGATTGATTATCACCTGATAAAAATAATAGACAATATTTTTAAATGCCCATGCTCTGGGTAAAAGAGGAGAACTTACAAAAGTTTTTTTAGCACTTGGTATTATAAAAAATTCCGTTGAAATTGATTTTTGATTTGAGGTCATGAAGGACATTTATTTCAAAGAAACCAGTTGCAGAACTCAAAATTATGTTTTGTAGAGATTGTGGTGGTAATTTGGAAAGAAGCTTCTCTTTTTAAAAAAATTGTGTAGGAAATCAAAGGACAGAGGGAATGACAATATGCTAAGAATGTTGTCACTATAATTCATACCCATGTGTGATATATATGCAAAAGTACATATATATGTACATATATATTTTTATATGTAAAATGTATGTGTGTGTTTATGTGTATATATATATGTATATACACACACAAAATCTTGTTAAATGATTTGCATAAGGCCAAAAAGATAATAAATGACCGAAGCCAAATTTGAACACAGTTCTCCCTAACTCTAAATTTAGCACTCTGTATATGGCACCATCTTTTCTGTAAAAAAGGGATATTTATAGTACTTCCAAGATCATAATTTAAAGTTCTTAGCATAGAGCCATTATTTAGTATTATAATAATATCATCATGATTTTATAACTTATACCTGTTTATATATGTATATGTATTTATGTAAAACAAATAATTAGTGCAATTAAAATAGTGTTTGAAATTCCCTTTATTAACAATCTGATCACAAATTGTTTTGCAAGCTACACTCCTAAAATGTTACTTAGGGTATGTGTGATCAGCAATATTAGCATCATCTATAAACATTCATCAAGTGCCTGCTATGTGCCAGGGATTATATTGCATGCTAAAGTCATACATAAAAACAAAAGCAGAATCCCTGCTCTAAAGGAACTCATATTATTTTGTAAACAACTTTGTATATACAAGGATATGTAGTATAAATAGTAGTTATTCTTATAAAGGGAAGGCACTATTCGAAAGTGTGTAGTGGAGATTGGGTAGTCCTATTTCAGAGGATTATGATGTTTTGCCTAGTTTCAAGGGTAAATAAGAGGTAGAACTCGAACCCAAATCATACTGAAAATGGGGCGAGTTATTTATTCACTATGTCATACAAATATACATATATACTTTTATTTCCCTCTAATTTTTTCATTCTTATTTTACACTTAGCTGTTGTGTCTTAACAGGAAAATGTAGTAATTATAATCAAAATATGAAATGACAATTTTAATACTGAATCTCAACTCATTCTGTGAATTTGTCACTAACATTCTCTCTTGATCAGTACTATGGATAAACCAAAAATTTAGGTTAAATTATCCTTTCCATTATGAAATTTTTATTTAATTTCTAAGATTTTTTTTCCAGTGACCACCAATACTTAGTAAGTGTCTTCTGTGTTCTAGTGTTATTCCTAAGAATACAAAACCAATATATGTAATAGTCCCTCCCCTCAAGTTGTTTATACTCTACTGGTAGGAAATGACATTGGCACAGAGTATTCAATACAAAATAAATATAAAAATGATTATGGCAAAAGGTGTACTAACAGCTGGTGAAATCTTGTAGGAAAGTTTATTTTAAGTGATCCCTGAAGGGATCTAGAGGTTCTGAGAGACTTCATCAAAGGAGAGAATTCCAGGCTGAGTCTAGCTTGGCTGGGACAGAGAGAAGATGCTAGGAGTAATGGGCAATTAGCCTCCAACATGTCCTGGAGCCAGATTTTGAAGAGCTTTCAGTGCCAAACAGAGTTTATACATCATTGTAGAGCCAATATAGAATCAGAGAAACTTCTTGTGTAAGGGAGTGATATGTACAGTCCATGCTTTACGAATGCCACTCTGGAAAATGAATGGAGAGTGGATTGGAGAAGGGAGGGGTTTATTCTATTGCAATAGTCACAAGAATAGATTAGAGCATGGACTAATGTAATTCTAGAATGGCAGAATACTTATCCCTAGTTTCATTAGGCAAAACATATGCATTTAGTTCCATGTTTTATGTATAGCATGGACCATGGGGTACATGCAGAGTTCCCATTCCTGGTTTCAGGCTTTCATCATAGGTAAGTTTGGGAGGTGGGGTCCTGTGGCTGGCCACGTGTATGGATTCTTCAATGAGGGGCTGTGAGAGAAGCAGCTAGCTGATGCATGGAGTAGAAGGCTGAGCCTGAAGGCATTAAAATCTCAGTAGAAATCTAGCCTCACACTAATAGGTTCTAAGATTTTTAAACCTTTGGCTTTCATTCTTTTCACTAAACTTTGCCCTTTCTGAGAAGGAGTAAGATTCTCAAGTCCTTGAAGTGTTTGGGGTTTCTAGGTGAGGAGGGTAGATTTCCCATTGTTCTCTGAAGGATGAAATCCCACTGTTTACTAAGATAAACCTTAAAAACAGTATTTCCCAATATAACCTGAAAGTGATGCTTCTATTCTGTTATATTCTGCCAATGTTTAAAAAAAAAAAGAAGAAACAACTAATACTGTATAGAGGGAGCTAAAGTGTGGTAATGGGGTGATAGAGAACATTTTTGGAGAAGTAGATCTCACAAAAGCATAACATAGGATATGTTAAACGGGAAATAAAATATCTTCATTAAGATACATAAGGATATTCCAATAATTCCAGAATGCCTATCCCTTTCTAATCAAAGACAAGTTTTATTTTAAGGTCTTTTGCATTTTTCTCTATGAAGTAGGTGATGTATAAATTAAGCACATGGCATTTAAAATAAAAAAGACAAATAGAAAACAATATTTCATCAATGCTCAATTTCAGTGTCAGTTGTTTGTAAATGTCATTTTCTTATGTTTCTTGACGTCTTGGATCCAGAATCCTTAACATATGTCTCAACAATTCCAGTGTTAGATTAATTCCTGAAATCTAATCTCCTGTTTGCCTTATTTATTTGCCTTAATCTTGGTCCTAGTTTGTGAGCCATCTACACCTACTATAATATACCTTACTTTTACCATCATTATCATCAATTTAAAAAGCATACTTATTCCACATATCATGGGACATATTATAATACAGCTGATGATATCTACTTTGTGAAATAGACAATTTATATGATTAAATGATCATAGATTTCAAGCAAGGAGAGTTCTTAGAAATCATCTGATCTAGAAGTATCTTGCTTATTCTCTTTCACTTCTCAAGGGAATCTGGATCACTATTTTACATTCCTTTCCAAATCTTACCATTGAACTAGGAAAATTCAACATTCATATTGAAGTTCCCTCATTCTGTAGCCTCCTAATTCCTTAGTCTGCTTATACTTACACTTAACACTTACATCCAGAAGGTATTGGAGAAATAACAAAAAACTCAATTTTTTTATAGAAGAGGAAAGTATGTAAATGACAACAACCCATATTTATATGATACCTTAAAGGTCATAAAGTGATTTCATTTTTCTCATTTGATTTTTACAACTCTGTGAAATAGGTACTATTATCATCCTCATTTTAAAGAAAATGAAATCAAGGCTAAGGATGAAGTGACTTGCCCAGGATTAAACAATGTTTAAGGTTGTGTGTGTTTGAAGCCATATTCTTGATTACATGTATAGCATCTAATTCTAAAGTATATGAAATAATTTCCTGAAATTATGTAGTAAATGGAAAAAATTAGATTTCTCTGAATCCCAATTTTGTAATTGTTTTAGTCTCTTTCTGTTTCTATCTCTTGTATTTGCTTATCTTTCTTCATCCCTCTTCTCCCTTTGTCTCTCATTTCACCTTCCTTCATTCCTTCCTTCCTTCCTTCCCCTTCTCTCCAGTTCTCTTTTTTTGCTTTCTTTCTCTCCTTCCTTCTAAGTTAATTCTGGGCATTTTATTACCAGGGCAGTTTGTAAATATATGATATTTATGTTGATTTGTCTTAGAAAATAAGTGAGACAATGAGACTGATGTCTTGCCTAGATCCCTACTGACTAGTTCCAAACAATATGATCCATTAGGTATTATAAACAGCTTCTCCTACTGGAATAGCAGGAGCAACGAAGTAGCTTTCCTTCTATTTGAGAGGTACTAAAAATTGCTAGAAATTGTCTGTTTCCCATTGGGCCCTGTAATTGCTGACCTGGCTGTCACTGCTTGTTTTTTGAGCAAGACAGAGTTCTGGAGGCACATTCCAGCAAGTTTGATGGATGTTGGTAGCTTGTCAACAAGCCAGCTAAAAACGGGCCTCACTGAATAAAAGATGCAAAGCTGAAATCCCCAAGTGAACTGAGAAAATCTCATGTTTGGGCACCAGATGACACCAAGTCTGTTTTCTCACAGGCTAGGCATCCAATGTTCAGAGTTGACAAGAGAAGGGATTGACTTGCTCTGAGACAATTAGTCCCAGTTCGACACTTTACCCATTCATAGGAAACAAGATTTTTTCCATAAGATTACATGTGGAAACAATTTCATTGTAGAAAAAAAGTAAAATTATTATTTATGCCATAATTTTAGAGGAGATTTCTTGTGTTTTAATTGGCAATAGCCAAACTTGAAAGATTTCCAAGTATGATTTAGATATGGATAGAGTCCAACAAATTCAGTCATCTGTCCACATTCAATTGTCCATGTTCAGCCATATTTGATCACAAACTTGTGTCTGTATCAGAAATAATTGCCCAAAGCACTTATATCTTTAAAGATATCCTGGAAATCTTCTAAGAACAGTCATTTTTTAAAATTCACAATTTCTATTTCTGACATTGGGTGATAACCAGAAGAAAAGGGACTGGGGATGGGTGGGTGTAAGAATGTTGAGAAAATAATATAGAGAGAAAACCCTATGAGTTCTAGATCCAGATTCTTTAATGATATTATATGTATATGTATATATACATATATATGTATGTATGTAAGTATGTGTTTTAATTCTGTCACAGCTTTCTCTTGTTTCAATTAATGTAAGATTTCCTCTGCATTTCTATAAGTAAGTTTGAATTTATAAGTTATATTTAATAGAAGGGAAGTATTTTTTTTTATCCTAGGACTCCATTCTAGGAGCATAGGGCCACAACCAGTAGGCAATGGGACACACAGTTGCTCTGGGTCACCCAGCTGGGAAGTGTCTGAGCCCGGGTTTGAACCTAGGACCTTTCGTCTCTAGGCCTGGCTCTCAATCCACTGAGCTAGCCCAGCTGCCCCTACTTTAGGTTGCAGTTTCTTTAGCAGATGTAGTTTTTACAGGGTGGGGTTGCTAGCCCCATGCCCAACCCTCCTCCTTTTTCTTCCGGGCTAGGGACCGTCCTTGGCCCAGGAGTGGTAAGGGTGGGGAGTAGGGGTCAAGTGACTTGCCCAAGGTCACACAGCTGGAAGTGTCCGAGGCCGGACTTGAACCTAGGACCTCCAGTCTCTAGGCCTGGCTCTCAATCCACTGAGCCACTCAGCTGCCCCAGGGAAGTATTTAGTTAACACTAAATGACACACAAAATAATCATAGAAGTCTTTTTTAAATAACCAATTAGTTGCCTTAAAAATAGGTCTATAAATCTAAGAATAACTGAATTTGCTAATTGCTTTTCCCCTCTTCAGAAAGTAACTTGTTGATATAGTTGAGACATCTTCATTTTTTCCCTTAAAGATGGCATTGATTTAGAGTTATTTCTCTTACACTTCTATCTACCTGCCCTTATTGAGACCTTCAATTAATTTCCCAGAGAGACTGACTGGAAGGGAGTCTGGGTATTCTTTGCTCCAGACAATCATGTCCAGAATCTCTTTTTACTGCTGTCACTCTGCGACATCTTCTTCTTTGAAGTCACTCACTTCAAATCTTCCATCCTATACAATTCACACTGCCTGATGTGTATTGATATCTAGCTCATTTGTCTTCATTCCTCAAGATAATTCCACACTTGTATCACCATTTTCCATTCCTTTCCAAATCTTACCATTAAACTAGGGGAATTCAACATTCACATTCTGTTACCTCTAATTCCTCAGGCTGCTTATACCTTATCATCCACTCCTTAACTCCACCTCAGACACATCCTTTTTTCACCATTATTGCAAAGTGCTCTATATTCTCAAATAAAAGTTATGATATTCATCTATCTGACCACTAATCAATCAATCAATAAAGGGTTTGCTTAATCATTTATATTTGTAACTTTATTTATTGATTGACACTATTGTAAAGGTTTAAATAAATTAGAAATGGTAGTTCCAATTTTTCCTCGAATTAGTTTTAATTTGCATATACACATTAATAATAAATCCATGTCTAAAAACATTGCTTTTGTGGAAATTGTGCATTATTTCTTGCTATATCTATATTGGAACTTTGTTTGGGATGGTGATAGGGTAAGAGCAATAAGGTGAAATTTTTGAAAAGGAATGAATTTGAAACAAAATGCAGGTTCTAAGACACAATGGAAGCCATGGAAAGAATACGGAATGTGAAAACACATAACATGGGTTTGCATCCTTCTGCCCCTTACTAATAATGTCACCTGGGGCAAATCACTGAACACACCTCTATGTTCAGATTCAACATTTGAAAAATAAAGGCTTTGGGTTAGATAACTTTTGAGGTCCTTTTCCTCTTCTAGTTTTTAATACTCTGATGTCTGTGTGGAACAACTACATAAAGGGTTTAGCTTTAGTGTGTGTTTTTTCTCAGTTATAGTTTTTGTTAAATCACAACAGTTTACTTACATGATTGTGGGAAAAAAAAGTAGTGGCATTGTTATTCTCTTTGCTTAGGGACATGGTGGTGAACTGTAAGGATATCAGTGGAAAAAAGTCATCATGCATAATATTTAATGGTGAAATTTCTTCATTCACATTTAGTACTACAGTCTAACCTGGTCCTTTAGAGGATTAGCTGATCACGTGAAAAGGAATTAATTATTTCACTCATCCAAAAGAAAATTGAAATTTTTGACATTGATTGTAATTATGCTATTGTGTACAAAAATAATTTGAAGGGATTTAGGAAATTACCACATTAATATCAAGGTGATGAAATTAAATAAGCATAATGAGTCTTTATTTAAGTACTATGGATACTTGTATTTCAACTCCTATTTTGCTATTAAATCATAGTATGAATCACTTAATCTGTTTGGCTTCATTTTTCTCATTTGTAAAATAAGAGAGTAGTATTCAATTCTATTTCTTAATTTCTTTCAGATTCTACAGCATGATTTTCTAAGGTCAGGTCCTTTGCAGAAATCTTCACATCCTTTTATAATGCCCAACATGGTTTCTCAGTTCTCTAAGTTTTTGCATATCTATAAACTATTTTCTTGGGTTCTCCATGACAGGACCAGATGGTCCTCAGCATGCCAGGAATGGAATTTATGATACTATGGCCTCAACAATGTTTGACAAATGACCCTAGATGAGGAGAACAACAACAAAGAGGGACAGTAGAAGCATGGAATGACAGGAGATTTATGTGGAAGACCAGAACGAGATTTTAACAACACTGCTGATGAATTCCAAGTGACATGGCTTGTTAATAATTTACCATAGAGGAGTACTAGGCCTGTGTGGGAAGAGGTAACCTGAGGTATAAAATGAAGCCTGTAACTCTTAATGAGATTGGGAAGCATGACAGATCATTATAGCATATCAGAATTTATAATGCTTTTTAAAATTAATTAGCTCTTCAAGTATAAGTAAATTCAAATGAAGGAATCCTAGATGGGATTGCTAGGATCAGAAGATTTAAAACTGAAAAAAAAGACCTTAGAGATCATCTGGTACAACTTCCTCATTTTACAGATGAAGAAACTGAGGTTCAAAGAGTTTTAATAATTTGTCCAAGGTCACGCAGTTAGCAAAACCAAGGTTGAGAGATCAGTTCCCATTTAAAAAAGAAAGGAAATGAAATTAGAATCAGAAGACCTGGGTTAAAATTACAGTTCTGCCACTTACTACTCTTCTAGGCTTCTGTAACTAAGATGAAGGCTCAGGCAAGAAGATAGATGATGGTGGTAAAAACTATGTTAGAAAATATGGTTCCAGTTTAAGAATCTATAGAGGCCAAAGTCAACAACTTCTCCCTACGTTACAAGAAAATTTCAAGAAGACAATGAAAGAACATTAGATATAGTGAGCACTGAACAACAATGCCAAGATGAAATTATAGGAAATATATAATGTTCACATATAAAATATTACAAAGGACATGAAATAAATGATTTCTAACAGGTGAGTAAATCCTGAATAAGTTCTCTTTCTGCTCAAACCACTTAAAAATTAAAGGTGAAAATTACCATCAAAGGAGAAGAAAGGATATAGGTGAAAAAAGTCATTTTCATTCAGTTACATCATCTATACCAATAATCTGCCAAGTGCACTTAGTTTATAAAATAGCTATTGGTGATAGACCTGAAATCAGGAAGACCTAAGTTCAAATCCAGTCTTAGACTTTTACTAGCTACATGACCCTGGACAAGTCACCTAACTTCTGCCTCAGTTTTCTTATCTATAAAATTGGGAATAATAACAACTGCTTCCCAGGGTTGGTTTTTGAATATCAAATGAGAATATAATTGTGAAATGCTTAACACAGTGCCTGGTACAGAGTGCTATGAATATTTTAGAAATTAGTAGTAGTAGTTATGAAAAATCAACAAGGAAAGACATAAAAGGCATCATTTCCTGCAGAAGTTTAACCAATGTAAAGCAAAGGCCACAGCCCCAAAGGGTCAAGAGACTCTCTTATCTAACAAATAGTTGGGGTTCTTGCAAAATGGAATAACATGGGAGCCAAATATAAAATGGGTTTGTATTATAAATTAGTGTAGAAAATGTAATAGATGATAATGAAAGATTATGAGCAACATAGATCTATAAAATAGTGCATGAGGAAGGTTATGAGAAATATCAACCAGCATATTAAGAAAAAAGTAATGAAAGGGGAAAATAATACTGTAGAAAGTTTTCTTTAAGATTAGATTAAATCATTCTCTGTAAGAGAATTTATGATGAAACTGGAAAGAGAACAAATAGACTACTAAAATGGAATGGATACTCAAACATTCCAACAATCTGTTCTCAGCATCAGTGACAGTGGATACAATAGATTTTAACTCTAATAGCTTAATTCAGGATGTGCTACATGAATAAGTGAAAACTGAGCTCAGTAATATGAACTTAGGAATCATGGAAAGACCAGATCAACTCCACACAGAGTTGTGCTGAAGGCAACACATGTACTCAAAGCAAAACAATTTAAAAACATTGACATCACAGAATAAAACAGTTGGAAGCAAACTTGTTTGTTCTGCAACCACAATAAGCCAGCCAAATATACCTACATCCAAGTTTCTAGTAAAGATTTTAAACAGCAAAGGATTAGGAGAGACCTCTGAAGGATTCTACTTAAGAATTTTTTCTAATTTCATGCTAATTCATTAATAATTATTCTTTAGATCTAGTCTATTCAACTAGTTTTGAATCTTATCTTCATGAATTATTGTTTAGCCCACTTCATTTTCTCCTACCCTCAAGAATAGTCAAAAGTGACTTTGTGAAATATCTTGAAATATAGATTAATTGTAGTTACACATTTCTCTGAGGCTTGTAATTTTTTCACAAAAGTAAATGAGTTTAAGAGGGCCTCATATGGTCTTGATGAAACTAGTGTTATTCTCTGTGATCACTGACTCAATTTCTAGATTTTTTCAAACATTTTACATTTTTGTTTGGAATGATTGTCAAGCTCATTAACTCATCATCTACAGACTCTACTCTTTTGTCATTTAAACAAACATCAAAGGAAGGCAATATTTTCTCTCTTGTGACCTCTTTTTCTAGATCTCATTTCTATTGTTCCAATAATGTCTACTAAGCTGCCACATCTTTCAAGACTGTGGTGAAGCTTGTCATTGCCATCTGACTTGTAATTACTGAGATGCTATCCAATTATTCCCATACTCATCATGGATCTAGAATCCTTCCTAAGCATTTTAGTGCTCTTCATAGTGAAAAATCATTCTCATTGGAAAAGAAAGCAAAATGAGTTAGTTTTATCGTGTCTATATCATCCGTCTTCCTTTTAATCTACCCTTAGTTGACTGCCCATCATTTCTTCAAGTTACATACCTCACTTTGTGTTTTTTTAACCTTAGTACTGATTCCACATTAGCTCTGTTTTAACATTAGTACTCCTGACACAATTTTCACAAGATACTGTCATGTTCTTTTATTCTTTTCTCATTATCCACTATTGCTTTTCTGTGTCCTTTAAACTCCTAAGTTTGTTAATGACATTGTTGTGTTTCCATAGGTTTCATTAGAGTCTCTCACTTTTAATCTGTCTAAAATTATTTTTGTCTCCATCTTCAGGATTTAATTAGATAACTTCTTATCTTCTTATACTGATTTCCTGTGTAAAAATTTCCCTAGCTTGTTTTCTCTAGCTTTTTAATCATGATATTATTATCTAGGTAATCCAAGAATATCAGAGAGATAGAAAGACACACACACACATACACACATAAAGAGAGAGAGAGAGAGAGAGAGAGAGAGGAAGAGAGAGAGAGAGAGAAAGAGAGAGAGAGAGAGAGAGAGAAGGGATCAACTCTACAGAGTTTATTCAATTCAATAAAGACAATATGTTTCTGCAATTATGAGGTATTGGGATGTTAGGCATAGATTAGATAAAGGGAGAGCAATGTAAAAAGCACTGTAATAGTCTAGTTCAGAGGTAATGAGAGCTGGAATAAAGTAGATATTTGCAAGAGTAGAAAGAAGGGGATAGAAATGAAATATATTTTGTGGATAGAATCAATAGGACTTGATAACTAAATGAATATAAGAATAAAAAATAAGACTGAGTGACTAAAATCTTATTAAACAGAGGTAATTTCAGAAGTAGTGAATTCCATGACTAACATGGAAACAGACCATTCAGTTAGATCTCATTTGTAATTATATGTCACAGTGTTATAAATAGATACTTACTATATGAGCATCCATAGACTTCCACCCTCATGCCTATTTTTCCATTTGGATTCCATTCCATTGGGACAAATCGGATGAACCGGGCTTTCACTGAGTGTAAGAATTTGTGGTGCACGATACTGTCAGCATTGGTATTTCCTGAAAAAGTCTACAAGGAAAAACAGTCCAAATTAGCTTAGTTATACTTTGCCATTGGTTACTTATAGAGAGATGTCCAAAATGAAAGTAGTACTCCTTACACAATCCACATAAATTTAACCTCCCCTCTCCTTTCTTCATTAAATAGTTAATAGCTCCCATATGATTAAACAAACATATTTATTGAGAATGATGGATTTAATTCAACTCAGTATACATTTCTTGAGCATCTGGATACATAAAGATATATGGGAAACAGCTCTAATTCTCAAGGAACTATTGAATTGTCCTAGAATGAAGCCTGAGTAATTCAGATTCTTACCAATTGATTTAGAAAAAGTGGTATAGAAATAAGATTGAGTTTAATTGAATTCATTAACCATTTAACACATCTATTAAGAGATCAGTATCGGGCTAAGCCCTGGTCCTGAGAAGGTGGGAAGAATGATACAATCATATGGAAAGTAGTCTTATATTCTTGGGAAGCTAACAGAATTGTTGGAGACATCTCTACTTCTGTCTGTAGCTCAAATAGGCACAGAGTATGTCTGTATTGCCTTTTTGTATGTGTAACTATACTATAACTAGACTTTAACATTATTTTTCCAAGGTTCCTCTCTGTAGAACATAGGCTCCAGAAAGATGACTGCTATGTTTCTGTCCTCATATTTCCAACTTCCAATAGAATGTCATGCGTGCACATAATAAGCTCTTAATATGTATTTGTTGAATATATTAGGTTATATTAATTTAGAATTTGTAACTCTTTAGCAGTGACCATGATTTATTTTTAACTCATTATATAGTTTACTAAAAGGATAAGAAACTTTGTAGAGAGTATTTATCACTCAATAAGAACAGGTGACATTTATTTTATGTTTCATAGTTTGCAAAGTGCTTTCCTCACAATAGCCTTTTGAGGTATTTGCTTTGTTGCATTTATTTATTATTTATTAGATAGAGAAAAAGGAACTTGCCCAGTATCACAGAGCTAGTTAGTGGCAAGTTGTAGAGTTGGGACCCAAGTCTATGTTTTCAAGTTTAATGATCAGAAATTCTTATCCTTCTATCATTTATGGGGATCATAAATTTAAAAATTAGAAGGGACCCCAGGAGGTACCTAGTCTTTTTTTTTTAATTAGGAAACTTAGGTCCCCCAAAGTTAAGTGATTTGTTCAAGGTCACACAATATTGTAAGTGGCAAAGTCAAAATTTGAATTCAAATCTTCTGATACCAAATTGAGTACTGCTTCCTTTCTAAAAAATTCTTATTTGACATTTGAAAAATATCATTTACATGAAAATAATTGTATCTCTATCTATCTATCTATCTATCTATCTATCTATCTATCTATCTATCTATCTATCAATTGGAGTAGAATAGTGATTTCAGTGGAATAGAGAAATCTCAGCATGAAAATACTTTATATCATTACAGATCTGTACCTCCTGTGAAATTTATAGTCTTTTAGAGTTTTGCCCTGAAGCATCTGGAGTTGTGACTTTATTCATATAGACAGCATATGTCAAAAATGGGACTTGAACTCAGGTCTTCCTAAATCAAAGGTATTCACAGTACTTCCTTTATGCTTATTGCAAATATATGTAAAAAAGTATTATAAAGAATAATTCTTGGCTGTATTGTAGTCACGAAAGCAAAGATTGCATTTATTTTATAATTGTATAGAGATGTGATTTTATTTTTAAATCACTCAGTCAAGAAGCACATATATCAACAGTGCTAGACATTGTCTGCTACATTATGTGGGGTGCTATTGAAGAAGTATTATCTATATGATCATACTGATGGAGAGTACAACTTCACAAGGGAGAAAATGAACACATTTATGCTAATTAAGTGCTCTGCTCTGTGATTATAAAATTCTGAAAGAATTCAGAGAAAAAGAGAACCAAAGATAGCTAGAATGATATAGGAAAACTTTGGTAAGGTAGTGCATCTTTATTGGGGAAAAACTTCAAATTGAGAAGCACAGAATAAAATTTGTCTACAATTTTAATAGGCCGCATGCCACCCTTTTTCTTCACCATCTCCCAATTAACGCTAATGAGTGAGATTTTACTGAGATTCCAAGTCTGTTTTTTATGTCATTTAAAGTTGGGTCTCACCAATTTTACATTAAAAATACAGAAAAATTGCACTCGAAAAATGTACTCATCAAAAAAAATTGCACGATTTAGCTATTGATAGAGAAAAGAGCATCTTCCACATATGGAAATGCACAGAGAACTTCAATCTAGTTGTGCAACTCAATTAAGGCCCACACAGAAGAGACAGAATTCCTCAGGCATTTCAGATTCAGTTAAAGCACTCTGATTATGGTTTATGGAGTCAAGGGAAATAAGAGCACACTATGCTGTGGGTTGAGCTTTCTGGATTAATGCTCTTTGTATTATATGATGAATAATAGCAGAGAAGGCATTCAGTAAATAAAGCAATCTTAACTGTGAACAGGGAAACATATGTCACACAAAGAATTAGGTTTACAAATGAAAGCCAACTAAGTTATAAAATCCATCATATTCCCATAATACTGTCATAATGCTTTCAAAAATGTGACAGTCACAGGAACCACTATGTCATGACATATGTATTAAGGCCAGTGTCATTTGAGGGGAATGGAAGGAAACAGGCATTTGTTAAGCACCTACTATGCACTGTGCTAAACAGTCTACAAGTATTATCTCAATTGATCCTCAACAATCTTGTGAGGCAGGTGTTCTTCAGGTCTCCTTTTTATATTTAAGGGACCTGAGGCAGACAGAAGGTAAATGGAATGTTGTCCAGGGTCATCTAGTAAGTGTCTGAGGCTACATTTGATTCAAGTCTTCCTGATTCTGATTCCAAACCTAGTGCTCTATCTATCCTCTGAGTCACATAATTGCCTGGAAGTGTCTTAGCTGAAAAATGAGGGCAACTATCCAGGTACTCAGTGGTTCAGTTTATGGTGAAAAATCTACCTCACTTTACCAGACAATTAACTTATTAACAGTTTATTTCCTTTCACACCCAAAAAAACAAGGGGAGAACATTTCCACAGTGTTTTTCTGAAGGTGAAAAGAATTGTGTAAGGAAAATATCCAGTATAAACATATTTCTGTGATCTGGCATTTGGTCCACTGAGAATTTTAGACCTACACACCACCTGATTTGAATGATTTCTAGGGAAGAAATCATCATTAACATATGGACTCCAAAGGCACAAATCTCATCTTCAAGGACACTAATCAACTGGAAGACTAATTCTTTTGCTTCATATTTTATTCACAACTTTCCTTCCTTCCAGGCTATTTTTTCCCTCATATGCAACATTTGTTCACTAATGAGCAATCAAAACCTTCCCACTAATGGAATGCTAGTATGCTCCCAGAATGGACAAAAGAATTCTATCTTGGAAAACCCAAAATAATTTATGAAAACTACATGAAACCACTCAAACTCTAAAACAAATTTAAGTTCAGAGAGTTTTCTCCTTGAAAGATGCTTTTATATGTATCATTTGATTTTAGTCGTACTATGAGCATTAATACCCTCACTTCCCAAATAAGGAGACTGAGACTCAAAGGAATTAATTGACTTGGTAAAGAAAATAAAGTTAATAATGAGTAGAACCAGCAATAGGTTTAAATTACTCTGACATCAAGGCCAATGCTCCTTAAATGTATAGAATAATACTTCTCAATACTACCTCAACAGTTCCTACTCAATATGTTCTTATTCTAGAGAGCAGTTCACAAATTCTGAAATCTGTCCTATTTAAACTCTGCATTTGACCCATAAAACCCCTGAAATTAGAGAAGCATTGCTATTGGCAAAAATGCAAGTCAACTTCCTATATTCAAATCTTGCAGATCACACTTATTAGTTATATGATACTAATAAAGTTATTGCTATGTGCCTCAGTTTACTCATTTGTAAAGTAGGGAAGTTGTCAGCAGTCTCTAAGATCTCTTTCAAATCTAAATCTAATCTATTAAGATTCTACCTAGTAAAACATGACAGTAACATGGGGGTATGGGTAGAACAACTGTGGTGTCTAGGGAGAACCAGTAAAACAGAGATAATGAGAGAGTAAAAAATGTGAATGGGTGATCAATCTATTAGCAAATACTCTTTAAGCATTTACTATGTGTTAGACAATGAAGATAAAAACAAAAAAAATGAAATAATCCTTTCTATTAAGGAGTTAATGTTCTTTGAAGAAAGATTCTGCAACATTCTATGTGTGTACATGTATATTTATATGCAAAATATCTATACATATGTATATTTATATAGCTATATGTCCACACATATATATGTGTGTATATATATGTATATGTGTATACATATGCATACATACACATTCACATAATGTGTGTTTATACAGAATAAATATAAAATAACTGCATTTTTTTCCTCTGATTTGATTTATTATTTGTAGAAAAATTGTCTTAAATAGTTTCTACTGTATTAAATGAGTGACCTCAGATGGATCCATCAGTCTGAAGTATAGACTGGGGGAAGCAGCATTGGTTGCACCCTCAAATATCAGTGGCTATGTTTAAGACCTCCATCCCCACTGGCTTTTGTCCTTCTGATCCACTGAACCATCTGCTTACCATCACCTCTGTTCACAGCACACGGGATAGTTGGGGTAAAGACAACAGAATTAGTCAGGGAAATGAGGAAAAGCTGAATACAGAATGCAATAAGAAATTTCCTTACTCCCTCTTATCACTTTATTCTGCTCCACATCTCCCTCCTACTTGTTTTCTGTCTTTCCCCTCCTTCATCCCAACCTATCCCAAACTAACGGCATCTTCAAGGTATTGAAGAAAGAGTAATCCCAATGCTTTCATGGATGGTAATATCCAGTACAAAGAAATGAAGAGGAGACTATAAGGAACAGACAAAAAAGTGACTTAGGTTATATCAAAGATTATAAAAGGGTGAGATATATATCTATTTGATATACATTAGATATACTCTTATGGGGAAAACCAGGGGAAGTTAACTTAATATTTATATGGGTTCAGAAGGGTGAATAGGAGACAATAATGGACACTAGGTGGGACCAAACAAGTTAGGGAAACTGGGTTTAGCTGTTAGGGGAAATGTCAGTTGATAGAAGTGACAGTTAGGTATTAACTGTCACACTGATCCACCTAGCCTGGGATAAACACAGAGGATAACAAATACACACACTATGAGAACTTTAAGGTATGAAGAAACCAAAACAGGGAAACAGTTTAATTGTAATTTGAGAGGATAGGAGAAGGGGTGAGGTGAAACTATGTCTAACTGCCCACATCTGGAGTCACAGGGATAAGGTCCTTAGCCAACCTGGCTTAGGCCAGGTGACAGCTTTGCTAAAGACTTGAGGAAGAGGGCTTGGGTTTGGGTTCTCACAACTGATCCAGACATGTCTTCAGGATACCAAGAATCAACTCCTCCACAGCCGATGATCCAAAAGCAACCAGGTATGGAGAGATGTCTGCAAACTATCTACCAGAACACAGGCCTCTTCCCTACCCAGAGTTGACTTGCAGGATGATATCTTCAGCCTTTACAACCTTCACCACTCTCCAAGATCCCAGGTCAAATAGGGACTGCTGATTGCACTTCTGCTCCAAACCCTTCACAAAACAGCAATGTCTGTTGCTTAGCTCTCTCCTCCCTAACTGGCATTCTATTCAGAATATCCATGACTTCCAGCAAAGGCTTTCCCTAATATGCTCGCAAAAATCTGCCTTTAACTTTTAAAAGCCTATACCTATTACAATACACACTGATATATATTATACACACATGTATGTATATTCATACATTTATCTGCATATATGTATATGCATTTATGCATATGTAAGACTGAGAGAGAGAGAGAGAGAGAGAGAGAGAGAGAGAGAGAGAGAGAGAGAGAAAGAGAGAGAGAGAGAGAGAGGGAGAGAGAGAGAATTTACATAGGAGCAGGTTGTAAAAGACTTTAAAATCCAAAGGAGTTTATACTTTATTGTATAGAAAATAGCAATTTATTACCCAGAAGAGCAGCATGGTCAGATCTGAGTTTAAGAAAATCCTTTCCATATAGACCTATTCTCCTATTTCTCTAGAATCCATAATTCTACTTAAAGTTACTATTCATAGTCATCATAGCCTCCAGTTACCAAACTTGAGAGTATAAGGGAAGAGAAGCCAAAATTAAATACAAATGTGTTCAGAAAATTATACCACTATTTCTAGCATTTGAGTTCAGGCTATGGATTCCCAGTCACTTATTCTGATAGGCCATCACCTGTATCATTAAGATCTTAGCTCTGAGAAACAAGTTTAGGATAAGAGCAAATTAAAGTGAGGAGGAAAATGAATGTTTGTTGTTATAGTAATAAGGACACTCTTAGTGACATTCAAACTTTTTTTTCCATCAGAGACATTCTTTTCCATAGGTAGAGTAAGTAGCAATCTGTATGGCAGGAGTTTTATTGCCACTAGTAAGGTCCAATTATTTTTCATTATTATTTAAATCATCTGCTCCTCCTTTCTGAAATTTCAAGTTACAGTGACATACATTTTTCTTAAAGTTGAGTTGTTAACCACTGCTTATATACAAAAGATTTAGACAAGAAAGCTACATGAAACTGGAATGGCAAGTTATACTCCAAAGCTAACGACTACAGTAAATAGCACTAAATTTAAGACAAGAATACCTGGATTGAAATTTGTGTTCTACTGTTTACTTTCTACTGGACTTTGGGCAAATTACTAATCTTTTTAGAACTCTAGCATCCTCATTCACAAAATGAGGAGGTTAGGCTAATTTATTTCTAAGGTCCTTTTCAAGTCTCCATTTTCAGATCCGTACATAGTGTGGCAAGGGAAATCAAATACGATGAGACAAAATGTCTGGATAAGGTAAGGCGAAATTGAGAAAGAGAAAAGAAAGAGAAAATGGAGGTGAGAGTTGAATTGAAAAACATTTTTCAGAATTACATATTATCAGAGAAAAAAATTCTCCATGTATAAATTGAAACACAAAGTAGGGTGGTGGTGAATGTTACTTATGAATTAATTGAGATAAAACAAATGAGTTATTTTAAGAGCTTTAAAGTTCAAGTTAGTTATTGTTATATAGTCTAGTGCATTAGAATCAGAGCATGGTACTATGGGAACAGTGGAAGAGAATTAGGAGATTTTTCTCCATGATTTTTTTCTCTAATGTAAATAATATGTTTCTTCTTTCACAAAATGATGAATATGGAATTAATTATAAATAGTATAACTATAGTTATACATAATATAATAAATATAGTATAATAACATGTACAACCTGTATCACATTGCCTGCCATCTTGGAGAAGAGGGAAGTTTGGGAGGGAGGGAGGGAGAGAATATGGATCAAAAATGTCAGAAAATGGTTATTAAAATTGTTCTGATATGTAATCTAGGGGAAAAAAGAATCAGGAATGTCCTTTACACCAGATATTCTTAACTTTTTGTTTGTCTAGGCAGCCTATGGACTCTATCAGAATAAGTTTGGGTTTTATTTTATTTTTTAATTTTTAATTTAAAATTTTAGAGTTTCAGGTAGGAACTCATGAACATTAAACCACTTTTTCCATCCTACTTTAAACATGCTTTGCAATTTATTCATGGATTCCTCAGAAGTCACCAAGCCCTAATTTAAGAACCTTTATTCTACATGAAGCCAATTTTGATTCCCTATAATGCCTGATGCCTTTCCTCCCCACATTTATATATATATATGTCATATATTTTGAATAAACCTAAATATGACCATGTTATCTACCTTCCATGCTTGAGGCCAGGGGATATTTTCACTCTTGGCTTCCCTCAGTGTCTAACAGAGTACCAAACACATAATAAGTATTTGATAAAGACTTGTTTATTGATCTGGTTTCAAAATCTGGCTCTGACATTCAGTAGTTATATGATGGCACATAAATATCTTTACCTCAGTTTCCTTACTTATAAAATTAGGGTAATAAAAACTGTGTCATCTACCTCACAAAGTTGTTTCAAGGAAAGAATTTTTTTATACTTTAAATTACTTTAGAAACCTATTGCTAATAGAGATGATCTAGCTATCTTAGTTTATAGGAGTCTAGGAACTAATATAGTAAAATGACATGCCCCAAATTGGGTGGTAAGCTTTTGTCTAAACTTATTCTGAAATTTGAATCTCCTGTTGCTCATTCCAGTAAATTAAATATTTGTTAATAGGACTCTAATACTTTGAAAAAAAATGTTTCATTCAAATATGACTTAGAAAAAGCTTTTGAATGATATTTATATTGTCAAAATGTTGTCACATATATAAATCAATTTTATTCTCATGGTATCAGTAGCAATGGGGGAGAGTAGGTGATAATTTTCTTCTGTTTATAGAAAAAGGATCAGAAAACCTAGAAAGATTAAGTGTTTTCCCTAGGCAACATAGCTACTCAAACTAGTCCTGGGCAAGACTTAGCCTTCTGACTTTCAAATGAAAGCTTTTCCCCATTCTAGATTGACTAAATAGTACAGAAATAACATTTAAACCTGGATGAAGAAAAGCAATCTGAGATCATCTAGGGATTTTATGCATAGAAGAGAGTTTAGGGAATAAATAGAAAGGGAACATCATTAAGCACTAAGCTTTTTGCCCTTTGGCATTTTTCTATGACAATATACAATATCTTGATTCCTGAATGAAAGAACCAGAGATCTTAATGGAGCTAATGCGTATATTCCTTCCCACTTTGTTAAGCAGGTAATAGGGTAAGAATGAACCCTGACTGTAAAGAGTGCCAACATCACCACTATAAGTGGAGAGAAGCTTAAGCCAATTGTAACTATACTAAATAAGAAAGTAAAATTATTTGGTTATAAATAACAGTATTGATAAGAGCTTCCAGATAGCTTGGTATAATAGATAAAATATTGAATTTGGAGCCCAAAAGAGCAAAATTCATGTTTTTTAATCTTACACTAAAAGAATATGGGTAAATCCCTTAACTCATCTGATTTCCCCTCCTCTCTTCTAAATTAGAGACACTGCAGCAGTTATTTCAGAACAAACATATATAAAGAAAACCTTTGCAAATTTTTAGGCATTATATGAATGTCAATCATTATTACAAAGCATGGTGTGGCAACGGAATCATACTGAGAAATCAAAATGAGTAAGAGATTAAAAAAAAAAAAAGAAAAACCTTTCAGCTTCTTCCTCTGTGGAATGTTTCTAATTTACTTAATTGCAGCTGGATATGAAGGAAAGGCAAGAGTAGCAAAACTTAATGAAGAGAGCCCCTGTCAATATGATGGATGCTTCAATCAACTTTATGAGATTGGAGATTTTCAAGACCTCGCAAGCCTTTCCATTTGCACTTGACTCCATTCCAGCCTTCATCTCTGAGATCCCTTCCTACCTAAGGATGGATTCTGCCCTTAGAGCTACCCTGGACTTGGATAATTCTGGTAGTGTTTGATTCTAAGCCCCCAACATATTTTTATGATATCTCCAGCTATTTTCTTCAGTATGGAATCTAAAATAAACTTGATACCTATCTTATACATTGACTACGTTTGTGGGGATGGATATACTATCACGCACTTAGACAGATCTATTTAGAGGACATACCTAAGCTTGGACTCAATGATTTATACAGAATTTTCTTGGAGTTAGACAGAAGCTAAAAAGAGGATGCCACAATTTTGGGATCAGCCCTCTAGAATGAAGCTCAGCCCTTATGAGTCTTTGATTTGGGGAACACTGGGAGTATCAGCTTGCAAAAATGATGCATCATCTGTAATCACTAAGTCAAGAAACAAGTATGTCTTAAGCATTTTAATATGTTTCTAATTTTAACAAGTTGATTGGAAGAACTCATAAAATTGATGAAGAAATCTTGAATACCTGTGATATAAGTATGGAGGTCTTTCTCAGCATGACATACTAGATAGAAGGCAGGACTTGTAATAAGGAAGCTTTGGTTTCAGATTCTGCCTCAGATTCTTATTAGTAGTGCAATTCTAGGCAAATCACTTAGCCTTTCTTGATCTTAGTTTTTTATCTGCAAAATGATGAAGTTGTCCTTAAAAGATTCTAAGTTCCCCTCAGTTTCAAAATCCTATGACTAATGTAACGGAATCTCATGGCTAACAATCAAATGCATGCACAGAGTTTAGATAAGACATTAAGCCTCTTCTTAAGCTTAGAGATATATTATTAAAAAGTTATAGCAAATATACAAATTATTATAATACAAAATACATGAGACTAATAATCGCATTCACAGAAAATAGCAAAGCAGCAATGATAGAGGATCATTACTAACTTGAGGGAAACTTGTAGGGAGGATCAAGGAAGACTGAATGATTCATAATGGAGTTGGCCTTTTAAAAGATGAGCCCCAAATCAACCATTTGTATTGCTGCTGTTATGACAGAGGAATTCCAAACATAGGGAGAGGCATAGGCAAAGGTTCAGAGAAAGTAAGCCACAGGATATGTCTGAGAATGAGAAACTAGTTGAGTTAGATTAAAGCAGGAATTCTGAACTCCCTCCATACAATTGGTTTCCTTTGTAATCTTTTGAATTTAAGTACATTATTCTGGAAGGCAAAAGGGTGGAGAAAAGGCATGGACTCACCTAAGTTCTCCCAAATACTACTCCACACAATTTAAAAATAATGCTTCAAAATGAATTATGGCAGTGGAACACATAGAAGAAAAATTTCCCACCCTATGACAACTAAAATGTTTGCAAGAATGACCTGTACCACCATTATGAAGGTGGAGTGCAGGTTCAGTGCTAGCAGCTCTCCAGAAAAATATGCTGAGTGGTTATTATTAAATAAAAACCTGAATAATTCTGTTTCACAATATGCAAACTCCAGTTTTAAATGGAATTTTACCTTGACACAATAGCCTAGTCCTAAACATAATGAAATAACTGTATCAGGTACTTAACTATTGTTTCATTATATTAGAAGATAGCTAAATGTTTCAGTGGATAGAGAACCAGGTCTAGAGTCAGGAGTACTTGAGTCCAAATCCAGCTTCAGTCACTTACTAGTTTGTGACCTTGGGCTAGTTACTAAATCTTTCCCTGCTTCAGTTTCCTAAACTCCAAAATGGGGATAATAATAGCATCCACATCATTGGTTTGTAAATGTCAAATGAGATAATAATTGTAAAGCATATAGCACAGTGTCTGTCATATAGCTCATTCATTGTTGTTTGTCCTTAATTTCAAAGAGGAGCCCAATGACACCTTTTTATTTTAATTTTAATTTTGAATATTTTCCTATATTTACATGTTTCACGTTCTTTCCCTCTTTCCCAAACCCCTTCCCCCCCATAGCCAATTCCACAATATTTGTATCATTGATTAAGACCTAATTCCGTATTATTGCTAGTTGGACTAGAGTTATCATTTAGTGTCTATATCCCCAGTAATATCCACATCAGCCCATGTGTTCAAGCAATTGTTTTTCTTCTGCTTTTCTACTCCCACGGTTCTTCCTCTGATTGTGGATAGTTTTCTTTCTCATAAGTCCCTCAGCCTTGCTCTAGGAGCCCAATGACTTCTTGACTCTTGCCACAATTGGATTTAATTGAGGCAGAATTGGAGTGCCATTAGCCTCACAATTGCTTCTAGCCTACAAAGTTCAGTGCAAGACAAAATTTGAGTCTACTGACAATGGCCCAGGATGCAAATCCCAATATTTCTGTTTCTATGTTTCTGTTCCTTCTCTATCTCTCTGTCTCAGTATCTCTCTGTTTCTCTTTCCTCCACCCCATTCCTCCCTTTCTCCTTTTTCTCCTCCTCCACAGAAATTTCAACCACTCATGTTTAAATCATCATATAGACTCTTGTTATATATACTCTGGCTTCATATCTATAGTTTGCTCCTCTCTAACACCTCTTCTCCACTGCTGAACAACAACAACAAAAAAACCCTCTCATATATTGCTATGGTCATGTCACTCCTTTACTCACAAACTTTTAGCAACTCCCCATTGCCTGGAAAATAATGTATTGCTTGATGAATAATTGTGGCTATGTTCTCTGTGACTTATCTTTCATGTTCAGTTGTGGGTCTACCTTGTTTATGTACAGTATATTTCCAATATAAAGGTACGGATGGGTTTACTCCACTATTTATAGCCTTTTGAGAATCTGTCTCTGATCTTCTAGTCCAAATTTACCTCATACTACTCTCCTTCACATATCTTATAGCCCAACCAACCTGGATTGTTCTCTGTTGCTTTTTCTTCACCTGCCTTCCTAGCCTTCTCTATGCCTTTGTTCAAATTTTTCCATGCTTTAAATAGATGCTCTTCCTCCAAACATACACAAACATGTACAGAATTCACAATTATCTTTCTCTATTGAAGTACTTTTTCTTCATGCAAGGCCCCTCTTGCATGCTACTTTTATGTGACACTTTTCCATATGTTTCCCTAATCCCTGCCCCATGGCCCTCTGGTAAAGTCATTTCTCTATCCTCAAATTTCACATATCATTTTGGCTAAATATACATATACAACTTTTTTATATACATATACAACTAATGAAGACATTCTTTTTTGTTTTCCTGCCCTTCCTCTATTAGATTATAAGCCCCTTGAGGGTAGAGTCAAGGTTTCTCTTAATTTAAAAAATAATCCTTACTATCTATCTTTGAATCAATACTAAGTATTAATATAGGCAAGTGCTAAGCATTGGGGAATAAGTGACTTGCCCAGGGTCACATAGCTGAGAATCATGAGGCCAGATTTGAACCCAGCAACTCCTGGCTATAGACCTGGTTATCTATCCACTGACCCATCTAGCTGCCCCTACCATAATTTTCTGATACCTAGAATATAGTAATAAATAATAAAGGCTTATTCAAGTAAATTCAATTATCCCAAGTGAGAATCAAATTTCCATGACCAAAGAATGCATCTCCATAAAACCACTCTATTTGCCATGTGCCTCTATGCTTGAGTTTCATGCTAAACTCAATCCTCAGAAAACAGATAGCCTTTGTTAGAGCTTTATTGAAACAGCATACATTATGGCAAACCTAATCAAGCTTATGCTTAATTGGCAGAAACTTTAAGAATTTAGAGAGATAATTCTGTCAAAGTGAACTATCTGAGTAAAACTCTAGGAATCTATAAAATTGGTTCATCTTTGAACATGCATTTGACAGAAAGTAAACATATAAATTGAGCCAGGCAAAAGGTTGAACAGGCAGTAGAAGATTCAAAGAACTGTTCTACCATTCTATCTACCATCTATCTATCTCTCTATCCATTTATCAAATATTTGGATAAACATTGTTACCAGAAAATGAAAGCTGGGATCCAGAAGTGGAAAAAAAAGAAGAGTTTACTAAGTTATTTTTTGGAAATTGTTTGGTGATTCTCCTAACTTCTCCCTGAAACAAACAATCAAAAAAAACCTGCCCTCAGTTTTTTTTCTGGCATGCCAGCAAAGTGAGCAATAACCAAATGCTAGCATCTGAAGAATTAAAATTTCATTCATGCAAAAGGCAATACAGTGATAAAGTGAACTTGAGAAGATTGTGACATGTCACCAAACTAGTATGCACAAGAAAAACAACACATATGATCTCCAAAGAGCTGTCTAATAAGAAAAAAAAATGAATCAGTCATATAACAGAGACAGGGATGAACTATAGATAACCAGAATGCCTCATTGGCCTCTATGCAATATTAAGAATCTAGAGTGAAACCCACAAATATGTTCAATGTGATTCCTTTATAAAACTCATGGATAGATAGGAAATGCACATGCTGAGATAGGATAAAAGAGTTGTAATCTTTGTTATCAGAGAGAATTTCAACATCAATATGTATATAGATTGATCAAAGAACCCAAGTGATAGAAGTGAATTTTAATTTTTTAATTTTAATTTTTTTATAATTAAACTTTTTTTCAGTGAACAGCCATCTGTTCTATTTCCCTCTAATTCACCCTCCTCCCCCCAATCGGAAAAACAAACACAAAAAGAAAACCTTGCAATGAAAACACATACTCAATCAATACACATTTCCATAGTAGCTATGTCAAAAAAATGTGAAAATTCCTCTGCATATTTAGAAACCAGGCCCTTACTTCTCTATCAGGAAGTACAAAACATAATAAATAACTGATCCTCTAGAATCATGTTTAATCATTACCTTAATCAGAGTTCTTAAGTTTTTCAAAATTGTTTTTTTAATGTGTTACTATGATATAAATTGTTCTGCTTCTATTGCACTCTGCATCATTTTAAAGTAAAGTTCATGTAATAACCACTACCCCTATCCATTTCCTTGCTTACAAAAGATTTCTTTTTAACCCCCAGTTAATGTGAGAAAAGAAATGTCCTTGTTTCTTCTCTTTTCATCCTTGGTGTATCATATTATTTTCCTTTCCCTTTTTGCTTCTTTTATAATCATTAAAACATAGGCCCTACATCTTAATTGAGTTCACTTATGCCCCTCCTGGTATTATTTTTTTTTAGTATAATGATTGTCTCATCCTCACACTTTTCCTCATTAGAATTAGACACTTCACCAATATAAAGTCTTTTCTAATTGTTCATTTGTATTTATATTTATATATTTCTCTTTATTATTCTGTTTGTATTTCAGCAGTTTTTAACTAAGTAATTTTAGTCAGGACTATGTAGAACTCCTCTGTTAAATTAATCCTTTTTCCCCCCTGTAGAATTATACTTACTACTGTAAGGGTTAAAATAGGGGTTTTGACAAAAAAAGTGAGCACTTTTAATAATTTAAATTTTAATGAGAATGTAGTAGAGTTGTAAATTAATATCATCCCTTTAAACCAGAGAAAAGAAAACCTCTAGCAATTTTTAACAATTAATAATTTAGTTTAATTAAAATAGAGATAGTAAAAGAATATAGTAAAGGAGGGGAAAATAGAAAAGAGGAAAGAGAGATTACTAATCTTATACCCTATAAATATACCTAAAAGTCCTAAAACTACCTCTAACTGTCTTCTGAGGACAATTTCTTCTTGCCTGGCCAATACCAGGCCTATCTAACCTAAACTATCTATAAATGTTTCACTAACTAACTAACACCCTAAAATAATAGACACCTACCACTCACTCATTCCTAAATCAGTTTTCTATAGCAGCCCAAACTGTCAGTAGCCAAAACCCAGCAGATCCTTGCCTCAGAGGCAGACCTCCTGCTCTCTAGAGATACCAGAGGCAAAAAGCCCTTTAAAGGCTAAAGCCAAAAGCCCACTCAGTAAACTCAGCCCTGCCTTTATATTCCCACAACTAAATGCCAACCCGTACTACCAGCAACCAATGCCCACTGACTAACTCACCCCCAGAAGCCAACTTCCCTGCCACTGCCAGTCCTGACTGCCTGAAACTGATGCTGGCTCAGCAGAGGGCTCTCTGGTTCCTACTACCTGTCATTGTGGGCTGGTTAATCCCTACACATCTTTATGGTAAGAGTACCTCCAGCGCCCACTTTAAATTAAAGAAATTAAAGAATTCCTTTTTATACTGCAGTTGGCCAAGGTTTTCTGCGTTGTGGGTTGTGACCTAGGTCTTTTGCCTTTTGGAATATGTCATTCCATGATTTGCTTTGCTTTATTGTGGTAGATGCTAAATCTAATCCTGACTGTTTTTTATGTACATAATTCCTTTCTTTCTGTCTGCTTATAGACTTTTTTTTCTTGAAGTGTTGGATTTAGACTGTGACATTCACAGGAGTTTGTATTTTGAGGTTTCTTGGGTAAGTGACTGGAAGATTCTCTATTTTCTACTTGACCATCTTATTATTATATAGGTGGACTATGTTTTTTATGTTATCTTGAAATATGATCTCTAGGGTTTTTTTTTCGGTAATGGCTTCTAGGGAGTGCAGTAATGTTTTTAAGCCAGCTCTTCTAATCTGTTTTTCAGGTTACTTTACAAGTTTTTTTTTTCTATTTTTCAAATCTTTGACTTTGTTTATTATTTTTTATTGCTTTATTGGATATTTCAATTTTGCTTTGTCTAAATTTCAGATAGTCTGCTTATCATTTCTTATGGTATACTTTATCACAATCAAATAACACACTTTATTTAGCCATTCTCCAATTGATGGTCATTCCCTCAGTTTCCAGTTCTTTGCCACCAAAAAGAGAGCTATTATACATATTTTGGAACATAAAAGTCATTTTCCTTTTTCTCTGATCTCCTTGGGAAACATATTTATCAGTGGTATTTCTGGGTCTAAGGATATACAAAATTTTACAATTCTCTGTATGCAACTTCACAATGCTCTCCAAAATGATTGTATCAGTTCATGGTTCCACCAATAGCATATTAGTGTCCTTGTTTTTCCAGATCCCCTTCAACATTTATAATTTGGCCCTTTTATCATTTTAGTCAATCTCATGAGTATGAGATGATATCTCAGAATTGTTTTGGTTTGCATTTCTCTAATTAATAATGATTTAGATCATATTTTTCTTATACCTATATAAAGATCCCTCCCCTATTGTGGGATTTACTTTTCAGAGAACCTTGTGATAGGTGAAAATCCACAAGGTAGCTGGAGAGTAAACAGACTGATGCTATAGTCACTGAGCCAATCAGCGCCAGGATACAGAACACAGCACTATGGCTGGTTGCCTTTCATTCCATAAACCAATAGTTTGCCATATACAATCTCATGTTGATAAATCTGCACAAACGGTAGTGGTGTACTGCATTTTCATTGAGTACAATATAGTATTCATCTGCAAAATCCCATGATATAGCAAAAACTCCATGATACAGAATTAGATATTTATATATATTTTAAAATGCACGATACAGTGAAGACACAATAACTGAACTGTAATATAGCAAGGGATGACTTTATATGGCCCTGACTTCTTTATTTAAAGACTGTTAATATATTTTGTAATTTATCAGTTAGGGAATGGCTCATATTCTTATAAATTTTTTTTATAATTTTTTTTTGTTTAAACCCTTAACTTCTGTGTATTGTCTCATAGGTAGAAGATTGGTAAGGGTGGGCAATGGGGGTCAAGTGACTTGCCCAGGGTCACACAGCTGGGAAGTGTCTGAGGCCAGATTTGAACCTAGGACCTCCCGTCTCTAGGCCTGACTCTCAATCCACTGAGCTACCCAGCTGCCCCCTCCTATTCTTATAAATTTGAAAAAATTCTCTACATATTTTAGATATAAGACCTCTTTCCAAGAGGCTGTCTATAAATTATTTTCCCAAATTTATATTTTTTTCTAATCTTGACAACATTTGTTTTTATCGTACAAAACTTTCAAGATAATGTACTCAAAATTACCCATTTTATATTTCACAATATATCTACCTTTTGTTAAACTGTATATTCTTCTCATGTCTATAATTTTATATCACCTTTTATGTCTAGACTATGTATCCAGTTTAATCTTATCTTAGTGAATGGTGTAAGATATTAGTCTATACTTATTTTCTGCCAAATTACTTTCTAGTTGTTCCAACAATTTTTAACAAATAGTGATTTCTTATCCCCCCAAAACTGTACCTTTTTTAAAATACAATTTTATTATTTAATGTCTGTTCCATTCCATTGTCCTTAGTCAGTACCACATATTTTTGATAATTATTTATTTAAAATAAAATTAAAATCTAGTGCTACTTGACCACCTTCCTTTATGTTTTTCATTAATTCTTTTGATATTCCTGATCTTTTGTTCTTCAAAAGAAATGTTCTTCTTATTTTTTCTAGCTTAATAATTTTGGGGGGTAATTTAATTGGGATGACATTAAATTAGAAGGGTTTAGGTATGATTGTAATTTTAATTGCATTGGATCTGCCCATCCACTATTTCTCCAATTATTTAGGTCTGACTTTACTTGTGTAAAAATTATTGTATAATAATGTTCATCTCATTCCTCAGTTTGTTTTGGCATGTATACTCCCAGATATTTTATTCTATCTGTGGTTATTTTAAATGAAGTGTATCTTTCTATCTTTTCTTTCAGGGTTTTGTTAGTAATGTATAAAAATGCTGATGATTTATGTGGGTTAAAGTTATATCCTACTACTTTGCTAAATTATTGATAGTTTTCAACTAAAATTTTAATTGAATCTCTAGGCTTTTCCACATATGCCATCATGTCATCTACAGAAATTGTTTTCTTATCTATTTTTCCTTTCTGATTCCTTCAATTTCTTTATCTTCTCTTATTGCTATTGCTAGCATTTCTAATATTTTATTAAACATTAGAGGTGGCAATGAGCATCCTTGTTTCGCTCCTGATTTTTTGGGAATGGCTTTTAGCTTATTCCTATTACAAAGGATATTTTCTGATTGCTTTAGATAGATGCTTCTTTTTATTTTAAGAAAAAAATCCATTTATACCTAATGCTTCAAACATTTTATGAATGTTATATTTTAAGAGTTTTTTCTGAATCTATTGATATAATCATATGGCTTTTACTATTTCTATTATTAAGGTAGCCAGCTATATTGATCTCAATTAATTTGTAATAGCTACAAATACAAATTTTAGCTTATATAAAAAGTTCTACCATATTTCCTTTTAGCATTTCTAATTGATTTTCTGTTCAAACTGTGGTTTTTTTAGACTTTGCTTATACATGTTTTAGGTGTTTTACTTGTATGGGTTATTACATATATGTCTGGGACATAATTTGCCTCATAACTCTACCCTTGCTTTTAAAGTTATTCTTCTGGTAATCTGGTCAGGGCAACCCAGAATTACTGGCATATGTGTGGCTTAGTCTGTAATATTATCCAGTGATGGTGAACTTATGGCACAGTTGCCAAAGAAGGCACACAGAGCAGTCTCTGTGGGTACTCAGCCACTCTCTCTCCCCACCCTTCACCAACATCCCCAGAGTTTGTTATTAGAAAGGGAGAAGGACTTTGATGGATTTGTTCCCCTCCTCCTCTCTTCCACACCTGATGACATTTTTTCACATTGCCCACCCCTCAGCCCAGCAGCCCAATGGGAGCGCACAGGGTGAAAGGTGGGCAGCTCATAGGCAGCAGAGCTGGAGGGGAGCAGATTGCTTGGGCTACTCCCTTCCCCCTCTCTACACTCACTAAGGACATTCCTACATTCACTTCACCCACTCTTCCTCACTGCAGTCCAATGGAAGTGTTTCCTCCTTCGTGTGTGTGTGTGTGTGTGTGTGTGTGTGTGTGTGTGTGTGTGTGTGTGTGTCTGGGGGGGGCATACCCAGCATGGGTGGGGAGAGGCACAGCTTACGATCTCTGGAGAGGTGGGCACAGCACTTGGTCTAGGGGGTGGCATGGGGCAGGACCCAGTTCTCTGTCATCTCTAAAAGGTTCTCCATCACTATTCTCATCACATTTCAAAATCCAACTGAACTGCTTTTGTGGGTGATAAACCAAGTACAAGATCTGTGCCAGGCGATCCTTTGGTTGGGGCTCTGAGTACTGAGTGCCAGCTAAGTTCTTGCTTTTGGCCTAAGCTGCTAGTCTTCTTGATGAAATATCTGGATTAGTTTTGTGATTCCTCGCATTTTTTTACCTATTTTTTAACACTGGACACTGAGGCCATGATCCCAGATCTCCTTTGCTCCACAGTTTTCCTGCCTGGTCACTTGAATATAGGTTGAATTTTTTCATCTCAAGCTAGAAAGATGATCCTCTATATTCTTTCTACTGATTGCTCATCCACTGTTCCTTCCAGCATTCTTCTTTGAATGATGTTAGAATAGTTTTGCAGGGAAATTGGCTATACTGATCCTACCTCTTGTGCCTTCTGTCATAGTTCTCCAAAGTAATTGTATTTTAAGAGATGCTGTGAAAACTGTGTCTTAAGCCATGTCCTACTACAATCCCAAATGAATTAAAACAAGGAAAACATTTTTGGGTCAAGATAGAGGGGACCTCAAATAAAAATAAAGGTATCTTCCTACCCATCATGTTAGAAATATAGTTTAGAATAATGTCTAATAAGTTTGGAAACTACTCCTAGATGAAAAGAAATCCTATCCATTAACTGAAAATTAACCAAATTTTTAAAAATTAGGCCATAATATTTAGGTACCATAATTGTTTAATATCAATCAAAAGCCCTCTGGCTCTGCCTGGATATATCTCCACATAAATCGTTTTGAACTTGGATAAGAAAAAATATCTATTATTGACAATTCAATCTTCCATAATGTGGCGATCATGTAACATATGCCAAAATCCAGGAAGATACGCCTTTTGTATTATTTAATCTTTTGGATCATACACTTGATCACTATTTTCCATTTGCAAAGATGGTTCAAGGGGCAGCTGGGTAGCTCAGTGGATTGAGAGCCAGGCCCAGAGACCGGAGGTCCTAGGTTCAAATCCGGCCTCAGACACTTCCCAGCTATGTGACCCTGGGCAAGTCACTTGACCCCCATTGCCTACCCTTACCACTCTTCCACCTATAAGTCAATACACAGAAGTTAAAGGTTTAAAATAAAAAAAATAAAAAGATGGTTCAAGACTTAAATACATATACACCACTGAAATTAATTTACTGAGGCTATCTTATTCATTTTTAACTTCTCATTTCCTTGTGATTTCTCCTGCGACTACTGTTTTGAATATGAGGAATAAAAGGAACTGTTAGCACCAGTGTCATATTTATATATTTCTTTCTTTTCATTGAAAACTGCAAAATGGACACCGGATGGCAGTTAGACCATATGGTTAAAGCCTGACAAAGATTGAAATGCACATTTTGCAGATTAAAACTTTTCACACTTTATAAAAGCATAAAGAAACATAATGGCTGTATCTCCCTTCAAAAGAACAGACATGTCTTCAGAATGCTTGTTTGCTCGCTTTTAAAAATAAAAAAAGAAGGAAGAAGGAAAACAGAAGAAGAAACTTTGAAATTATGTTTATGACAATCCCAAACTTTAAACTGTAATCCTAGAATTCTAGATGTTAGGCTTCTATCATACTTTCTCTTTCTGTTTGATCAGGATAAAGGATTAATTATAATAACAACAATAATAATGAGGAGAACAATTATAATTATGACTAGCATTTATATAGTGCTTCAAGGTATACAACATATTTAAAAATATTATTTAATTTTATTGTCACAACAGCCCTGGGAGATCGGTGCTATTATTACCCGCAATTTATGGATGAGCAAACCCAGGCAGACATGGTAAGCCACTAATCCAAGGTCTTAAAGCTAGGAAGTACCTTAGGCTAAATTTGAATTTGTTTTCCTTACTCCAGGTCCATTGTGCTGCCTATCTGCCTTGTGTCCTTGTGAAACAACTAAACTAGATTTGTCTCTAACTGAAAGAGGTAGCATAATGTAATTAAAAGAACATTTAGATTAAGATACAATTATCTAAGCTAGAATTTTATGTGAACCTGGTGGTGCAAGACACTTCCTTTAACTCTGTTTCAGCTTCCTCAATTGAATGAAAAAGATAAAAATATTTGGGAATATCTATTTCACAGTTTTGCAGTGAGGAAAGTTATAAAATTTAAAAGTCTATAGAAATATAAATTAATATTATTACTGTTTTGAAGACTAAAGCATTTTAAATGTTTGTATATTAAAATGTTTGCATCTGTTGATGACATGGAAATTTATTAGAATAAAAATTAAAAATAAAAGACTGAAAGCAAGATAGCTTTGTCTTTTTTTTTTATCAGAAAGTGAGGCCTGTTCTGTCTCTAATAGTCATATTCTGGCTTTAACACTATGAGTATCTGCATAACTCAGCCAAATCCAAGGGAGTTGTGAGGACTGGAAAGAATTATGTGTTTTATGCTTATTTGTGTGTAAAAAGAGGTGTGTACCCATTCGCCCAGTTCTTGTTAGCCAGTCAAATCATGGCATGCATATTAACATGGTCCCTTTGATTTGGTCCTATTTACCTGTCCAGAGTAGTCCTTAAAATTTATAACCACCTCTGCGGGTGGTGGGAAGGAAGAAAATATTCTGGCCTCACTTGAAAACCGATGATTATTTTTCATCTAAGTTGAAAGTTTCCTTAGATAATCCATCATCCAGGATTTCTATATTTGCCATCTCAGACCTTTCGGGTTACTTTTCCCCTGAAAAGTCACCAATTTCCTAGTTTTAGAAAGACATGACTTACCATCATTCTTGCATAAACTTAGAGAGTAAGGCAGAAAAACAGGAACCCTGATGTCACTGGCCTTGTATACTCAAAATGTTTCCTTTTCTAAAAAATCTTCATATTTAGATAACAAACAAAATCACAATGCTGCTTTCTCATGTTCTACTATTGTTTATTTTTCATATGAAAAATATATACAGAATGAGTCCTGTTCCATACAGTTCTCTGGAATTTTTAATTAAAGATGTCTACTCTCCATTAAGACAGAAGAAAATTAAATATTCTCAGTAGATTTTACCCAGTAGGGAAGTTTCTTGATTTGTAGTTCATTTCATGGCATTCCACAACTGATTGCCTATATCCTCTATAGCTATTCATTAAGGTAAAGATTAAATTGAAAACAGGATTCAGTTTATTATGTTTCTGAATAGAGAATTGTTTTTGAAAGGCAAATTGTTTTTAAAAAAAAAAGAAAAAAAAAGAGTCATTGTTGCTAGTCTGCATTCTAGCCCAGCTCTTTAAAAATGTATTTATTAATGCTTTTTTTCTCAGCCAAAAAAAAAATCCCCTGAAACTATAAATTGATTAATCCTTGTCCAATAGTTTGCAACAATGGTTTCCACTGCTAACATTAATCATACTTCCAGCTGCTCATGTGCATAAATATCATGGAGGTTTGCATGCCTTCTATTGAATACAGAGGATTAATGATATAATGAATGTGTTTATACCTAGCTGTGTAGAGAAGCACTCAGCCCTTATTCAGACTTAGTTTCACATCAAAGAGTTCAAATAGTGATTTGATGTAGTAAAACACTATATAGGCAGTAGGTGACCTGAGTTCATAATCCAGAATTAACTGAGTCTGTGATGTTGGGTAAGAGGATGATGATGATGAGGAGGACAACTGTTAAGGATGATGGAGGATGACAATGATGACAATGAAGATGATGATGATGAAAACAATAAATTTGGAGATTACTCCCTCCACATGATGGAGACAGGTAGCTTTCCCATAACTAGGAGTCTGAAAGAGTTGCCTAGGAGATCAAGAGACTTGCCCATAGTAACACAGCTAGTGTCTGAGAGATGGATCTTAAGCTATGCATTACTGATTGTGAAGCTGGCTTTCTGTAGGTCATCACCCTTTATATATGTGCATATATACAAGGAAGAATGAGAGACAGATAGACAGACAGAGAGACACAGGCATTCAAAAGCAAGACAAAGACAGAGAGAAGAAAAACAGAGAAACATTATTCAGGTGTCCTGCAACCAGGAACCTTCATTCAGGATTTTAAATCAGCACTCAATGATTCAAATCTAGTGCTCTTTCCACTATGCCACACTATCTCAACTTTCTCTTCTCTAACCTTTGTTTTCCTCAAGTGTAAAATAAGGAGGTTATAACCAGAATGTATCTAAGCTCATTTCTAGCCCTGAAATATATGATTCTCTCTGGCTGGATTGCTCTAACCTTGACAAGCTCCTTTTTGACAATTTGCTAGACTAAGTAGCATACCATCAGAGATGTCTCAGTGATTTTATTTAGGGCCAGTTTCATGTGAGGATCTGACACTACTAATAAAGTGCATTTGGTCAGGTTTTGAATTTGACAACATTTCTATCTGAAGCTAACTCTGAAGAAGCCTTAAGGCATTTAAGAGGAAATGATAAAACTACTGAAGAGACCTCAGAGGGTTCTAATCAGAGCTCTGTAGGAGATTGCTTGATTCTGGAGAATCGGCAAGAGCTCTACGTGCCTCTGTTTTCCTACAGTTTTTTTTTTCTACTCCTTTACAGTTAGTAACAAAAACACATGAAAGATATGACAATAGTTTATAAATGCTTGAATGAAATAATTGAACAGAATGGGCCAAGAGGAATTTTGACAATACCAAGCCTGCTACTCATGTGTCATTCAGAGTATTCACAATTGTTTATCTTAAAATCACTACAATAAAACATAATTAATGAGAATCCAATTAAAGAGAAAATTGTGACTTATTCAGATTTACCCAATTTTGCACCACAAATTTTAGAAGAAAATGAAAGCACACACACAAATAAGAAGAGATAAAGGATTTTTTAAAAAAATAACAACAATTATAAATCTTGACAGGCATTATCCTGTGGGTAAGAATGGAGAAGGGGAATAAAGAAAGGAATAAGTATTTATTAAGCACCTGTCAGACACTGTGTGAAGTGTTTCATAAATATTATCTCAACCCAATCTTCTCTAAAGATTATTCAACCCAATTTCCTTCATGTATAGAGAATATTAGATTAAGTTTTAAGACTGGACTCCTTCATAATTTATAACTTGGAGAGAATTTAGAAACTATCTTGTCTAGCCCCTTTCACCACTAAGCTTTACATTCAACTGAATAAACATTTATTAAGGATCTAATATATGCCAGTCAGTTGTACTAGGCATTGGGGTAAAAAATATAAGTTTACGTTGTTTAATCTTTCCTTCTGAAATGTTAACTTTCCCATGGAATCACTCTGTATGACATGAGAATTGAAAAAAGTTATTTAAGTGGCTAAACTGTAAAACTTCGAGTCCTGAACATCTGAGTTCAAATCTTCCTTAATTATGCTTAGTCGTTCTGTGATGAACCTATGCAACTCCCTTGACCTCTGTTTGCCTTTGCTTCTTTGTTTTATAAAATGAGGATAATAACACCTACCTCTAAGGTTGTTGTGAGGATAAAAAAATAAATAATAATTGGAAATTTCTTTGAAAACCTTAATATGCCATACAAATATTAGATATTATTATTGGAAAATGTTTGAGTTGCTTTGGGGTGAGAGTTAAGAAATAAGGCCCAAATAGAAAATAGGCCTAAATTTTTTGGAATATAAGGCTGAAAATAATCTGATCAATTTTCAATGAGAGAGATAAACTTAAATGTAGCATCACTCCAAAGTACCATCCAACAGATGCAAAAAGCAGTTTTGGGTAATGAAGACAAATTTATAATAATTAAAAAAAATCCATCCTAAAAGATGAAACTCAAAACAAAACTTCTGTCCTACACCAAGTGTGATGCTCTAGAATTTTTAATGTCCTTAATCATTTGTCTTCAAATGACAAAATTCAAAATTTAGAATGAGACAGGTAGACAGGAATATCTTTCTTTAACCAAGTAGGTGCTATTCAAAGGGAGAAAAACAGGAATTAAATATGTTTCAAAAAAAAAAAAATATATATTTTTATATATATATATATATATATATCCATTTCATCTTCCATTCTCCTGTGTTTTTATTCCTTCCCACCCCACATTTCCCACCTTGGAAAAGTCACTTAATATTTACTTTTTTCAGACATAAAGTAGTGCTAGTCATGGTCACAGAATCTACCCCACAGGATTGATGAAAAATATGTAGGCAGTCAATTTGATGTGAGATGAATGTGAAGATAGGATTAACTCTCCCCCTGCCCATTTTTAGATTTAATCACCAAAAGTGTACACACCCCATTTATCCTAAGAAGGGGAAGTCTATAATCCATGTGTGCCATAATGGGTGATGAATCAGAATTGACTGACTGGCCCCTGGGCAGCCCTAAGTAAAACTTTAGCTATAATTGGTACATGTAAAATGGGAGGAATGAACAGGAAGTGATGAAAGGAATGGACTTTAAAAGTGGCCAGAACTTCCTGGGACACTCTCTTTCCCTTGCAATTGGACCCTGGAGGAGCTCAGGCTGAGGGCCTTGGACTGCTTTCTTTTTGAACTACCACGTGGGTGAGTGAAAAAGACTGACTACTTCCTGGATTTTTTGAAAGGACTATCCTGAGGAGAGGCCTAGCTTCTTGGGAGAGGCTTCCTGGGTGAAGCCCTTGCTTTATTCATCACCAGCCCTCCACCCAATGCTGGGGCCCTTCTGGCTGAGGACTAATTAGCCCTGCCTGGGTTGAGCCAGGGGCAGGATGCAAAATACTTAGAGTGCCAGGTTAGATATCTTGCCTTGTCCTCTCTCTGATTTTCTTACTTTCACTCTCTCTTCCTAATTGTAAATAAATTATCATAAAAGTCATTCTGACTTGATTCTTTTATTTGGAATTAAGTGCTTAATTCCTGGTGACCCCACTCTTAAATAATTTAGTCCAACCTTTTATTTTTACCCCTTACGCATTTCTCCCCCTTACATGAATTAGTTCTGATATTCCCTTTGACAATGCAGATCCCAACTTATCAATTACTGGCTATATTGTGCAACTATCATCCATGTCTTTCCATAGTTTTGGGATAGGAAATACAACAAATTTATTAGAGTTCTTTCTCACTTCCCCCTGACATTGTGAGAATACCAGTGAAGCCCTTGAGATTTCTACCTTCAATTCTTCAAGATGTGAGCAGGCAATTTTGTTCTGGAGAATTATGAAGACAACTGGTTCAAATGATTAGTATTCTTTTAGGTATCTTCCTTTTAAAAGCAATCAAAGGGGGGCAACTGGGTGATTCAGTGGATTGAGGGCCAGGCCTAGAGATGAGAGCTCCTAGGTTCAAATGTGGAGTTGTGTTACCCTGGACAAGTCACTTAATCTCCATTGCCTAGCTCTTATTGCTCTTCTGTCTAGGAATGAATACACGGTATTGATTCTAAGATAGAAGGTAAGAGTTTTAAAACAAACAAACAAATAAATAAATGAAAGCAATCAAAGGCATTTCTTTCAGGTATCAGGGTAATTGTTAAATACATACCATTTTATGGTATTTAGATTATTTGACCTTTTCCTTGTCAGCTTTATGGTTTCTCATATCTCCTAACATTTTTTCATAGTAAGCAATCTTGATGTATAGTAAATGCTAATTGGCCCTTTAAAAGGTCCCCATGATAAATATGTTTATTCCCAATTTAAATTTTCTTTAGGAAAGGGAGAAGTTATTTTGCCCTCCTATCTTTCATCCTGTTCCACAAATAATCTCCAAGCATCATTTGATTACGTTTGCAACTCTCCTCTTTTTCACCTCTCATCCCTTGTCCATTCCAATCATACCTATTTTTTTATAAGTAAAGGATGCCTTTTAGATACATTACCATGGTTACACTGTCACATGTCCCATTTGGATCATCTATTTGCAAGACCATAGAGACTGAAAAGAAAAAGACACAAGTGAACTTCCACTATCCTTTTTTCAAAATACAAAGAAGTATTGGCTCAGGAAAAGAACTGAAGGACTGAAGGAATCCAATTCTCCTTATCCTATTGCCAGTCTCATCCTGTGAAAATTTATATGAACATTTAAATATTTCGACTTTGCAAAACTGATTTTACCATGGCTGTAATCTTCATTATTTCATTTTTGTTCACTCTTTTAAATGTTCTATTCTATAGATTTTTGAAGTACAAGAGTTGGTAAATTAATAAATCCACTATAATTTATTAAGAACCACTGCATGTCAACCATTTGGCTGATAGCTAAGGATAAAGAGATAAAAGTAAAATATTTTGTCTCCATAAAGGCATTTGAGCTCTGACACAAAAAGCCCCCCCACATACACATACATATATAAATATATATATATATATATGTACATACACACATATATAGATGTAGACAAAGATATAAATATATAATTATATGTTGTTTGGGAGACAAGACATTTAGCAGATTGAGGACAGCACTTGAGATATGTGTTAGAAGTATTCAGGAATTCAAATGGTGAAGGTGAGGGACAGAGATTTTTGGTCTTTTAGAACAGCCTATTAAAAATACAAAGACAGGTGACAGATTGTCTTGTTTGAAGAAGAACAAAAAGGCCAATGTCATTAGATTGAAGAATATGTTGTGCAGACTACAACATGAATACAACAATATGAGTAGGTTGGAAAGTTAAGAAGGAAATAGATTTTGATGCCTCAGGGGAATCTATGATTTATTCTACAGTGAAAATCTAGAAATTGTGGAGGTAATAGAATAGAAGCGATCACATTGTTAAATCTATACTTTAGGACAATCACTTTGGGACTATATGAAGGATGGACTGGATTAAGGAAAGTTAGGAAAACCAAAAGGGAAACTATTATAATAGTCTAAGAAAACCAAAAGGGAAACTATTATAATAGTCTAAGTGAGATGTGATAAGATTCTTAACTAATGATGACTGAATAAGGGGAGAAAAGATGCACATGAAAGATGTTGCAGAACTAGAAATGACAAGATTTAACTACTGATAGACTTTATGGAGTGAGCAGGAGAGATGAAGAGAGGTTGTGACTGAAGTTATGAACCTGAGTTATTACAAGAATATTAATGACCTTGAAAGTAATAACAATGTTGAAAAGAAGAGTGAATGACTTTGGATAGAAATATGAATTCTGTTTGAATAGACTATTTTGGATACCTATAGGAAATGGTATCCTAAATATAAAATAAGTATTTGGTGATATAGGACAGAAATTCAGGAATGTGAGAGACTAGGGCTAAATATATAGACCCAAAAGAATCAGCATAAAGATAATTCAACCCATTTAATCTGATAGTTTACAAAGAGAGAGTGTATAGAAAAGGGAAGAAGGTCTTAAGACATACCTAGAGTTCCTGGGTTAGCATGGATGATTGTCCAGGAAAAGAAAACAAGGAGTATTAAAGGAAGTTTATGTAGGAAAAGAGTATAGAATCACTAGAAAGAGAAGTCAAGAAGGATGAGAATAAAGAAAAAGAAAGTTGAGAATTAATAGATTATGGTTAAATTTGGAGTAAAAGTTGAGTAACAATATCTGGCTTATATTGTAGGGTATGTACAAGAAGAATGAGGAGATAGGAAGTGAGGCATCAAAGTATAGACTGTTCTTTCAGGAGTTTGGCAGCAAAAATGAGGAGAAGTTTAAAATGTTATCTAAAAGGAATAATAGAATATACTGAGGTTTATTTAAGGATGACAAAGGCCTCCTTTAGGCATTCTGTTGGAATCTATCCAACAGCTTCTTAGGTCTGAGAGGCACACGGTTTAGGTGAGAAAGAATGAAGCAGATACTGTGACCTGTCCATTAACTCATGGCTGCTCCTCCCACTGGCAATGAGTTTGAGATTTATTTTATACAATATTCAAAAAACCCATTGCACACAAAGCACAATGAAGTTTCACAGCTACACAGACATGCCAAGGTTACAGAATTACCTCACATTCAAGTTTTTTTTTTTCATGCATAGATTATGTGAAGGGTCCAAGGTTAAATTTTGAGACTTACTTTATCTTACATTCTATTTTATCTTACATTCTATAAAAGTTTCCATACTTCGAAGGATACAATAAAGAATGAGTCTTTAAGATTATGTAGGGTGTGGGGTGGAAAGTTACTAGATGAATATGAAGTGTCTGACTGCCTACTTTTAACCTTGGGCTGTCTGGGAACAGACTCAGAGCCCCAGAAGTTTTTTGGTTAATTTTTGCCTTTTTTGTCTTAGAGAAAAACTGTTAACTCCTTAACTGTTGGTTTGCTATAAGGTACTTAGGCTTTTTATAAAACTTAAGGCTATCCCAAAAACTAAATTATGTAAAAAAGAGGAGATATAGAGAGGGGGTCAAAGGTTTTTGGATAGGGCATACATTCTGTGACCTGATTTTCAGGTCACAGAATCTGGCGTAAAGACTTTGCAAACTACATTGGCCCTAATGGGATCTAGAGATTATGCTAACAGACTGTGTTTCTCTCTTGGCCTCCTATAACATTCAAAATGGAACTAAAGATTAGAGAGGGGCTATGACAGAGAGTGTAGGGTAAATAAAAAGAAAACAAGCATTTGTCAAGCAGCTCTATGTGCCAGACACCATGCTAAAATTTCATTCTTTTGATCTTCACATCAACTCAGTAAAATATTATTATCCCCATTCTTTTGTTCAGGAAACTGAGGCAAACAGAGGTTAAGTGACTTTCCCATGTCACTTTCCCATTCTTTATGTATGAATTCAGGAAATAAATTTCTGCTTTACTCCAGGAATTTATTCGAGGAAAATTTTTGTCTGTGCAGATGAATTGCTTTCTATTGGCAGAAACTAAACACTATGTAGCCCAATATGTTGCTTTTTTTTTTTTGCCTTAGCTGCCAGAAAGCTCAACCTCAAATTTATTGCCCAAATGTTGTAATCTTCTTAACTAAAGTGCCTTAAAGCAACTACTGCTGATCTTTCTTTCAGATGGATTCTATTCAGTTTTCTCCTCCAAATTTCTTATCTTACATTGTTTTAATCTGTAAGCTGCTCCATGTTCTTTGGAATAGGGAAAAGAAAATTCCCCTTAAAAACTGTACATAACATTTAAGTGAATAAAATCTCATGTCTTACTTCATTACACTGTTGGATCAGCAATAATTTCTCATCCACAGTTTTTCAAAAGAGGGAACTGAGGCCCAAAGAGATTAAATGATTTTTACAAGGTCACATTAGAAGTTTTTCCATGAGTCAAGCCTAAATCTCTCCCATTGTGATTTCATTACCATTTTATCATCTTCTGTTCCCACTTTTAAGGATAAAGAAATGGTGCCCCCTTTTCCTTTGCTTTAGAATGCACATAATACATGTCTGTAATCGAATTGAATTATCAAACACTTTCCTAGGATAGTGACAAAATCATAGAACTCCATAATAGATATCAGCCGTATTGATAAGGTGCCAATCATTCCCATTTAGGTATAACTATATGATTAGAAACAAAATTTTCATGTTAAAAACATCTGGGAGCTAGTTCAAATAGGGGGCTTTGAAATGTATTTTGGGTGGTAATTTGATAATTATTACATTTCCAATGCCAATATTTAGAGCAGATCATATGTAGGGAAGCTAACCCTTCTACACATATTTTTCCTAGATGGCAGATGGTATAAAATAAGAAAGTTGTCAAACAAAGATTCTAGGTGTAAGTAATAGTAAATTCCTAAATAAGGGTAAACATCATTTTGGAGGAAAATATAGCAGGGGAAAGTAATACCAATAACATACAGAAAATACAAATGAGATATTTTAGTTAACCCAACATAAACAATTGGAATGAGCATTCTGTGAGGATTAGAAATATGTTTTATAATACTTGGATCCTGCTATAGTACTTAGCATAGAAGAGCAATCATTGTCCTTAAAAATCCTTACTGATTGACTAACAGTTTTTTTTTTTTTTAATTTCAACTGGAACAAAGGAAGAGAAACTAGGAACCTGGAATGTTTTAGGACTGAATGAAACTTTGATGGAAATGGCAAAATATGAGAAATGTAAACAAGAGATTCTAATTAATCTAGCAAATCAGTTTGTAAAATGGAGATGATACAATAGGCTTACAGAAACCATCTGTGCTTACTCTTTTCCACTACAGATGGAGGTAATGATTTGGCAAAAACGAATAAGTTCTTGGTGGGTAAATCAAACCCAACATGTAAATTACACTAAGATAGTTGAGGGCTGTTAGGTGGCAAAGTAGATAAATTCCCCAGGTCTGGAAGCAGGGATCATCATCTTATTGAATCCGAATCAGGCTTAGGACACTTCATTAACTATATGACCCTGGAAAAGTCACTTAACCCTGTTTGCCTCTTCTGTAAAATGAGTTGGAAATGGAAGTGACTAAACACTTCAGTATTTCCAGCCAAGAAAACCCCAAACGGTGCCACTAGGAGTTAGATAGGACTGAAATAACTAAATAACAATAATCTCTTAGTTGAAGGTCAGTTAGTTCAGCCCCTTAATCTCAATGAATAGAATAGAGATGAAGATGGAAAACAGTGGAATGACTGATGAAGATCCATGACTGCAGATCCAATTTTAAGTAAATATATCAACTGTTGCTTTTAAGGTTACCTGACCCACTAATGATTTTAGTATTCCATAGCAACTGGTATATTTTTACCTTACATTCAACCATCCAATTCCCATGACTATGCTCCCAATATCTGTAGGTAATCTAGACAGAGTTGCCTAGACAGAGTTGACTGCCTGTGACTTGGGTACTCACATATATGGATCCATTTCCTTTAAGTAGATCAAAGTTGGGGACCAGAATGGCAGTGAAGTAAAGAGTGAGCTTATACTGTATCTTTTTTCAAAAATATTATCAATAGTCATATCAAAAAATTATCAATAGAACACTATTAGAGAAAAGCAAATTAAGACAACTCTGAGGTATCAGCTTACACTTCTCAGAGTGACTAACATGACAAAAAAGTCAAAAAGTACTAGAAAAGTTGTGAATTGGATCAATAATTCTGGAGAATAATTTCAGTCTATACCTGAAGAATTATAAAACTGTGCATGCTCTTTGACAAAGCAATATCAAGACTAGGTTTGAATCTAAAAGAGTTTGAATAAAAGGAAAAAGGGCCTGTTTGTATAAAAATACTTATAGGAGCTATTTTTGTGTCAACAAAGAATTAGAAATTGAGAAAATGTTCATAAATTGGGAAATGCCTGAATAAATTTCACTGTATGATTGTGATGGTAATACTATTGTGCTCTAATTAAAATCTGGGAAGTCATAAACTGACGCAAAGTGGTGTGAGCAGAACCAGGAGAACACTGAACTTGGTAACCAACACGGTCAACTGTGGAAGACTGCTTACTCTGATCAATATAATGATTCAAGATATTTACAAAAGGATTATAATGAACATGCTGTCTACCTACAGAGAATACTGATAAACTCTGATTATAGATTTAAGCATGACTTTTTCATTTTCTTCATGTTTCTTTTTTTTTTAATTTTTTGCTACATGCCTAATATGGAAATAGGGTATGCATAAATTTAATGCAATAGGAAAAGAGGGAAATACACATATACATGCACACATACATATATATAGTATCCTTTTTACATAAACAATTATTACTTTAGTAGTTTGCATAGTGTATGTAACATTCATGATTTGACAAACTAGTGAGGCTTTGCATGTCTTTAACTCTCAATATTTGAAAGGCATGCATGCAAATGTTCCAAAAAGCCCATATGTTGAGTTATGTAAATAGTTAATAAATATACTTTGAGCTTCCCTCATGTGTCTTACATTGTATCAGATGGGTGGAAACAAGGAGATATAATCGTTGTCTTTGAGAAGATTACAGTATCACTGAGAAAAAATATATAATAACTCATGATTGTCTTACTTTACAATTTGCAAAGTACTTTTCCACAACTTTGTGAGACATACTGCTACTCATATTTTATAGATGAGAAAAGAGAAGTTCTAAAATATTACTTTTGATTACCCAGATAATATCTAAGATTGGATTTAAACTCCTTAGTCTTAGGCTTACATCCTATATTTTATATACCATTTCTAGTAAATAGCATGAATGAGAGAGTGGAGAATTAGACGGAGGAGAAACAAAAGATGAGGCAAAGAAGGAAAAAAAAGGGAAGAAGGCAATGAAAATAAATGAGGAAGAGGAGAAGGAGAGTTGAAGAGAGATAGAGAAAGAAAGGTGAAGACAAAGATTATCAGAGATGAGAAGCTTGTTGGTACAATGGCAAGAAAGATCAACTTTTTAACAAAAAGAACTGAGTTCACATCTTGTGAGATTGTTGTTAGATTCAGTGATTAACAAGATGAGAAGCAATGTTATAAGGCATATTGGAGTAACTCAGTGTTAAGAGGCAGCACTAAGTTTTTGGGGTTTTTATTTTAAATTTCAATTTATTTATTTATTTGTTTGTTGTATTGAAATACCTCACTGTTTCCCCTTTCCCCTCTAGAGAAGGCATAATTTGAATATTTGTCTATATGTATATATAGATATAGATATAAACTACAGTTTACTTATTTCTATTTATCAATTCTTCCTCTGGAGGTAGATATAAATAAGTCATTCTTCAAACAATTTATCTAGAGCTGTATGCAATATATCTGTTGCTATATGTTCTCTTGGTTTTACCTATTTCATTGTTCATAATTTCATTTAAGTCGCTCCATCATAAAACCTGCTTATCATTTCTCATGGCACTCTAGTATTCCATCATAATCATTTTGCATTACTTGTTCAGCTATTCCTCAATTGATAGGCACACATTCAATTTTGAATTCTTTGCCACCAGAAAAAAAGCTGCTATATGCATTTTAGAAAATATAGTTTTTTTTTCCCTGACCACATTAGGAAATAAACCTCATAGTGGTATTGTAAGATCAAAAGATATATACAATTTTATAACTCTTTGAATATAATTCCATATTGCTCTCCAAAATGGTTGAAACAGTTCACAATTCCATCAACAGTGAAGTCACCATTTTCCACATCACCTCCAATATTTGTCATTTTACCCTTTTATCAATTGAGCCGATCTGAAATATTTGAGATCTCATAGTTGTTTCTATTTACATTTCACTAATGATTAAGGATTAAGAGTATTTTCACATGAGTATATATATATATATATATATGTATGTTTACATATATATGTATATTTACATATATATACAACTTTGGTTTCTTTATTCAAAAAATGTATGTTTATGTTTTTTGATCATTTATCAATTGAGGCATGGCTTTTACTTAAATAGGTGAAAAACTTCTCCATATATTTTAGATATGAGACACCTTTCTGAGAAATCATTTATGATTTTTTCTAACTTACTGATTTCCTTCCAATATTGGATCCATTAGTTTTATTTGTACAAAATTTTTTTAATCAAAATTATCAATTTTATCTCTCTTGGTTATTCATAAATTGATCTTTGAGTTTTGTTTTTTTTTTAATCCAAGGAAAGGAGAGAAAAATACTGGTGAAGAAAGAAAGAATGAAGAGAAAGGAAAGAGAGATTCTGACAGCATAAGGTCCTGTAGAAAGTGGCAACTCAAAGGTTGATTTCAGTTTTTCAGTTCTGCAATTTCATGAAAACTTTACAAATGTGGTGAAAGGAACATATTGTCTAGATAATGGAACTCAAGCCATCAGATACTCGACTACTAACAAAAATATTAAAAAAAATAAATTTACATAGGAACTTTAAGAACTTTAAGAAATTTAAAGAAAAAACAATCTCCTTGGAATCCAAAAGATCCCTCTGTGGTAGCAATAATTCAAGATGACCAACTGTAATTGAATTAACTATTACCAGCAATGCAAAGATACAGGACAACTCAAAGGGACACAAGATGAAAAAGTGTATCCATCACTAAAAAAGGAACTGATAGTGTGTTTGAGGCATACCATCCTTCATTTTATATCCTTCCTCATCTTTTCTCATATATGTGTTATGTGTCTTCATTTACAACGTGATATTCATGGAAATATGTATTGAATGATAGGACATGTACAACCTATATCATATTACAAGACATGTTGTGGAAGAGGAAAAAGTGGGAGGTGAAGAGGGCTTGAGAAAACAAATATAAAATTAAGATACATTTTTAAAATCTCTTCCCTTGGAAGCAGAGAAAATAGTCATATTCACCAGACAACTTTTCTCCTGAAGACTTTTGGGAAAGTTTATTCACTAAAGAAAAGCCTGTTCCTCAGGTTCATGTTAGAACTTAGGTCTGTTTTTTTTTCCATTTCAATGTATAAAAATACTACATTGGCTTCACTTTCATGACTCCTGTCTTTGGAAATTGCAACTCATTCCTGGAACATAGAACACTGAAAGTCTTATTGTCATTTGATTATATATTACAGGTAAGAAAAAAAGGATATATTCGGCAAGGGGTGGGTCTTGTTACTAGCCTTGTTTTTATCTTGAAGAAAGTTCTTATTTCTGTTGGGGTCAGGAAAGAGAAAATGTGAACTTTGGGATTTGTTGGGTTCTTTACCTTTACCTTTAATGAAGAAACCTCAGAAAGACAGACTTCTGACTGATTTGAGAAACAGTATGGTGTAAAGCCTACTTGACCAAGAATAAAGAAAACAGGGTCTCAATTTGCCTTTACCAAATTCTGATTAAGTTCCTTAATTCCTTGTCTATAAAAATATCAGTATCCTCATCTATAAAATAGGAGTGACCTTTATCAAAGAATATGAAGCGTGAAAAGTTGATAGTAAATATCAGCCATTATTATTCAGTTTAGAGATAATAGCAAGGAAACAAGAATTTTAGAGATGTAGTAAAGAGAAGTTACCTTGTCATTAAGTGATATGTACATTGAAATATGCTAGAATTTAAAAGTCACATTGACCAAAAATAACATGTTGCAAAAAGAAAATTCTTTGTTTCGAGGGCTTAGGCTCTAATCCAAACTCTAGTCAGCCATCAAGGACATGCGTCATTGATCTACAGGAAGAGTAAGTGAGAGTGTGGGTGAGCTACTGCATTTCATTCCATCTTTAGAATTAAACTCAAGCACAAGTTCTGCTGGTAATGTCGGACCTGTAAGGTCATCTTTGTATAAGAAGACTCATCATTGTGTATTCTATATAAGTAGCATTTTCAATAGTTGCAATCTTATTATTGAAGACCACTGGAAGGAAAAAGTAAAATCTTCCTGAAAATAAAGTTAACTGAGGAAGGAAGAGGGAGGCAAAGAGGAAGAAGGGAATTTTGATATAAAAACTATTATTTCTAAGCTTTGGCTGCTGTTCTACAGTAAGCATATTTAGGACCTGATTTTTATGTAATTCTTTATGCACTTTTGTACTGTTGGTGGAAATTTGAATTGCTCCAATTATTTTGGAAAATAAGTGAAGTATGTGAGAAAAATGATTAAATTATCCATAGCTTTTGCCCACCTTTCAGAACAGTCTCCTGTGAGAACAAAGATAGAAATAAAAGCCCCAAATATGCTAAAAATATTTCTAGGATCATTTTAGGGGAGGGATAACAAAGAACTGAGAAGAAAGTGGGTGTTCATTCATAGAAGGAATGCTGAGTAATGGAATATTTTCATGTGAAAGGAAATGAAGAATATGAAAAATTCAGAAAAATAATGGAGAATCATGAACTGATGCAGAGTAAAATAGGCAGATGCAGGAAAATAATTTAAATAATGACCTTGATAATGTAAATGAAAACACTAAAATAAAGTGAGATTTTGAGTAGTTATCCTGAGAAATCTTGTTTTGTGACAATATTAAAATAGCCTTCACCTCTCTTATTGAAAAGAGAGGAAGAAGAGGATCTTGCTCTAGATATCAGTTGTATGTAGGGCAAATTGATTTTGCTTAATTGCTTTGCTTTGTTACAAAGGCAATTTGATGTGTATCCTACATCTACAAATGACTATAATGTAAAATAAAAGATTTAATAAAATACATTTTAAAAAAAGAATTATTCTTCAACTGGAAGCATTATCAATGCAAAATATAATTCAAGTTAAATAACAACATAGTATCTGATATTTGTATAATGCATTTTAATACTAATAAAGTGCTTTACATTCATAATTTCATTTTAACTTCCTCAAATCTTATGAGGTTGGCACTACCAGATCTACCCTCCTAATTTTACAAAAAAGGAAACTTGGTGAACACAATGCTCACAGTCACCCAAGCGGTAAATGATAGAATCAAAGAAGAGAAATAAAGAACAAGTCATGGGCCTGATAATCAGCATAAGAAGTAATTTCTTTATATGAGCACATCCCCAAATAAGAACATCCACAGTAAACAAAAAATAAATTATTAAATGTTTTGTTCTTCATTAAGAAATTGCAATTTGCTACCATGCTGTTTTCATTTGATAATATTTAATAACCTCCTGGTAGAGACATCATATTTTGATTCTCTCTGCTCACCAGCTACAATCCTAGTTCATGTCTTCATCATCCCTCACCTGTATAACATTCAAAATGTTCCAATTGCTTCGATTTTTTGTTTCATTCTAACCCACCCTCCACACAACTGCCAAGGTCATTTTCCTTAAGTGCAGGATTATATTAACCCCTAAATCAATAAACTTTATTGGCTACCTATTACTTCTAGAAGCAAACATAACTCCTTTGTTTATCATTTCAGTCCTTTATCAACCTAACCCCAACCCAACTTTCAAGTATTATTTATATTATATGCCTCCACACAGGCAAATCAATTTGGCTTTCTCACTTTACATCACATGTGGTACTTTATTTCAAGACTCTGAAGTTTAGGATTATCTCCCATAACTTGATTACACTTCTTTTAGAACTCATGTTTCTCTTAATGGCTCAGCTCATATCTCATCCTAATGAAGGCATGTCCTATCCATGCCTAAATTGCATTAAATTTATTGTATACATACACACATATACACACTTGTGATAATACATATTCACACATGAGAATATATATATATAACTATGCATTTTGTATGTGGTCAATATCAATTTAGCTATGTTATAGAATCATAAGATAAGATTTTGATCTGGAAAGGACCTATGACATCATTTAATCAGTCTAATAATTTTACACATGAAGAAACTGAGACTCAGACTTGTCCAAAGTCACATAACTACTAAGAGAGGTCACACGACTACTAAGAGAGAGAAGCAGGATTTTCAAAGATGGGTGTTCTAAATCCAGTGTCAATGTCTTTTCCCCCATCCCATCATGTATCCTTCATATATTTTCATGTCTCATACTGTGTAATCCCTAAGATCAAGGGGATGTTTTTATATCACTAGACCAAAGCAAAGTTTGTAGTAAATGCTTACTGATTGATTTAAGTTCATATAAGTCTCACAAGCTTGGTAGGGAAGGAGATAGTACATTCATCTTTCCTATTTTCATGAGTTAATTAAATCCTGCAGTAATTAAGTTACTTGACCTAGGTCATACACATACCTTGTAAATGGAGAAGCAGGTAGTCAAATTAAGGTCAATTAAATCCAAGCCCATTTTCCTCCATTTCATCTTACTAATCTTTACTAGGTAGAGACGTTGTCCTACATCATGTGGGAATTGAATATAACTGGAGGAATTAAAAAAAATAACTGAGCTCCTCAAAGTTTTTCTGTTATCCATGATTGGACAGCTATCAATTTTAACCCTTCAATTTCCATCAGTGACTCCTCCCCTATTGTCTTTCCCCTTCAAGGGAGGAAGTAAAAGGGATATAGGAAAACCAAGAAAAAAAATGTAAACTCTTTTTTGAGGGCACCATTATCTTTCTACTTAACCAAGCTATTAATCTTGTTGTCATCTTTGACTTCTCACTCTTATTCACTTCACTTATCAAATTCATTGTTAAATCTGATCATGCCTACATATACAGAATTTTTCATATGGATCTACTTTATGTCACTTACACAACCACAATGCTAATTGAGTCCTACCTGTACAATTCTTATAGTTGCCTTAAAGCTCATCTTGATACTTTGTGTTTCCAGACTTTGATATATCCTTTATACAGTTGTCAAGGTCAAGTCATTTTCCTAAAGTACAGTCCTCTTCATTTCATCTCTAATCTCCTATACAATCACACTTAAAACACACACACATACACACACACAGACACACACAAACTCCAACTTTTAATGTTCAGTGTACTCCATTAGTTCTCTATTATCCAAACCTTTATAATTTGATCCATGATAAAATATAAGCTTTTTTTGCTTAATATTTAAACTGCTTTATAAGATGATCCCTTTTTTTTCAGGCTTCTCATACTTTTCTCTACACATTCTATAACTCAGCAATACTTACCTAAATTCAGTTCCTCAACTATATGACCCATTTCCTTCATGCCTTTGTATTGTTTGCCCCATACACATGGAATATATTTTACAACTTCATTTGCACCTTTTACTTTTTCTAACATGCTTTAAATTTCAACTCACATGCTACTTTCTACAGGATGTCATTTCAGCTCATTGCAATTGGTAATGTCTTAACATCTCATTTTATCTTCCAATTAGTCTCTGTATACCATGTATTTGCCTGATAGTTTACTTGCCTCCCCCAATAGAATGTGAAGTCCTTAATGGGGGTAAAACCCCTTACATATTTTACCTTTTATTGTATTCTCAATCTTAGTATAGTGGTTGGTATGCAGTGAGTAATTAAATGTTTATTTACTTGGAAAACATACTTGTTATTTCATTGGTATAAGAAGCTTTATCTAACAGTCTACATTTGTTGAAACTGCTTTGCAAGTCATGATTTTTAAGGTATATCTAGAACACTAAGAGTTTAAATGATAGCCAGTATTTCCCAGAGGGAGGAACTTTATATTGGCTCTCTCTCAAATACTACCTTTCCTGCCTGACATATTTTAGTTTCTTAATATATTCTGACTGAATTGATAGAAAGAAGAATTAGATAGGCAGGTGGAAAGTAGGCAATCTAGTTTAAGGAAACAAAAAGTGTGTATTTGGTTTTAAACATTCAGAGTTTCAGTCTGTAAAAATTAAAAAAATAATGCTGGCCTAGGCAGATAGGAACATAAACAAGCAATATGAATTCAAGGCTTTGAGTTCTTGGTTAGGCTGATGTTTTTCAAATTTGAGTAATATTTTGAGAATAAAAAGATAAGATATAAAGAGTTTTGCCTACCTTAGCATGGGATTTGTTTTATATTATTACTTATATGATGATGATGATAATGACAGTAGCATGTGTTGGGCCAATCATAGGCATTAAAAAGGACACATTGTATGATTATCTTTTTTGCCAGTTTTCAGGAACTGTCTTCAGTTTTTCTCTATCACAATAAAGATTTGTATCAGAGATTTAGTTTTCTCTCCATAATTTTTGTTTTTTTTCTTTTTTGTCTTTCCTTGTTTCTTTTTTATTACAATATTTTTAATTTTTTTCCAAATTAGATGTCAGTACATTTTTTAATATTTGTTTTTTTGATATTTTGCAAGCCCTGTTCTCTCTTCCCTCCTACCTCTCTCTTCCTCCTTCCCCAAGAAGGCAGCTAATATGATGCAGATTGTACATGTAATACATATTTCTAAAGTTTTTGTGTTGTGAAAGAAGACACAGATTTCTTACACTAGAGAAAAATTCATGGAGGGAATAAGGTAAAGAATGATGGGTTTCAATTTCCATTTGGACTCCCTTCTGTTCCTTCTATGGTAGTTAATATCATTTTTTTAGTCGTGAGTGTTCCTTTCTTTTTCAATGTTTTCCTTACCTTGTTCAGATTCTGTAGTTTTTTAAAAATGAGATAATATTATGTATTTTGAAATGACAAGTCTTAAAACATACCATATTCTTTCAGACCAGCTGCAGAGATATCCAGATTTCTTTAAAACCTTTCATCTGTATCCTTTTTTAAGCTACAAGTACCCTATCTCATATCCCACACATTAATTTCCGTGAAATCTTCACAATTACTCAAATTTTCAGGCTGACATTATATATCCTGTGTCACCATTTGTTCAAACAGTTTAAAGTTTTTTACAAACATTATCTCCTGTTCTGTATAACACACTGTTCAGATAACACACTGAAGTTGGCGCTATTACTGTTACCATTTTATGCTTAAAGAAACTGAGGCAAAGAGAGACTAAATCATTTGCCAAGGATCATGCTAATAATAAGTACATGGAGTGAAAAATTGAATCTCACAAAACACATTTCTGGCTCAATGGTATCTAAACCCATTAGATAACTAAAGCTCCTCCATTTATTTCATGACTCATTGGGGAACATTTCTTCTAGCAGCTATGTGTGGAAACAGATATCTCTTTCACCAACCAGCCATTCAGATAATGATTAGATATTATGTATTTATTCTATTACCAGAGAAATCAAGGCTATGAAAGAGCCAAAATAGGTATCCCTTTATTGTTCTTAATTATTATTATTTTTAAACCTTCTCTCTTATTACTTCTAAGGGAGACAGAAGAGCAGCAAAAAATTACCCTAGGTAATTAGGATTACATGCTCTATTAAGGCACTTTCCTAGGGTCACAAGCTAGGAAGTGACTGAGGTCAGATGTGAACCCAGGTTCTTCTAATTCCAGGTCTGATACTATATCAACTGTGCAATCTAGCTGCCTCAGCCTCTTTATTTTTAATGTTAAGTAGATCTTTATAGATATTTCCTCTTCCTCTTGAAGAACAAGAGTTACAGATTGAATGAACTTTCTGTTTTAAAAATTCATGTTAATTTCATTTTCATAATCCCACACAGAAAAAAGCAAATATATATGTATGTGTTTATATGTATATATGTAATATACATACATTTATATTCAAACCTATAAATTCCAGCAAAGCAAATTCTCATATTGATCATAAATTAGAAGAATAAACTGTAAACCTCAATTGGCTTTCTAAATCCATTATCTCTCCATCTGAAGGTGAGCAATTTATTTCAATATGAGCCCTCTGGAATTGTTGGTCATTTTGGTGATGGGAGTTTCTAATTCTTTTGAAGTCATTTGGCTTTATTATATTTTTGTTATTGTATAAATCATTCTCTTGATGCTTTTAATTTCACTTTGCATCAATCTATATAACTCTTCTTAGATGTCACTAAAACTATCTCTTTACGATTTTTTACAGAACAATAGTATTCGATCACATTCAGATATATCATAACTTCTTCAGCTATGTCTGAATTAATGGATAATCTTTCAGTTTTTAATTCTTTGCCAACACATACTAAAAAAGATGCTATAAATAATTTTTTTGTACATAAGAGTCCTATTTTTGTACATACAGGTCATTTTTCTCTTTTTTGTCTCTTTGGAATATAGACCTGGAAATAAGATTGCTGGGTCAAAATGTATTCACTGTCTAATAGCATTTTTGGCTTACTTCCACATTTCTTTCCAAAAACCAGTTTTAAAGTTCTCCCAATAGTACATTAACATGCCTCTTTTCCTACAATCCTTCCAGCATTTGTCATTTTTGTTTTTTTTTCTTGTTCATCTCTGTCAAACTTCTGGGTTTAAGGTTGTACTTCAGACATGGTCTAATTTGAATCCTATAATAATTAGCGATTTGGATAATTTTTATATGACTCTTGATAACTTGAATTTCTTCCTTTGAAAATTATTTATTCATATCTTTGATGACATAAATTACAGAATATATCATATATTTGAAATGATTTTCTACATGTTTTAGAAATGAAATCTTTAATAGACATTTGAATGAAAGATTTTAACCAATTTTCTATTTTTTCTACTTTTATCTAAATTCCTTCATTTACCTCCTTTGAAACTCTCTATTTCTTGTTTTCTCGTCAACTTTTTTCTTACCTATAAGTCAGGTGTATCATCTTTTCCATGCTCTTCTGATTTATTTCTGATGTTTCCCTTTTTGTCTAAATTATGTAACCCATTTTGAACTTGTCTTGATATATAGTAGAAGATATTGATCTAAATCTAATTTCTGCCAGACTGTTTTTTCCCTTCTGTTTTCCCAAGAGTTTTTGTTAAATATTGATCTATATTGACCTAATAGCTGAGATCTGGGTGTTTATCAAACATTAGATTACTGTGCTTGTTTGATGCCACCTATTGCATACTTAAGGTATTCCACTCATCCACTTCTTTTTCTTACTTTGTACAAAGTTGGTTTGATGATTATGTCTTTGCAATATAGTTTGAGATTTGTTAGTGCTATGCCTCTGCCTTCTCCCTTTCTATCAGTAATTTTGTTGATATCCTTGAATTTTGTTTTCCAGATAAATTTTATTATTTTTTTCTAATTCTATAGAGTAAACCTTTGGCAGTTTGATTCGTATGGCACTGAATAAATAAGTTAGCCTAGGTATTATTGTCACTTTAATTATATTTGCTAATACTACTCAGAGACAATAAATATTCCTCCAATTATTTAGATCTTTCTTAATTTTACAAAGACCGTTTTCTTATTGTGTCCATATAGATCCAGTATATAACTAGTAGGTATTTTATATCATCCATGGTTATTTTAAATTTAATTTCTCTTTCTATCTCTTCCTGTTGGATTTTGTTGGTAACATACTAAAATACTTATGATTTGTGTAAGCTTAATTTATATTCTAAATTTTTTGAGTTTATTCATTATGAGAAGAAATTCAGTAAAGTAGCTTTTAATCACTTACAAAAATTCTTTTTAATACATTGATAAACTATAATCATGTGATTTTAATAAGATAAAACAAGAATAGTATTAAAAGCCTCTTCAATGATCAAAGTATCCGTACCCTTCCTCTTGTCTTCCACCCACCCTAAAGGTTATGATATGAGGAAACTAAACTCCAACTCTAATCTTGCAGTGTCATAATTAAGGGGATATCCTGGTCATAAATTTATTACTGGAGTCTATTATTATTGAAGACCTTCATCAATCTATTCAGTACCTCTGTTCTGAGCATATTAAAAACATATGTTCTGAATGCTTGACCCTCTTCATAGTCTTTGTGGAGACATTGCCTAAGCTTATAATATCTATGTAATCTGGAAACTGGATGCCTTAGCCCACTCAAATTGAGTATGGCTGTAGTCCTCTAGCCTGTGTATATTATGTTCACAAAATAAAGTCAGAATTTTGACTTGAAATATTGCCCCAGTTCTTTTTATTTCCTTCATCGTGCAATAAATTTTTAGTTGATTCTCTAAGTAAATTATTATTTGGAAAAAGTGATAATTTTGTTTCCTCTTTGCCTAAACTTTCTCCCTCAATTCCTTTTTCCTTGCATTAATGCTAGCACTATATTCAATATTAATGTTAATAATAGAAACCTTTGTTTTCCCCCTAATCTTATTAGAAAGGCCTTTAGTTTATAACAATTACACATACTTTTAGTTGTTTTACATGAATTCTACTTATATTAAAGAATGTTTTGTTTATTCCTATACTTTTAATGTCTTTCTTAAGCTCTTATTCTCTGTCTAACAATTCTAAGACAAAAGAGTGAGAAAGGATAGGCATTTGTTGTTAAGTGACTTGCTCAGGGTCACATAACTAGGAAGTATCTGAGGCCAGATGGGAACACAGGTCTTCTCAACTCCAGGTCTGGTGTTCCATCCATTGTACTACCGAGCTCCCTCCTTTGCAGTCTTTTTAATGGTAGATGTGTGTTGTATTTTGTGAAAAGTTTTTTTTTCTTCTTCTAGTGATTTAATAATAAGATTTTATTATCAATTTATGATGCTATTAAATAGACAGAAATTTTACTTGGAATTGGAGGCTGTTGAATGATTGCTTGGGATGATATCTAATATTTGGAAATTTTATACTATACTTCCTCACATACACAGTCATCAAATGGTTAATGGCATGCAGTTAGGAAAAGCCTCTAATCACAGTTAGTATGGCATTACATGTCCATTAGGGGCTCAAAAAAATCTGAAATCACTCAACAATGAAATATGCTGACTCAAGGGATAGTCAACCCTAATCACTGAAAATTTCTAAGCAGCTTCTCAGGGATCATTGATCAGATGTGAATTTCTACATGATGTGCTTTGAAAGTTAGAATAAATGATTGCTAAGGTATCTTCCAAGAACCTCTTTTATATTCTATATTTCTTTAACATATGTATGTAACTATAGGGGGATCGTCAAACCTTTTAATTTCATTAAGAAATTGAGAAGAGCAATAAATTTGGGAAACAATAAGGAGTCCATTGGAGAATTGTAACAACAAGTCCTTGTTGTAACAAAGGTAATCTATACAAGTTGGAGTGGATTCTGAGGAATGAAGGACAAAAGGAACAGAAGCTTCAATTATATAAATGAATGATAGGGATTTTATGGTAGATGATTCTATTTACATGAACAATTTTTAAAAAATGAAGTTCTCTATCTCTAGTTTATCTATAATGCCTTACCAAAAAACTCCTATAGTCAAAATATTTGTGAAAGTTCTAAATATAAATAAATATAATAGAAAGACCAATCAAAGTATAAATCCTCTACAAAATCTTTGAATAAGAGCTAAATTTCTCCTTGTTTTGTATCTGTTGCTCCCAAACATTTCCAGAGTTCAAGAAATGGTGTCATGGCAGAAGTTTCCATTTCAGAAATGAACTAATTTTAAAAGTATTATCACAGATTTTCTGATTCTGGAACACAACCAACTTTCCTGGATTCTTTCCTAGAAGTCAGTGTCATTGAAGAGTCTACAGAGTGTCATGCTTATGTCAGAGAAGTCTCCATGGGATCATGAGACAATGAGCCACGACCTTCTTGGGTGTACTTTCTAATCTGGTTCTGTCACCTTCCAAGAAGCAACTAAAACTCTTACAAAGCTCTAACTTGGCAGCTGATCTAGTTATAGGCAAGCTTTTATGCTCTTCTTCCTCTTCAGAACACCCAATTCATGTGATCCACTTATACTGACAATAAAGGGACAAATAATTCACTGGCAAGGGGATCTTACTGTCTTTAGCAATTGCTTATTAAACTGGAGTTCTCAGGTTGATGGTATCTGAGCTAAAATTCCGTTATTTCTTGTATCTGAATGAAGAAACAGGAGAGGTGAGACTAAAGTGGGATTATGAAAAAGATAAGATTGACATTGCATTATTGGTTAAAAGTATACATTCCTTGATGTTTAATCAGTTCACTGACTTTTGGAAACTTTGTTGCATTCATTACATTCTAAAAGTTTTTTTTTCACTCTATTAATATTCTGATGCATGGATTTTCTAATTCACAGTTAGGCAACCTAACCATTGAATTCATTGGCTTTTATCTCCAAAAGAATTTTTGATATTCAAAAAGAAAAAGTCTAGTTGAAGGCCTTGCCACATTCATTATATTTTTAAGATTTTTCTCCAGAACATTCTCTGATGTTTACTAAAATTTAGATCTGGGTAGATTCACAGAATTTCAAAGTTAGAGAGAACCATATATATTTCAAAAGGGATTTTTTTCCATATATGTTTTCAAATGGATGGCGTGTGGGGTAGGTGTTTCCCAACCTGAATTCTTTGAGAGTCCTAGGAGAATCTCATCCTCTACCCACTCAGGAAGGCTGAGATTTCAAAAATAAGTAGCCAAGCTGAAAGGAAAATGAATTCTACTAGTTCATTAAGACTGACTGATCTCTGTTAGTTACCTTAGCTTATTTGGGTACAGATTTGGAGGTAGAGTTTATTTACATCCAAATACTATAAAAAGCCAATCAGTTACATTTTGGGATATAAAAGAAATGAGGAAGAAGGAAATATGAAAGCTTTAGAGTGAAAGGTTAGTGGAAGCCTCCTTAAAGATAGAATTAACCTGGATCATGCTGTTGTTGCTGATAAGGAGAGTAATAATGTAAAATCTGACAAAGAAGCTGTTTCTTTAACCTGAGTGTTCTATATCTGTGAAAAAGATATTTCTCCATGACTCATAGGACTCAGTTTCACTCTTCTCTTCCACAATTACCACTGAGGTCTCTTTTAAGTCTGAAATTCTCTGATTCTACTTAATCAACCCTGTAGCCATCAAGTTTAAGCTACAGTTTCCTCCAAAACATACCTGGCACAGGATCAGGCAGCCAGCCTTCCTTTGGAGATCTTTAAATGTTTATTTAGAGATTTAAGGAATCTTAAAAGTTATTTAGTCCAAGTTACTATTATACAGAAGAAGAAACTGATAGCTAGAGACATTAAGTACTTTCCCCAGAGTCACATAGAAAATGTGTTCAGTGTGGGATTTAAACAAAGTTCTTCCGGTTTATAAGTCCAGTGGTTTATCCAAGACAAGATGTTTTTTCCTCCCTGGACAAAGAGAGTTAGATGAGTTGCCCAGGGTCACACAGCTATGAAGTGTCCAAGCTAAGATTTGAACGCAGACCTTCTGACTCCAGACTTGGCACTTTAGCCACTGTGGTACCTAGTTGACCTCAGCACAAGTTTTAATATCTCTTTGGAGGAATCAATTCATGATGCTAAGGATTTAAGCAAAATCTGGATATCTGATTTCTTTTGCTTTCTCAATTTACTTATTCTACTTAGAAAGTTCTAGGCTTCCTAAATTTTTTTATTAATTCAGTCAACAAATATTAATTGTCTTTTCTGTACAAGTTACAGAAAGATGAGGAGCAGAAAGAAATACAAAGATAAATAAGAGGGTCTTTGCTGACAATGAAATAATCTTTTTAATTAAAGATTGCCAAAGATACCCAAATAAAAATTTTTAGGCATTACAATCTCAACTATTAATGAAAACATCTCAAATCAAACCCTTTCCTCCAAATGACATATTATTATTCCACAGATGAATAATTTTTATTGCCAACTGAGCTGACATTTGTATTGGCCCCTACCTCATTTTGTAGCTCTTAATTCCTCCTCCTTCTACATCTTTCATTCTTTTGGTCAAATAATAAGTGATCTATAAACAAAAGCTTAAATATACTAAGATAAATAAATTTGAAGGAACTCTAGAAGAAACTCTTTAACAAAGGCAAAAAATCTTTTTAAAGAATGCTTTTGTAATGTAAATAACCTTTATTTGAATGCTTTGAATATTTTATTTTCCCAAATCACATTACATTTTAAAGTAGCCACTGCTATGAGAGTACTTTGAAGTTATTAGCAAAAAAAGTCTCAAACTGCTTTCCTCCTAGGAACTTTTATTTTTAATCTCACATAGCTCTTTGCTTCTGTCCCAAAAGTTAAAGTCAAAGACAAAAAAACAAATAAACAAAAAAACAGCCTATACTTGCTTCTTAGCAAACCTCATGAGAAACCTATTCACCATCTATCAATACTTTTCCATTTAAATACAGGAAATGAGCTAAAGAAAATAAATCAATAATTCTTTACCTAACACTTCTCGGGAGGCAAGAAATTTCCCTCATTGTACTCTAATTCATTTCTCATTACTTTTTAAGCTTAGGTGTGAAAAATGTCAGACCATCCAGACCCATCAAGGGAGCCTACAACAGAGCCATTATCTTGTGCAAAGTGGGAGAAATGAGTGATTTCCATGAAAGTGTCAGGTTCTTATTTTTTTTAGTTTTCATGTTGTTAGGAAAATGTTCTACCTCCTGACAGTCTGGGGGATTTTTTGTTTATTTCTGTCTTTTGTCTTAAATGAGGATATGGATTAACACTGTTCCAGTGTATACTTAATCATTACTTCACTGTGCTAAAGGCATGAAAAAATAAAGAATTAAGAATAAAGGAATACTATTTCTTATCTAATGATGCAAATTTTAAATTTCCAAGTTGTCATATCCATTATGTCATTTAATCTTCATAAAAGCTCTGTAAAGTAGAACAAGAAGGGGTGTTCTTTTTATCCATCTGAACAGATCTCTAAAATTGCCATTTTTAGGGCCCAGGTCTGACCATGTCACTCTCCTGCTTAAGTTCCCTATTGCCTCTAGGATAAAATACAAATCATTTAGTTTAACCTTTAAAGGCTTTCACCAGCAGACCTCAGACTAGGTGCCCACTATAATATTGCATTTTCTATTTCATATATTTTATGTACCAGTTGAACTAGCATAGTCACTATTCCCCAAACCTGACATTCTATTTTAGCTCTGTCACTTATGACTTGTTTACACTGGACAAATCACCTCTGTTTTTCTGGGTTTCAATATGTCGAACTGTAAAATGCGAAGACCTCACTAGATGTTGACCTCTAAGATCTTTTCCAACTGGAAAGGACTATGTCCCCATGATATTTCATTCTTAGATCTATGCTGTCGATCACCAGTAGAATATAAGTTCCTCGAGAGCATAAACTGATTCTAATTCTTTCTTTTGCCCTCGACATTTAGTAAAAACCTACTCTTTCATATGTAGTAATATGAATTTAATAAATCATTAATTGGAAATGATTAACAAATTCTCCTTCCATTCCTTTAATGCAATGTTAATGGAGGTGGAAGCTATGTAGATCACTGTAGATTGAGAGCCAGGCACAAGCACAAGCACAAGCACAAACACAACAACAACAACAACAACCTCAGTTCAAATCTGGCCTCAGACACTTACTAGATGTATGATATCTTGGACGAATCATTTAACCCTCTTTGCCTACCTCTTACCTCTCTTCTGCCTTGGAATCAATACATGATATTGATTCTAACATGGGAAGTAAATGTTTTAAAAAAATTAAATAAAAAAGAAAGAAAATAATGGGAAAAAGCACAACAAAATTCCTCTGAACCATCAGATAGATTTGAAATCGTTTGAGTACCAATCATCAAGCATTTCATAACCATGCCAGAACTTCAAGCATGTTAAAGGTAAAAAAAAAGGATACAGGATACAGGTATGATTGAGTTCAATAGGACACAATATTTCAATACTCAGTGCAAATGACAGAAAATGGAAGTGATTTGCCCAAGGTCACCAAAAATAAACACTTGAACTCAGGTGTCCTGATTCTATTTCTACTGTAAATAAGGCCATTAAGAAAAATGGTGCTTTCCATATTTTTTCTCTAATATAAGTGATATGTCTTTTCTTTCATAACATGATGAACATGGAAATATGTATTGTATAATAACAAATTGTACAACCATTCATCAAGAGTTCAATGAATTTGACCTCAGGAAGTCATATTACTATAAACTCACATATATTATCTTTAACCCCTTTTTTTTCTTTTTGGTCTAATATGTCTATTCACATTTTGGAAACTTATTCTTCTTTTCCTTTGTCGAATTGTTGTTCAGTCATAACCCCATTGAGGGTCTTCTTGGCAAAGACATTGGAGGAGTTTGCCGTTCCCTTTTCCCGTTCATTTTACAAATGAGAAAACTGAGGTAAACAAGATTGGTTAATTGACCGACCCATAGCTTATGAAAGTTATATTTGAACTCTGGAAGATGAGTCATTGTGATGCCAGGATAAGCCCTCTATCAATGGTGCCACTTAGTTGTACATTTGTTCTCCTATTTTCTCTCTATTTCATTGTAGTATAACAAGGAAAATGAGATTACAGTTACTCAGCATCCTATCAAACACAGTAACCTTTAATTTACTTTGAGTTGATATTTGTTGACAAAATTGATGATGAAGTAGACTTTCAACCTGTAGCCTGGTGTTAAATAGTCCCATTTTGCTGGAGATAAAGCTGTTTGTTGGTTTTTTTCCCATTGAGATATTTGCAAAACACTCAGCACAGTGCCTGACACATAGAAGACACTTAATAAATGCTTCTTTCTGTGTCCCCTTTTTAGAAGTAAGGAGAACTAGAATGCAAGATGAGTATCATTATGGGGTATCTTGTTGCTCTAATTTTTTTTCTGTTTCATATTACCCTGGATACAAATATTTCTTTGGGAAAGTTTTCTATATTAGTTATAGAATGCTATGGAATGAATGAGATTACAGGCTTATTAGCTATGTGACTCTGGTTAACTCACTTAACCCTGTTTGCCTCAATTTTCTCATCTTCAAAAAGGACGTAGAAAAGGAAATGGCAAACCACTCCCCTACCTTTGTCAAGAAAACTACAAATGCGATAATGAAGAGTTGTACCTGATAGAAAATGACTGAATAACAAGAAGAAATATCTGAGCAAAATCCTTTTTCTTTCTTAGTTTTCTTAGGTACTCATAGAACTTGTCTCCATTTCTGCTCTTGTCTTATACTAGGAGTCTGTAACCTTTCACTTATAGTTTCTCAAATCTGTCAGGATTTAGACACATAAATCCATAAAATTTAGATTTTCAAAGATTTAGACTCCACAACTCATATGAATACAAGTTATTTTATGTTATTTATTATAAACCATATTCAGAGAAGCTCAGAATTTCAATTCTATCCTTACCAGTTTCATTTTGAACTGTAGGGCATATTATGAGGAAAGGGATGCAAAAGGGTAAGAGAGAGATTTTGCACAGAGGGCAGTGTGCAAGACATTGCCGCATGCCCTCAACCAGGGGTTGACAATCTTTTTGGCCATGAGAGCCATAAACACGTGTGGAAGGAGGAAGATGGAGGCCGAAGGAGCTGGAATATGGGACGGGGGATGAAGGGCCCCCTGGGGCACATCCTCGGGCTCTGCCAGTACTGACCCATTGGGAGGTGGAGCCAGATATGGCTCAAGAGCCATATGTTGCCGACCCCTGCCCTCAACCATAAGCTGTGTACTTAGAATTATAAAAAAGGACACAGAGAGCTGTCAAGGGGCTTTTGGACTTCCTGTGGGGGTATAGCTTGAAGCTGGCAACTTCCTCCCGCTTGGGATCTCTACAAGCCTAGGAGGGGGTTTGTTCCTATCCCCTTAAGGCCAAACCTTCAGATCCTGCTGTCCTGTTTTGGATTCATCCTGCATACCTGTGATCCAATCATATTTCTGTCTCCTAAGAGAGTGATACCGACTGCAGTGAAGATCTCTGCTTGCTGGCCAATAAACTGTCTCTGAGAAGGCATGAAGCCATCTTGGGCTTGACCTGAAGAGGGTTGATCCCTAAAATAAAGGGATCAGCCTAACTGCTCTGAAAGACTTTGAATCTAACAAAAATACTATCTGGGAGGATTATTAGCTTCAGGTAGTTAGTTAGCCAGGATTTTCTAGACAGATAGAATAGTATTAAGCATCTGAAAGATCAGAAGACACTCCTTTGCAGGAGTCTTAGAAAGGGGGAGGTTTAGCTAGAACTCCTTAGATCAGGGCATCCTCTTCCCTAATCCTCCATTGAAGTTTATCTTGGTTATAATAAACCATGAACCATTTTGTAAACTGCTTGAGAGTCTGAGAAGCACATGAACCCTGTGGAGGTCTGTCCAGACCTCCTCACTGTGGGATATCCTCAATCTTGCTATCTCACCTCTACAAAACAACCATATGTACTATCCACCTATTTCAGGCATGACCTAATTTCCCGAAAAGTAGAAAATTCCCTTCTGGAGAAACTAAAGAGCATAATTTGGTGTAATTAGTTATTAACATTAGTAACTAGGAATTCTGAGAAATCACTGTTAACCTTGGGACAAGGTTAAAAAATGGGATGCAGGCTTGAGACAAAAAAAAAAACAGACATCTAGCAGGGCTAGAAATAAAGAAATCACAATGACCTGCAATTTCTCTGTCTCCTAATAAACTTATGATTTCCAATTCTTCAAACCTCAGAGAAAGGATTAAGAAAGGATCTCCCTAAGTATTTGAACATTGGCCTGCATCTATATCAATGAAAAGATCATTAATGAATATAGGGGTCTAAAAATAATTGAGTAACAGGCCAAGTAGTTATGAAAAGGGAGATTCTATACAATTATTGATAAGCTATGTGCTTAAAGAGATCTACAAATAATTATATATTTAATGAATATCTAATATGTGTTTACTCTGTGTCAGTTTGTCATTGAAGATATAATAGATGATTCACGTGTTCCCTGACTCAAGGAACTTAAAATATTCATTAACTTGGAAGGCAAGATTAACAGTTTGGATGATTTAAGGTAATATAAACCAATGAAATCATAGGTCTAGAAGCAGGAAGAAAATGTAGAGTTCATCTAGTTCAATATTTTTATTTTACAAATGAGGGGGAAAAGGCCAATTTGTTAAAGGTCACATGGAAAGTAAATATCAGAGTCAGGATTCGAAACTAGGTCATCTGATTCCCTGTCAATGTTCATTCTTCTCTACCCAAAGTACCAAGTTCTATGGTATAAAGTATAAATGTCACTGTAGTACAGAGACAAAAATATTTGGGCAGCTTAACTGTAAATCTGAAGGCCTATGGAAGACACAGGACCTGCTGGGCTTTGAAGGACTGGATAAAATTACATTTGTGGAGAGAAGGAAAAACATTCCAGTTAGTGCAATTCATTTGTCACCATCCCAGCCTGGTGGAAGGCAATTCTTTGTTCCCCATCCTATATCAAAGATGGACAACCTATGATAAACAAGCAAAGAAATAAAAGGCTGAGGCATTCATTCAAAACTACTGATATAGTCAGTGGTTAAAGAATCACAGTGTGGAACTACCTATTCATAGGAATGGTAATAAATGATAGAAAAAAATGAATAAAGCTATTTGAAAAAATTATGACAAGACACTAAACACTAAGTTAAGATCCTGAAGACTAACCATGTTTTATAGACATATCAGGCTTGTCTCTTGCAGTGTAACTCAATTCTTTCTTCTTAATTATCTTTAAGGTATTAGGATTATACATACCAAATCCTGTCAAAGCACATTTCACATAAAGTGGTAAAGCTGTTAGGTTTGTACATATTTTAATAAAAGATGAACACTATCTTTTATGTTTACATCATTTAAAGAAATTGTTATGTTTAGAGTGTGTGTATGTGTGTATGCAAACAGAGAGTAGATGTGCTAAACTGAAGATATCATTGCAGTGATGAAATAATCTCCTATGTTTCTGATGGCAGTATTATATTTATCCTGTTTCCAGGGACTAGACAAAATGAAATTTCTTTAACTATATCTCAACTATGAATATCATTTATTTATTTGCTCTCTCACTCAAAACCCAGGAGTAGAAAAAATATAGAAAAAAATTTAAAACCTTTGTGATCAGAAGAAAATAAGTATTCTTGTCTTCTCTGGGCAATTACTATTCTAACAATATTTTTTTTTACTTCATCAAGGTTGATGTTCCAAATGATAATAAAAGCAGATAGGGTCAAGAGTTCATTTTCCCCCTATCCTGTAGTCTTTGTTGTAATGTGCTGCAAGTCATAATTAGAAGTAGCATTTTTTTCCTTCTTAAGGTTGAAGAATGAAATGTTGAATGGATCTAAAGCAATTGTGCATAGACAAATGCTATCATTAAAGTCAAATACTAAAAATATCCTCCCTGTCTGGAGTGGACATCACCTTACTCTTCAAATGTCATGTCACTACAAATTAATTTGAGATAAAAATTTAGCTCTTTTTTCATGAACAGTGCTGCCATTGATGGAGGGATAATAGAATACTCTTTAGCAGTAGCAATAGTATCTGGAATATATTGCTAGAATACCTACAAACCTTAATTTATGAAACTGGGATGCAGATAATATAGGAAACTAAGGCAAGGGTGGGCCTAACTTCCAGGGACACTTCCTTTAAATTATGAATGAATTCATCTTTTGGTATTTCATAGGATTTGGAACTGGAAAAGATTTTCAACATCATCTTGGTTATTAACCCTTAATTTACATCTAAAGAAATTGAGGCCCAAAGAGAAAGATGAACTTATCCATGGTTATCCAGGCCTTACCCTTCAACCTCCATTTTCTCCATTCCTTCTGGGGGAATAACAATAGAAGAAATCAAAATTCCAGTCCTAAATAAAGGTCTTTCAAAGAGTTGAAAATTTTATACTGAATGGAAACTTTCCTGTTAACATTCTTCTGTCTTACCATCACCCAACAACCCCCTAAACCCTTCAGGAGGCATTCTTCCATATATAATTAAAATCTTAATATTTCTAAATTAAAATTTGCAAATTTAAAATAATGGGAAAACATTTCTCAAATTTTAGAAAAATGTAAATTAAGTCAACACTAAGATTTTACTTCACACAATAAAAACTAGAAAAGATCAAAAAATGGGATGGGGGACATAATCAATATTGAAGGGACCATAAAAATTCAGGCTCAGTATTTCACTGTTGAAGTTGAAAAGTAATCTAACTTCTGTATTACACTAGATATTATCACAAAAATGAGTAATATATTCTTCCTTTTATCCAGCAATTGTACTACTGAGATTTATATCCCAAAGATAGAAACAAAGGTCCAAAATGTACCAAATATTCATAGGTACATTCTGAGAAATAGCAAAGTCCTGAAACTAGGTAGGTTTCTTTTGACTGGAGAATGGCTGGGGGGGGGGAAGCAATATAATGGGATATTGCTGTACAATAAGAAATGAAAAAAACTAGTAATTCAGAGAAAATATGAATTTTTTCTTTTTAATTGGGGAAAATAACATAAGCAGAAAAAAGAGGATAATATGCATAATGATTATAAGAACGAAAAGTCCACTAAAAGGAAGTTTAACTTTAAATAATGGAAAAGGGGGGGGCAGAAAAAAATTGAAGGTCCTGAAAAAAGAAGGAAGGGACTATTAAGAAACAAAATAAGCAATACCAGATGAATTTTGTGTATTAAATTTATTTAATTAGTAGCTTTTCTTTGTTATTAAGGAGGATATAATACAGATCTGGTAGATATAGAAAATGATTATGAAGGGAAGATAAGAACATCTATAAAACAAATCAGTCATTACTGTAGAAATTGGACATATCTACTTCATTTTGATGCTCATCTATGTTAGAACAAATGAATGGTTGTCTAGGTAAGTCAACTGGGATATTTAGTTAAAATAATGAAATCCTCTAAATATTAGTAAACATGAATCCAGGATTCCTTACTCTATGTTCTGGTCATTTTATGTCAGGTGAATTTGTAATTCTCTTAACCATTCTGAGCTTCAGTTATCCTCATCTATAAGCTAGAGATGGTATTCTAGAAGTATTTGCATCAGAATTAAGGTAAAGTTTAAGTGATAATAGACAAAAAGAACTATGTGAATTGTAAGGCATATTGCATATGTGGGTTATTATTATCTCTCAGTATTATGCACCATAGTATAGGTGGCATCTTCTATATTTACAAAAGCAACATCTTTCAATCAACCAATCTATAACATAAATGAAATAACCAACTATCACAAAATAATCAAATTTAAATATTGTGTAACTATGAAGAACAAGCAGGGCTCCAAAGAAGAGAGATGAGAATAATCCCGCCCACTTCCTTTGCAAAGATTTCAGCAGGAGGACACAGAAGTAAGTTTATAAGTATCAAATATTACATATGAAGTCATGTCTTTCCTTGTGTTAATTAGCAATACTTATTTTTCTCTTTTTTCTCTTTTTAAAATATGTTATTAAGATGGTTTTCTGAAAGTAAGGGAAATCTAGGTTACAAAAACAAAAGATAATAAAATATTTTTAAAGAAATAAATGATAAATTTCTCTTATAATATACAACCAAAATAGGCTCAACTATTTAGACGGATATGGAGAAATAAGATAAGAAGATAAGGATATTAGTCAATAAGTCCCTCTTGGTTCCTTGAAATTACTTGTTTGACTCAGTTTTGTATAAAATCAAAGAGAGAAGTATATTAGAACATTGTTGAAATTTTCCCTTTAATATTAAAGTAAAATGTTATAGTGCTGGGGAAAATTTTTAAATAGCATACCACATGATTGCACACAAATGGAATTTCTGTTGAAAAAAATATTAATTCATGTCTAAGATACTTGTTTTAACACCAGAGTTATTGCTCTGTTTTAGGATTTGTGGAGGTGTAGAACTGAGATTGCTTGTGTTGTCATTTTTTATACAGTCTATCTGTGGGCATTTCTCAGAGTACTGAAAGGTTAGATAAAAGGGCAGACTAGGTTGAATGCTTTAGTGGGCCCCTTCTCTTACTATTTAGCAAAAAAATGTTGTTTTCTTTCAACACTCAAAATAACCTCTTCCTTAGCTTGTCATGTCCTGAGTGCCTCTCTCTGACCCCCAAATGAAAGTTTAAATATCAAAAAGACTATTTCTTATACAGAGGATTAAACAAGACATCAGATACAAAGGCCAAAAGGGCAACTCATATGAATTGCAAGTGCTTGGGGAAAATGGAGAACTTGTGAAAAACATTCCTAATGATGTGCTGGTTACTGGCCACTTCTGGGAATTGAAGAGAAGATCCAGTGTCTAGATTTTGAAACCACAAAGTGATGAAATATATGTAGTAGTAAATCACTAGCTAAGTAGGCTGAATTATTCAGTTTTCCTTGGGTTTGCAATTTAAGACTTAGTCTTTGTTTTAATCCTCTGTGTCTGGAATCTTAGTATCTTGCATATAGTAAGTGTTCATAAATACTTGTTCTGGTTAAAAGTATGAATAATCAGGTAAAAGAGTAGGTTTTTTCCATTTCTTTGAAAATATATTTCATGAATCATGATTCTATTACAAAGAATAGTGTTCCTCATGAAATATATTATTATTATTATAAAATCATTAAGGAAAGTATATTTCTTTAATCTTACCTAATATCAACATACGTATTAGGGGACAAAAAAGAAAGCTCCATACCTCAGAATTGGGCAACCCAGACTCTATTATTATTAAATCCTAGAATTAAGGCCTAATGTCTTTGTCTCAGTTTCCTATTATCACTACTCTTAATCTCAGAGTCATCGTGAGGAATGGATGACCAAAAAGAAGTACAAGGTGATTTTTAAGTAAATGCTGCATGTTATGGAAATAATGTTCTGATATTCATCTGTTTCTAATGTAGTATTTTCCCATTTGTTTAAATATACTACTAATAAAATGAATTTAATTTCTTATTTAGAAATCTCTACAATCATAAAATCATAGCTTTAATGCTAGAAAAATAATTGGTCATCTAATTAAGACTTCTTTTACAAAGAAGGGAACTGAGGCTTTGAGAGGTTAATGAATCTGCCTAAGGACACACAGGACAGAGTTAATTGCAACTAGGTCTTCCAAATCTAATGCATCATGTTTTACAATATTACATGAACTTTTGTTCATTTCTTTGTTCATTTCTTTACCCTTTTTATTCAATTCTAGATATCTCTCTTGTCAAATGTCATTCAGTTGAACAGAGGAGGGAAAATTCAGCATCTATCCTTTCCTATTCTAATGACAGAAGGCTTTGCCATTCCAAAGCAACTGAGGATGAGCATACAAATATAATGCTCTAACTTCTGCTTAGTTTTTATTTGGGTCAAAATAATAGAAGAAAATGGGAAAATGAAAGAAAAGGGGAGAGAGTTGCTTCTCCTGAGTTTGCCCTGACCCTTCCAATTTCACTGTGCATGTTATAACAATAATGTATTTCTGACTAGGAAAATCTTTTTTGCAGGTGACAAGCATTTTAAAAAATACTACTAACAACAAAAATTACTTTATTACCTACAATAAGTAAGCAATCATTTTGTTTTTAGATCCAGGTATTCTCAGATATGATGTTTTAAAAGTAGAAAATCTATAAATGTCATAATGTACCTATGAATATAATATGTTCATATGTATTATATATAAAAATATTAATATTTGAATTCTATAAAAAGTAATGTATTTGATAGATCTTATAATCACATTACAAATTAGAGAAGTGCTAATATTTTCTGGAGTTTAGGTCAGAGAAAAGGAGTTGACCCATAATGACATGTGAGAAGGAAACCTATCTTTATGATTTAGGATAAACATCTAATAATATCATAAAATCCTTAGACTTTAAGGGGCGATGCAGTCCAGCCTAGATAATGGAAAAATAACGTTAAGATAATATTTAAATCATAGAATTTCAAAGGTAGAAGGGATGACAGAGACTATCTGAATGAAACTATATCTGAATGAAAACCCTCTTAAAACATGCCACACAAATGATTATGCAGCCTTTTTGTTTCTTTTTTTTTTAAAACCCTTACCTTCCATCTTGGAGTCAATACTGTGTATTGGTTCCAAGTCAAAAGACTGGTCAGGGCTAGACAATGGGGGTTAAGTGACTTGCCCAGGGTCACACAACTAGTGAGTGTCTGAAGCCACATTTGAACCTAGGACCTCTTGTCTCTAGACCTGACTCTCAATCCACTGAGCCACTCAACTGCCCCACCATCCTTTTTCTGTAAGACATCCATTGAGAGTAAATTCAGCTCTCATTGTTAAAGAAGTTTTACTTTTTTCAAGCATAAGTTTTCCCCTTTGAAACTTTTCTTCATTGCTTCCAGTTCTGCCTCTCATGACAAAATAAAACGAGTATGATTGCTCTTGGGCTTTTCTAGGCTCAGTATCCCTAGACATCCCTGTTCCTTCAACCAATACTCATCCCATATGGATTTAATCATAATACATGTAATTATAAACAAGATAATCTCTGTTATTCACTACCTCATGTGAGAACTGGAGAATTGGGGTCAAAGTTATTAGCCATCTATCTATTACAATTCTAAGACCATCAAACATCTTGTCTCTGTTTACTGAAAGTCTTCAGTTTTAAGGAACATTTAAAGAAGCAATTTTTGCTCCAGGGAAATTCTGTGCTCAGGACGGAACTGTTCTAAACCTTCTGTGGCATTCTGCAGTGCAAGTAAGATGAGTTGCATATGTAGGTCTGCAATTATAAGAGATATTATGTGTAACTTGGAACAAATAAAATTCGATGAAATTGAGAAACCATACATGCAATTCTTAATTCCTTCATACTTTGGGGAAAATAATGTCATTTCATTTTTGTTATAATATAAATTTTGATATAGTTTTGCATTTCTTTCTCTGATCACAGATGTTTTTGCTCTATGTGTCTGGAAGCCTGCAACATCAATTGGATTTTATATCTGTAGCATTCTCTTAAACCTCAGCTACCCATGGGCAATTTTTAACTAAATAGACATGATTCTTTAATATGTATAACATGTATGTACATATATATGTAGATTTGTATGTGTGTATATTAGAATTTTAGAACTGCAACTTTTCCTTGAGAAAGCATCCTAAGAGTAGGACATTTTTAGTTTGCTATTTTATGTATGTATACATACAATAGGTATAAGAGATTTTTAAATGCTGTGAAAAAATATCCTAGGGACAACAACCTCATCATAAACTGTCAACAAAGAATCATAATTTTTCTACTCTATTATATTTAAAACTCTTTTTCCTTTCTCCTGACTTCATTTCAACCTCGAACACTTAACAAATATTTAATCCTAAGTGACTATGTACTGTTGGAAATATAGGCCAAAGTCTACAAATGAGCTTTCTTTGAGTGAGTTTGTACATATCTATCTATCTATCTATCTATGTGTATTTATCTATCTATATTTTATTTATATATAATTATATGAATGTAATCCCCAAAATTTTAGTTGCTGAAAACTTCACTAAGATCTTTTTAAAAAATATTTTGCATTTGCCAATTTATTTTTTATTTTTAATTATTTGTTTGTTTGTTTTTAAATCCTTTTAGGCAGAAGGGCTAGGCAATGCGGGTCAAGTGACTTGCCCAGGGTCAAACAGCTGGGAAGTGTCTGAGGCCAGATTTGAACCTATGAACTCCTGTCTCTAGGTCTGGCTCTCAATCCACTGAGCTACCCAGCTGCCCCCCACTAAGATCTTTAGAACATCTTATATCGATGTTTGTGTATATTCACAAATAACATATATGTATTCCATATGCAAATATTTCCAAACCAGATATCCCCCAAATCTAGAAATCTTAGTGCAGTTTTAAAAAGTATTTTTGATACCCTGTGGTTGTGTGTTGTGTATATTTATGCACACATATATATGTGATGTACATATATATGCATATACTCGTTGAAAAATCTGTCATTTTTTTTGGTCTCACTAAAATGGAAAAAATATCAAATATAGGGAACATATATGGCATGCATTCACATCTCTATATTCTTGATTATCTTTATTTTAATTTAGATTCCAAATAAAATCTCTAATTCTATTCTATATCTCTCTATAATGCCTAGGAAAATTAACTATGCTTAATACCCATGCTTTTACAAAATAGATTCTTGGTCAGTTTGCCAATTTTCAATATTAATTCTCATTTACATACCAGGATAGTAAAAAGTGTATACTTTCATTAGAAGGAAATATATATTAATCTCAGATGCACTGAATCATAGACATAGAATTTCTGAGTTCAAACATATTGAATAGTATAATTTCTTTTCCTGTAAAGTCTTTAAATCTATTTCTTTATTACACTACATATTTTTCTGCTTGATTTTTGTAGGATAGATAATAATCAATTTGTAAATTTTTCAGTATAGGGAGCACTCAATGTGGAAATACCTTCCATTCATGCTTGTCACAAACTGCTCTGCGATTTAAAAAGCTGTATATGTCACTAAGAGTATGCTACTTACATAGTGATTTTGTGCAAGAATCAGGACCTGAGCTCAGGTCTTCTTGATTTTATTGTCTTCATTTTATCTACTTTACCAATTATCTCTCATAATACTGTAAATTATATTCATGTAGTACTATAATACTTGCAATGTTTTCCAATTATTCCTCTGAGGCTTGTAATTCCTATTTCAGTGTTTGTGGCACTGGTCAAGACCCTCTTCCCTTCATTCCTGAGTGAATACATATTGCCTCTATCCAGTCTTTCTCACTGTTACTTAATCCCACAGCACTGTCAGAAGTAAACATTCACGCCTATTTCTATATCAATATGTCCAACTATCACAGGTAAAGCTAAAACCTGGCTAACAAATGGTAACTCAGATCAGCTTTTAGATCATCAAGCTAAGATTGATTCTTTGAAAAACCTTCTCATTCTTGGAAATTTATCTATAGGAATGAAGATTCTGGTGATTACAAAGTGGGTGAGTAGTATCTGATAAAAAGGAAAGCCTAGATATTTGACGAAGTAGATTAGAAATTATGAATAGAAACTAGCAGAAGGAAAAAAAAAAACTTTAGCCATGGAAGTTAGTATAAGCAGAGTTCTAGATTATAATGCTAGAAATACCAGTGATTCAGTTTACATCTCTGTCATTTTGCTATCTGCAGGCCATTTTTATGAATAAGTATCTAAGTAATATCTCTTCTTCAGGACCTTTTTCAGTGATAAAGATCTAAACAATTGTCATTTAAAATCTAATCATCAAAATCATAAATTATAAAATTTTTACTTCAAAATAGTCATTGGGTATTTCAGTAATAATTTGTCACCCACTTGGAAAACTTCTTTTTTATTTCCTTCCTCATATATTCTTCCTGTAGTTATATAATCTATTCTTGGATATATATATATATATATATATATATATATATGTCCAAACCTTTCTACTTTTTATTAATCTTAACCTCTTCAGATCTCCTCACTCTATTCAACAAGTCTTCCTTTTCCCCAATTCATCATAGTTATGTTTTTTTAGCATCTCTCTAGTTTTTAGAAATTCAGTCCTCAATTTCGAATAATTTAAATATATTAATTATTATAGATTCCCATTTGGATGAAAGCTCATAAGTTACTCTGTCTACCCCTGTCCCTACAACTGCTAAATTCATTCCTTCTACAATGGATAAGAAATCCATAATTTCAAAATCTGAGAAGGCTTTAGGTTTCTATGTTGATCATGTGTGTGTGTGTGTGTGTGTGTGATCATACCAAATTATATTTCATAAAATATTGCAACATTCTAATAGAGTAATGCTATAATTGATAATAAATCAAAGACCTGAATTCATCTAGTTCTCATGATTAAGATAAATGGCAAAACACAAGAGAAAAATAAGGTCATGTAAGTGATTTAGTAAAAAATAAACAAAAAAATACACTTTCACTGTGTATATACTCATCTAATTGGGCGTGTATCTCATTTTGTATATCTTTTCCATCTTCATCCATAAAAAAATTCATATATAATTCTTGATAAACAATGCCCAAAGAGTCTAGTAGATTTTCAGTGAACTATAAGAGCATTTAATGACTAATAGCTGCTTTCAACCCTTTGGGACTGGCACTGCTATTCTATTTAGAGCAAGGATTATAAGAAATTAAAGATGGGTTTTATCTATCAATGATCATCATTTCCAGACCTTAATTCTCTAAGATTACCTTGGGGAGTGACACTAAACCTAGGACTTTAGTTATAATTCAGTACTCCAACCAGATCTTGGCACCTATGGCCATTTCCTTAGCAGCGGTTGGATATCTTCCATTGCTACTCTTTCTCCTGTGTTCCACCAAATTCATCATTATAATTTTTTATTTGAGGGTCAGTGTGTAATCATAAAATATTCTCATACTCTTTCTCCTCTTGTTCATGAGTTTTATGTACTTATTAAATCACAATATTAAACTAGGTTAATTTTAGTTACCAGGAAAAATTTGTGCCTCATTTAATAAGCTTCTCCCAATTGGTCTCACATCAAGTTCCATCCCTGGTTTTCCCAACTTTTCACTGACTGATATAAGAAGACCTCAATTCAATTACTTCCTATAATGGTTAATATCTGTGTGATGTTGGTGAGTAACTTAACCTCTTTAGATCTCAATTTCTTTATTTGTAAAATGAGATGATTCAACTACAGTTATGAATTCCCTAAACCTAGTTCTGCATTTGTTGAACTATTTATAGTATTAGTATGATCTTGCAAACCTAGGATTCTCAACCTCTTGTGTTTGGGATCCTTTTGGCACACTGGGATACAGTTTCTAGGCAACTTTTCAGAGTGATGTTTTTAAGTGCATAAAATAAAATGCATATGACTACAGAGAAAATCAATTATATTGAAATAGATTTATCAATTAAAAAAGCAATGTTCATATACCCCTTGAATCTCCAGGTTAAGGACCTTTGTTACATTTCCTCAAATTTTATATCTATTTATTTCTCCATCATTCTTTGTAAATACACACTGACCAAAGGAAATATTTATCATTTCACATCCTCCTTCTCTTCCAAACTTCAGTTGAATAATGAAAGGTAGAGAGCTCATAAACCAGCAGGAAGTATGAGGTAATGATTTCCTTCCAAAGATATCAAAGCCCTTGGCAAGCATTGTCTCATTAATTCTCAATGTATCCCCAGAAGAAAGGAAGATGGCAGGCATAATTTAGCAGGGCTAGATGGGGGATGAATATGTCCTTTACTAGAGGACTTAGTCTTTGTCTGAGAGCTGTCTGGAGTCTCATCTGCTAATTGTGGTGAGGGACATCTTCCCCATATGTGTTCAGGGCAGAAGTGGCAATCAGATTATAGTCTCATTCACTTCCCTTGAACTCCTCTAGAAAATTTGACTGATGCAGAAGATCATCTTCAAGTAATATTATCTGTAAAGCAAATGTTATTTTATAAACTGCTGATTTACTAGCAGTTACAAATCATGCCAGAACATTGACAAATCTCAGCAGGTCTCTCCAGAAACCCTGAACATGATTTCAGAGTTACAGGATAGAATTTAGCAGAGAACCACCACTTTTGGAGGTCTTCCCCTCATAGCTGGAAATATTAATAAAGGGGAAAATACATTGTAACTAGGTTTGGAGGCCCATAAAGAAAACTTTTAAAATCCTTATAAATATAGTAGATACAGATGGGGAAAAATATTGTAGAAATAGATGGGATATAAATGGGGAAAACCTTTAAAATCCTTATAAATATAGTAGATATAGAAGGGGAAAAATGAACATGGAAGCTATCTCTTCCTAGTTAGTCTAGAATTAACAATGCTCCTCATGCACTATCATATCAGTACAACTTTCTATCTAGAAGACAATTGCTATCTCTCTTCAAATATGGCCATAATCCAAAAGCCATGAAATCAAATTAGAGAAATTTAAGTAACAACAATAATAGCATCTGCCATTTAGATGTTGCTTTTAAAGTCTGAAAAATACTTTGCTAACAGTGTAGTCCTTTTTTTTTATAGAAAACCCTTGTGACTTAGGTGCTCTTATTATTCGTGTTTTAAAGATAAGGAAACTAAGATGAAAAGAAGTTAGGTAGGATTAGGTAGGGGGCAGCTGGAGGACTCAGTGGATTGAGAGCCAGGTTTAGAGATGGGAGCTCCTAGGTTCAAATGTGGCCTCAGACACTTCCCAGCTGTGTGACACTTAACCTCTATTGCCTAGCCCTTACTGCTCTTCTTACAATACTGTGTATTGGTTCTAAGGCAGAAGGTACGGGTTTAAAAAAAAAAAAAAAAGATACGTGACTTCTCTAGGGTCACACAGCTAGGAGATGTCTCTGGAGGGATGTGAAGCCAAATTGTGTTGACCCTAAATCTATGGTTCTATCCAGTTCACCTTCTACTGCCTATCATAAAACAGCTTAAATTAGAACAAATTAATTTACATATGCAAGTTGCTTTGCAAACTTTAGCTTATTATGTAAATAAATACTACCTATCACACCTTGACTCCTCTTGTTGCAATGTAAACCCATTCCTTCTCACTTCATCTTCTTTGGAGATGTATTATGGTAGTTATTGAAGACTTTACAAAGGTTCTTTACAAATGCACTCTCCTTTTGATCATTGGACATAACATCTCTAATGACAAGTCATGGCACTGTTGAAATGAAATAAATCTGGCAACCATTCATTATACTAACTAATTTTAAATTGTAACACAGCTCTAAAAACCATTAATTCTTAATTCAGCATAAGAAATACATGTTCCATCACTGCATAATATCACCAAACTTCTGTTTGGAAAAATATACACAAAATAACATAAAATGTGAGAGAAACACTGTGGGAAACAAGAAAATTATGCACAAGATATTTTTTCTTCTTGCTCTGAAAGACAGCTAGCAAAATATTTAAATCCTTCCTCAATCCATGACCCTAGGGAAAGAGAAGGGTAGGGCTAGCAAAAAAGGGGTTAAGCTTTTAAGCCACTGTATTATCCAGGTCATACATCATTTTCATAAAATAGCTCTCAAAACCTGCACACAGAAAACGGATCAGGTTTTGCTGGGTCAAAAGGGTTGATTTAATTTGTTCTTCTACATGTTTATCCCTTAAAAAGAAGAGAGATTACAATTTAAAAAATTTCAATTGGCTTAGTTATCTTTAAAGTGACATTAAGTATTACTGCCCCTCCCAAGGTTGTCAATTATTTCATGAATTTAAAATCAAATGGCTGCAATTATCAGTGAACTACACTGAACAATTAAAACCTTTACCTGCCTCTCACTTGGATTAAAGTCATTTTTCAATTTAATTTATTTTCTTTTTTATCAGCAGAATTTATTTACAAGTGTTACTGTCTTTCCTCTACATCCCCATATTACAGAAGACATCTGGGAGATAGATATGTATATGTAAGTTATATCTTTCATGTTTCCATTTTTCAGTTCATACTCTGGAGGTAACATTCACAATTTGTTCTTCAAGTATTAAATCTGTAGCTTTGTATGTTCTTTTGGTTCTACTCATTTCACTGTTCACTATCCTGAGTAGTTAGCATATTACTATGGTTGTGGCCCATTACAAGGCATTAAACATTAGCATTTAATTTTCAGAAGCACCTTGGGACAATGGATAGAGTACTGACCTTAGACGTTAGAAGACCTGCATTCAAGGTCCACATGAGGGACATGCATGCTGGCCGGTATGACCATAGGCATGATGTCTAATCTCTTCATCTTCCAGGTAACCCTCTATGACTGTTGGTGGCAGAGAAAGTGTCACTGTGCATTTAGTGAGGAAGTTCTTCAGTAGGCATGTCTTATGCCAATTAAATTACAGATTCAGTTGCTATTCCATATAGGTTTTCCAATAGAATGAAACTTGTTGACAAATTAATTTCCTTTATATTGTCTCCTATGAAACTGAGGGTGCAGGGTGATTTGTCTAGAATCAGTCAACTTGTAAGCACTGATTAAGCACTATGTGTCATGCACTGTGCTAAATGCTGAAGATAGGAAGAAAAAGCAAATATAGTTCCTGCCTTCGAGTATCCTTATGCTCTATTGGGGAGAAAACATGCATAAATGAATATACCCAAGCTAAACACAGAGGGCACATAGCTAGTCTGTGCATAGCAAGGATTCAAAGATACGTCTCTTAACTCTCAGCAAAGTGTTTTCTCCACTAATAATTCATCTTCTCCAAAACATGAAAAATTACATAAATAGGTATTATCCTTGCCAAGGCAAGCCTGGGTAGTTGTTTCTATTTGTGTTATTCCTGAAATTGATGTCTTTATTGAAGAGGTAAAGTACACATGGTCTGTAAGAAATAGAACAAAAAAGCCTAAAGTACAGATTTTTCCCTTTGTATAGCTGACCTCTTCTAAAATATAACATTTCAGAGGCTCAAGAGGTAGATTCCTTTGTTCTCTCTACTCCTATAACTGAAGGGAATGAAAGCAGAAAATAATCTCACAGAAGGAAAGAGAAGGGAAACTCCATGTGTATGCAAAGAGAAAAAACACAAATGTAGTTATATAGATTCACTTGGCTGTGATAAGCCTCACTCCAAGGAGAAAAACAAAAGAAATGGAGTAATCCTCTCTTGTTTATACATTTACATAAATATACAGAGACGATATATCTTGGGGATGGTGAAATGACCCTTCCCTCTATACTTACTGAACTCCAGACTTGCATCTCCAACTGCCTGTCAAACATCTTCAACTGGACGTCTAGTAAACATCTTAAACTTAACATTTTCAAAGCCAAACTCCTCATCTTTCCCTCTAAAACCTTCCCTTACCCTAATCCTACCTTCTCTATTTCTATAGAGGGCAATCTCTTCCTCCCAGGCCCTCAGACTCACAACCTAGGAGTCCTTCTCCTCACTGTCTTTAATCCTCCATACCTAATCTTTTACCAAGTTTTATTGATTTCACCTCTCCAACATCTTTCAAATCTATCCCCTTTCTTTCTTCTGACACTGCTTCCACTCTGCTAGATACTCATCATCTCATGCTTGGACCACTGCAATAACCTGTTGATGGATTTGTCTGTCTTCAGTCTCTCCCCATTCCAATATATTCTGGACTCAGCTACCAAAGTGATTTTCCTAAAGCAATGATCTGACTTTATCACTCCCTACCACAACTCAAAAACCCCCCAAAACAAACAAAAAACTCCAGGGATTCTTAATCTTCTCTAAGATCAAATACAAATCCCTTTGTTTTACATTCAAAGCCTTCCCTAACCTAACCCCTTCCTACCTTTCCCTTTATAAGCTTTTCTCCCTACCATGTGCTCTTTGATCTAATGACTGATTTACTTGCTGTTCCTCAAAGGAGATACTACATATCTCATGTCCTGGGCATTTTCTCTGTCTGTCCCCAATGCAAGGAATGTTCTGTCTCCTTAACTACGCCTACTGCCTTTTCTGGCATCCTCTAAGCCTCAAATAAAATCCCATCTTCTACAGTATACCTTTTCTAATCCCTCTTAACTCTGGTGTCTTCCTTCTCTTCATTATTTCCTATTCACCACATACATGCCTTGCTTTGTATATATTGTCTATATTTGTCTGTATGTTGTCTCCCCTGTTGGATTGTAAATTCCTTAAGAGCAGGGTCTGTCTCTTGACTCATTGTGTATCCTGTTAAGGATTAAAAGGGAACTAGCCAGAGTTATAAGCTTTTGTTAAGAAAATGAGAGAGAGAGAGACAGAGAGAGAGAGAGAGAGGAGATAAGTAATCATTAGCCTGAATAGAATTGATTCTCCATTTGGCAGGCTAAGGTCCTATACTATATACATATATATATATATATATACGTACAAATATGTATATATACATATTTACTATACCCACCACAGCAACATGGAGGCTGTCATATCTCAGTTGTGGAAGTGAAGAAAAAGAACACCATTCTCCAGCCTGGGTTTAAAAGCATTTCCCAGCCCACTAGCTTTCACATGCCATGCCAGTGTGGTGACACTCTGCTGGCCCTTCCTCCTTCACTGGGGCTACTCAGGGGACATTCACTCTGCCACATTGTCATCTACCTTATTTGCTGATTTTCACATTGATCCCAATGGGCACCAGAGCTTAGACTCTGTCCTTGTGATCAAGGTCCCCTAAATAACTTCCTTCACATAATCTCTGGAATTTAGCACAGTGCCTGACATACAGTAGGAATATAATAAATGTTTATAGATTGAATGAATAAAGAGGAACAATCCTTTTTGAATTTCTGCCACCTTGCAAGTCACTCTACAGCAGTGATAGGGAACCTCTTGGAGATGGAGTGTGAGGCCCCGCCCCCACCTTACCCCCCCAGACTGAGTGCCCATGCCCAACTCCCCTCAGAGACTAAGTGCTGTGCCCCTCCCCCACACTGAGTGCTCTGCACACACCCCCCCCACCTTTACCCCACACAGGCGAAGGAGAAAGTACTCCCATTGGCTTTCCAGGCGAAGGGGTGAGTGAAGTTTGGAATGTTCTCAGTAAGAGTAGAGAGGTGAAGGGGAGTGGTCCTGAGCACTCTGCTCCCCTCCAGCTCTGCTGCCTATGAGCAGCCCACCTTACTCCCTTATGCTCCCATTGAGCTACTGGGCATAGGGGAGGGGGAGAGGAGGAGGGAAGCTTTATCCAATTCCCTCTACCTTTCTAGTAGTGATCTTCTGTTGGGGGGAGAGTGACTTTGTGCCCACAGAGAGCACTATGCATGCCATCTTTGGCACCCAAAGGTTTGCCATCACTATGCTATAGCTTTTAATAGGTGATTTGAGTGGGGAGGTTGCTAACAGAATTCCAAGCTTTTAGGGAAACAGGACAGGGGCTGAGGACAAAAGGCTATCCCCAGGTTCTTGATAGAAAATGGCAGGAAAATCTGAGCATTTGAACATTCCAAAGTTAAGCCAAGCAGTGAATATGTAATACCTAAAGAGGATAACAGCATGCCACTACATCCCAGACCTCCATTTATGAATAAAGAAAGAAAAAACAAACTTAACCAAGGAAAATGCATGAATAATCAGATAGCATCAAGAGAAGACCTCTTCTCATATCTAAAACATATAGCAAGGGGCAGCTTGGTAGCTCAGTGCATTGAGAGTCAGACCCAGTGATGGGAGGTCCTAGGTTCAAATCTGGCCTAAAACTTCCTAGCTGTGTGACTCTGGCCAAATCACTTAACCCCCATTACCTAGCCCTTACCACTCTTCTGCCTTAGAACCAATACATAGTACTGATCCTAAGATTGAAGGTAAGGGTTTTATAGTATTGGTTCTAAGGCAGATGGTAAGGGTTAAAAAAATTAAAATATATAGAAAAATTTATCTAACATATGAGAATATAAGCCATTCCCCAATTAATAGATGGTCAAAAGAAATGAATAGATACTTTTTGTATGAAGAAATAAAAGCTATATATAATATAATAAAACATGAAAAATGCTTAAAATCGGTATTGATTAAAGCAAATCAAAACAACTCTGAGATATAATTTTATATCTATCAGAATGGTTCAAATTATAAAAAGTCAAAATGACAAATGTTAGAGGAGATGTGGAAAAACAAGGACATTAAAACACTGTTAGTATAACTGTGGGCTGACCATTTTGGAGAGCAATCTCAACTTATGCACAAAGAAATATAAATATAAATCTACATTTGTGACCCATTAATACCACTTAAGGTTAATTTTCTAAAGGGATCAGGGAAAAAAGAAAAGAATGTCTTTGCTCTAAAATATTGATAACAGCTTGCTTTGTGATTTCAAAGAACTGGACATTAAAGGGAAGCCCATCAATTGGGAAATGGCAAAACATATTGTTGCATATGGCTATGATGGAATACTACTACTGTGCCATAAGAAATGAACAGGTTAATTTTAGGAAAACATGGAAAGATCTATATAAAATTGTGAAGAGAAAAATGAGCAGAATTAGAACATCATATACTACAACCAAAATATTGTCCTAAGAATGACTTGTATATATCTTCCTCCAGAGAAAGAACTGATACATAGAAATAATCAGGACAGTTTTATATATACTTTTTTTTGTCAGGTGATACCTTCTCTAATGGACCGAATGGAAAAAAGGAGGTAACTGGGTATTTTAATGAAACAAACAAATTTAAATTTGAAAAAAGAGAAATCTCTGGAATTTTTCCACAAACAACTGAAATCTCAGTTAATAAAAGTAAAGGTAACAGGTTTAGAGGAGGTAGACACCTCAGAGATCACCTTGTTCATTTCTCACTTTACAGATGAGCAAACTGAGGCCAATTTGTTAAGTGATTTGCCTATGCAGAAGTATAACTTTAACCTGGTTTCTATACCTGCAAATCCCTAACTCTTTCCACGATACCTTGTTGCTTTTTCAACTGGTTATCTCTAAATTTGATGCTATGGGCTCCTAAAAAGCTATCACATGACACCAAGGTTGATATGGTTAATCACTCAGGAGGGTGAGAAGATGACTTCTATCATACTTATCCTAGGATTGTTAATTTATAGGACTTGTCTCCAACATAGTAACAACTATCTTGATTCCATAACTCCCCCACTTTCCCATCTCACTTTTCAATGTGAGCTCTCATTTCCCCAGTTTGATTCCCTCCAGTCAATTATACTGTAGGTACCTATAATTGTAAATGTGTAAGTGAAATTGGGACACCCTCCCCTCCCCAAACATATCCAAAAATATCTGCTGCTAATGGTAAATCTAAGAGCAGTGACTTCCTCCATCTTGGGACAGTCACAGGACAGTAATAGTCCCCTACAGTAAACATATTCCATTTTTGTTTTGAGGGGCAAAAAGAAAGTCATAAGTAGGATGAGCAGGTATGGATGAGTTGGGATTGCACTACAGACCTCTTTTTTTGTTATTTTTGCTTCGAAACCCACCTCTCTTCTGAACTTTACTATTATTGTTTAAATCAGTGTTAAAGATTTTGTATAGAAATAAAAGGCACTAAAACATACATAAGGAACATTTTGAACTGTATATTGACTTAGCAAATTAAATATCAGTATTATCTATGTTCTATTGTAATTTAGTTATCTTGTTACATATTCCTCAATTACATTTAAATCTAGTTCCTCTGCAATAGGGACTGTTACAAATTGTCTTGGTCTACTGGCTGCATGTTTGATGCCTCCATTCTAAGGCAGCACTATCCTGCCAGTAACTCGGGTTCAAAACTTTGCCATCTTTTTTAACTCTTCCTTTTCCTTCAAATTTTTAAAACTTGTCAGTTCCCTCTCAGTAACATATCCCCGTTCCATCACCTCCTCTCTACATACAAAGCTATCCCACATTTTGAGAAATTTATCACTCATTCTCCAGGATTAATGTCCTCAACCATCTTTTCATTCCAGTCCAACCTTTACACAGGAATAAAGTTGATTTTGCTAAAGCATAGGTTTAACCATTTCACTCTTGTTCTCAAAATTCAGTGACTCCCTACTATTCTAAGATCAAATAATATTTCATCATCTAAAAATGTCTATTTTTGTTATAATATGCATAATAATTATAATCTGTTTTTATTTACAAACATACACAAGTTACTGAAATTATTTTTATAACTAATACTTATATACAATCAAACAAGTTTAGAAACTACTGTTTTAACCAATGAAAACAGGAAGTGAATTAATGTAGGCCAAATTATAAAACTTGGTTCAAGAAAAAAGGAATCACTAAACTAGAAGAGTCAGAAGCATTACAGATAAATTAGAAAATCTCCAAACAGCACTATTAGCTTTCTTAATATTAACTTACACTTGCTTAGTATCTTAATGTTTAAGAAGTATTTTACATAATTATCTCATTCAAAACTCAAATCAACCTTGTGAAGGTGATAGAATATTGCATGTAAAATATAAATGTTATTATGACAATAAATCAAATTATTCAAATCCTGATTCTGACAGGTAATAATAATAATTGATTATTGGAATTCAGAGACTTTGAATAATTTAAAATATTTAAAATTTGACTTTTTTTAGGGATTATAATTAACCTAAGTCACGATTTGAACCCTTATCTTCTAGACAAGATTAGCACTCTATCTGCTATTTTCATTCAGTTTCTTAGATATTCTATGTGGAAACATCTTTTCCTAAATCTCTCAGAGTAGAATTTCAATCCTGTTTGCATAACCAACTTACTCTTGAGGTGAGTTCTGACATAAAGAAGAACATTTTTACAATATAAACTGTTAATGATGGAAAGCATATGTTAGTACTGGAAAGACCTTAATATACAGAGAAGAAGAACATAAAAAGCATCTAGAAGATGAATGATAGAATAGAGATCATTAAAACAAAGAATGATAGAACAAGAAGAAATTTTAAAGAATTATGAAATCAGGTCTCCTTCAATTTTGAAGATTCAGGAAAGAGAAACAATTTTCCAAGTCTCTGCAAATTAATTAGTTATAATCCAGGTCAGAAAGTATTTCACTAGATGATACTAAAAACTCCTAACAAATAATAGTAGCAATTATATCCTTCCTTCAACGACTCTCAGGAAGAAATTTTTTTGGTCATCAGAGGTCCTATTTCTTCTTGAGAATATAAATATGAATCGAGAATAGAAATCACTTATTTTTAAGTATCTAGGGTTCATTAGTAAATAAGGTTCTTATTCTCTCCCATTAAAATGAAATATTCCTCTTTTCTTTTATTTATCCCTTTTTACTTATGTTATGAATAAAGAACTAAGTAGAAACTAGAGATTAAACACAGGGATAGGATAGTTAAACACTAAACAGAGCTTATATATGTGTATGTGTATATGCATATGCATGTATATGATACAAAGCTCAGAAAGAAAGTTATAATTGATTATAATCTGTATATTAAAGAAGAAAATGAAGTCTTTGGTTTAATTCACAGAATAATATGAAGAAAAAAAGTTCCACCTTTTTGCTGTGTGCTGCTTCTTAGACATCTGTGTATGTGTATATCTGTCCAGACAATCTATGGTAGATACACATAGATACAATTATACATGTGTGCATACATACCTTGTGTGTGTATGTGTATATATGTACTTAGACACACATAACATATATATATACATACTTATATTGTTGTCGTTTACCACATAAAATAAGCAGTTTTTAAAGGTAACATGAGTCAAAATATGCTAAATTCATGCATTAATGAGTACAACAACTGATATCAATTACCAAGCCTAGGAAAGAAAAGACAAAATTGATCAACAAAGAGATATTCAATGTGCATCTCAAAAGTATTTCTATACACTGGATTGGACATATACATTGCAAAATAAAGAATTCAAAGTCTTTTTTTTTTTTAATGTCTACCAGGACATGAACTATTAAAGAGGGAAAAAAGGAAATTAGATTTCAAAGCTTATTTTCTGCCTTGGTTTATTAATAGCTTCAATAATTAAACCTAATAAAATCTTTTATATTCTTAAAAATATGAAAATCTGACTGTGGAGAATAAAAGGATATAATTAATTAGTTCATTATTTCCTAAACAGAAGACTGCATTTGGTATCTATGCCATATGACAGATTAATTCCATATTTATAGTGACTTTACAGTATCTCTCCACTATGCATCTCCCACTTCCCTCTGCTGCCAACCATAGTCTTTTACAAATAGTGGGGATACACTTAGTATTTGTTGATTTATATAATGGCTTACTTTTAGCATAATCATCAAATAAACGCATTTTGCTATGGACCTAGTCTATCTTCAAAGCACATTTACTTAAGTAAAAGTGGCTGTCTCTTTGGAGCAGATACCATCTCAGTAGATTGTAAATCAATGTTCTTGTGCTTACATTTTTATTAATCTGACTCCCTGAGAATGGAACTCTGTTTAGTGTTGGCATACAGTGATGAAAACTGACAAGATTTCTCTCTTCACAGACTTCAGACAAAATGTTAAAAGCCAGAATAATAGAGCAGGATGCAAATCACTATAAAGTTAAGAAGTCATTAGTTCAAGTCCTTTCTCTGACTCTGGGGAAATTATTTAAACTTCTAAAAGGCTAACCAACTCTCTAAGACTAGAGGTTGTAGAATAATTGTATATCTGCAGTGGTAGTTTCCCACACTAGTAAAATGAGTGGGAAGAAGCAGTATAATTCTATTTAGAAAGATGATAATGATGTTATTATGATTGCAACTATTAGAAAATAAAAATTATAAATAGTGTCTCAAATACTTACTAGCTACGTGAATCTGAGCAAGTCAATATACTTGTTTGTCTTAATTTTCTTGACTGGGTAATGGGGACAATAACAGCATCTACCATACAGAGTGGTTATGAGGATGAAGTGAGATTCAATTTATTAAAATAAAATGCCTATCACAGTACCTGGAACATGTAGGCACTCTTTAAATGAATATTCTCTTCCCCTCTATGGTTTTACAAAGCACTTTACATATATTATTTTATTTGATGTCCTGTACAATCCTCTGACAAGTACTTTTAGAGGTGATTCCCATTTTAGAGATGAAGAAACCAAGATTCAAAGAGATTAAATACCTAGCTCATAATCATTCAAGTAGTAAATATCTTAGGTAGAATGTGAATTCTAGTCATCAAGACTCCAATGACAACATTCCATTCACTACATCAGGCTGTTTTAAGATTAAGTCAGTTACTTAAGTATCTAATACAGATTAGACAGTAAGTACAAAGTAAAGTCAATTTTGAAAGTATTATAAGAAAATAAAGGGAAAATGATTTCTAATATAGGAAATCAGAGATGGCTCATGAAAGAACAGGGTCTTAAAAAATGAAAGGATTCTCACAGGAAGAGATAAAAATGGAATAGGAGATGCTTACAATGAAAACACCATGTAGCCCTGCATAACTTTGAGTGAGGAGTACAGGATAATACAGGTATTTTTTTTTTGCTCCAATTTAAACACAGAGAAACTGAAGCTCAGGAGAATTATATAACTTATCCAAGGGCAAATTTCTCTCATTTTACTTCTTCTTCTATACCACTCAGTTACTCATATTAAAACATAAATAAAGTCAGCTATATCAGAGAAGGAAGAAAACAAATAGGGAAAAGTGAAGAGTCCAATTTAGATGAAATAAAAAAAAAACATGAAAGGAAATTGTAAGCAATATGGCTAGGAAGGTAAATGGGAACCAGACAGTACATGCCAAGATAAGTAGCCTATACTTTATTCATAGTTACTGAGAATTTTATATAACTTCTCAGTAAAGTGATGCATTGATCAACCGGCAAAGATTTTTTTTAAAAAGGGTAGAAGAAGGGAATAATCATTTATTAATTGCCTAATATGTGGCAAGTACTGTGTTTGGAACTAAGAAAATGAGCACAAGTAATATTACAATCCCTTCTTATAAGAAATTTAAATTATAAAGTGATTATAAAATTATATAAATATGTATGTATGCTTAGATGTATGACATAAAGGGAAGATACAAATATAATCAAATTTACTAAATCCTGTGTAGTTTTGTAAAGAGTTATCAGTTGGAGAGGTAGTCAAGAGTTATTTTAACTAACTAAATACTAATAACAAATTTTGAAATTTTTGTAATTTTGTAATATTATAAAGTTGATAAGAGAGTTATAGGAGACAGGGATAATAATCATTAGCCTACAGGGGAGTTGCATCTTATATAAAGGTTAGGTTTAAAAGGAAACTATTTAGGTAGAAATTATATAGATAATATTATACTTGAAAACCCCCTTTAAATATAGTAAGGCAGCATTGCAATGATCCATGACAATGCAGAGGAACTTACGAGAAAGAACGCTATCCACATCCAGAGAAAGAACTGTGGGAGAAGAAATTCAGTGGAATTACTTATCAGCTCTGGGGAGGGGGAGAGGGAAGAGGGATGGGAAAAATCATGAATCATGTTAACCATGGAAAAATATTCTAAATAAATAAGTATATTATAAAAAGGGAAAAAATGTTCAAAATACCTAGCTAGTTTCTGAGTTAGAGAGAGGTAGAAATCAGAACATTTATTTAAATTTTTTAAAAACAAGAATAAGATTTAGCTGGCATTAAAAGTTTTTATTACTTGGAAATGTAGTAACAAAAAGTTTTACATATAAATATGATAATATTACAGCAGTGATTTTTAACCTTTTTGTCTTAAAATCCCTATGAACTCTTAAAAATTATTCATGATTCATGCTGATTCCTTCCCACAAAGAACTTTTGCTTATATGTGTTAGGTTTATTATTTACCATATTAGAAATTTAACATTTTTTGGCATAATAAATAAGGCATTTTAGCCTCACTGACCCTCTAAAAAGCACTTTGGGAATCCCAGGTGTCCTCAGACAACAAACAGTAAAGGAACAATTATCTTAGAGCATGATTGTAACATCTAGCCAATATTTCTTCTTCACATTTCAGCTTGAAGGCAGAAGAGTACCAAAGGAAGTCAAAAGGAACATAACACACATACACTATTTGAACAGGAATACTGAGATAGCAAAATCTTACTATCCTAATTAACTATATTTGAAGTTAATTAATGGGTGTGAGAATGGAGAAGGAGACATTCTAGATTCACACTCAAAAGATGAGATACTAATACAATGAGACAATACAAATTGAAGTCAGTTTAGGGCATGGTTGTATTGATCAAGCACAATCCAGAGTAACTGGTACTATTTCACTGGTTCTTTTTCATTCTAATCCATCGAAAACCCTTAAATTAAAAATTCATATGTTTTGATTCCACTACATTAAACCAAATACAATAAAAAAAAAACAGGGACCTCAATTTTGGATATAACAACAGAAATACAAAGAAAGATCACAAGACAAGTCTAGACCTAAAAGGGACCAGTGGTCAGTCAAGCCCTTCATTTTATAAGTGAAGAAAATAAGACCCCAAAATGGTAAGTTGCTATTTCAAAGTCACACTGGTAATAAATATTAAAGATGGAATTTTAATTTAGGTATTGTGTTTGTTTTCACACTGTGGATTAGGAAAAAAATATGAGAGATACTGAGAAAGGAGGATCTAAAGGATCCTTGGGAAAGATCCTTAAAGGAGAGATAAAAGTGATTGATCCATGATTTTGTATCTAAGCAATTGAAAAGAAAGATGCTATTCACAGTAGTAGGGAAATTAGAAGTTATTTTTAACTTTTTTTCTTTTTCTACAGATTACATGTTGATACAATTTTAATAATTGTTTTATGATATTTTGCAGTCCACATTCTCTCCCTCCATCCCACAAAAAGGCAGATAATATGATATAACTTGTACATATATCATCACATAATACATATTTCCATATTCATCATGTTGTGAAAAAAGACACATTGCTTATTCAAGAGAAAGATTCATGGAGGAAATAAAATAAAGAATGGTATGTTATAATCTGGATTTGAATTCTCTCTATTCCTTCTATGAAACTGGATAACCTTTTTCATTATGAATCTCTACACGTTGTCCTGGATCCTTGCTTTGTTAATAGAGGTTAAGTCATTCACAGTTGATCATCATGCAAATACTGTTTTCCTGGTTCTTCTCATTTCAATTTGCACCATTTCATATAAGTCTTTTCAAGATTTTTGGTGTGCTTATGATGTTTGTCATTTCTTATGGCACAATAGTAATTAATTTTAAGCATATACTGCAACTTGTTAAGCTGTTCCCAAATTGATGGATTTCCCTACAGTTTCTAGTTTTTGCCACCATAAAAACATTTGCATAAATGTTATTTTATAGGCATGTTCTTTTCCCCTATATTTAATCTCTTTGGGAAATATACTTTGCGACCTATTAGTAGCATTGCTAAGTTAAAGGGTAATTCAGTTTTGTGGCCAGACAGCTTTGCAGAATGATTGTATTAGTTCGGAGTTCCTCTAACAGTGGATTAGTGTACCAATTTTTCCACATCCCCTCCAAAAATAATACTTTTCTTTGTTTTTTTTTTTTGTCATGTAAGCCAGTTTGGTGGGCGTTAGGTGGTTCCTCATAGTTACTTTAATTTGCATTTCTCTTAATTAATATTGATTTGGAACTTTTTTATAGGACTAAATATAGTTTTAATTTCTTCATTTGAGAACTGCCTGTCACATCATTTGGCTATTTGTCAATTAGGGGATTCTTTGTATCCTCATAAATTTATCTCAGTTCACTAGACATTTGAGAAATAATATCTTTATCAGAGAGACTTGCTATAAAGATTTTTCACCTACTTGTTCTCTTTTGATATTGGTTGCATTGATTTTGTTTGTGCAGAAACTTTTTATTTTAATGTATTTGTAGTTGTCTTTTTCTAAATGATGTACCTGCTTTGACTTTACTTTAAACAAAAAAAACCAAGCAGCCTTATTTTCTGTCTTAGAAACAATACTATATATTGGTTCCAAAGCAAACAACTGGTAAAGGCTAGGCAATGGGTGCTAAGTAACTTGCCTAGGGTCACATAGCTAGGAAGTGCTTGAGGTCAGATTTGAACTCAGAATCTCCCATCTTTAGTCCTAGCTCTTATTTCACTGCATCACTTAGCTGCCCCCTTTACTTTGCTGTGGTTTAAGGCATGAGATGTTGGTCTATGCCTAATTTCTGCAATATTATTTTTCAATTTTCTCAGCCATTTTTTATCAAATACTGAGTTCTTCCAAAAGCTTGGATCTTCAGATTTACCAAACATTAGGTTACTCTATTCAGTTAATATTGCATTTTAGTCCCTAGCCTATTTGATTGGTGGTCTCTATTTGTTAGTCAGTACTAGATTGTTTTGATGATTGCTGCTTTATATTATTATTTGAAAAATGGTAAAACTTTTAAAATTAATTCCTTTCAAATGCCAGGTTTTTTGTTCTTCCAGATAATTTTTTATTATTTTTCTAGCTCTAAGAAATGAGTTTTGAGCCATTTGTTTGGTTTGGTACTTAATAAGGAGTTATCATTTTTGGTATATATATATATGTGTGTGTGTGTGTGTGTGTGTGTGTGTGTGTGTGTGTGTGATATGTGTATGTGAAGTGAAATCTACTTACTAGTAAATAAATCAGCTATTAGTCTGAAATCAGAAAAATCAAAATAGATATACTATGTTAATAATGGAATTTCTGAGAGACTGATGAAATGTGGGGACATTTATATCTTTCAATATCTGAAGATTTATCATGAGGAAAAAAGTAGAATTTTCTCTGTAACTCTAGAATCTGGCTTACAAATAGACCCTTTAATCATTGTTCTCTATATCTTCTTCTCAGGTAATATTACCTATTCTCATAGATTAAATTAGCTTGATGGAGGTGATTCAAAAATCCATCAATCGAATTATAGTTGATTCTTGAATTTCAGTACCTTATTTCAATTTTCTTGAAGAATAGTTTTATCTGGATGTTTTATTGATGTTTCAAAATTAACATATCCAATTTTTAAAATATCTCCCCTATCCTTAACAGTAACTATAATTTTCTTCTTCTTTGTAAAAGGGGACATTCTTGAGTCTTCTAGAGGCAATCAGTTACTGAATTCATCTGAGGTCTCACATTTTTTTTCAGTTTTCTCTTCTATTCATTACTCTAGTCACATTTTATGTTGTTCACTTTGGGTTCACTTTATTCAATTTTGATTGACTATGCTCTACATTAAGTTATATAGATCTTCCCTGATTTCTTTGAAATCTTCACATTTGTAGTCTCTTAAAATGTAATAATGTTTCATTACTTTTTCCTGTACTACAATTATTTTCCCCTTTTTCCAGTACTATACTTATTTTCCCCATTCATTAATCTATGAGCACTTACTTTCCATATCTATACTTAAGAGACTATGATCCCATACATAGAGGCTTCTTTTTAAAAGAGAAAAGTGAATAAAGTACATTGGGAAGAATACATTCAAATACCTATGTATGACCTGTTCTTTTGAAGCAAAGACAAATAAGTATCCCTGAACATTATTATTCAACAGAAACTTGAAAGAGAAACAAATGGCTATTGGTAGAGTGGAGACATCAGCATATGTGGTTCAGGTAGATCCAATTTCAGACTTCAAAGCTGAGTTGATTAAACTATTAATTCACTACACACATACATACACACACACACACACACACACACACACCATAAACATGGAAATTTCTTCACTTTATTCAAAGTTTTAAAAATCACTTTAATATATGACATGAGATACTGTCCTTGAAATCATAGCTAATTTTTCTTTTATATAATATCTCATAAATCCCCTACATGGGACTTTTGACAATCCAGTAATAGGAAAGTTGTTCAAAAGATCTAAAAATAAAAACTTTTGAAAAAAGGAATCTTTGAAAGGAGCCATTAGAGAAATTGATGAGGCCTGTTTTCTTTCCTCACTATCTCTGAGGGCTCATTATGAGAGGATGGGGGGAATAGAGAGGGAGAATTAATTCTATAATGTAAAGTTATGATTCTTGCCAATCTTGACCTTTCTTTCTGGGAGGTAAAGATAAAGGTTATTATTAATAGAGTTGTAAAAGCTTGCAAAATTACTAGGCAGGAAACTCTCCCTTCTGTTTCTTTCCTCTCCTCCTGGAAATGGGATGCATTTAGTACTTATGAAATTCACATCATTGGCCAAATTAAAGTAACTCTAAGTACCTTCTACTTTTTAGTTAAAATCATCTGTTTCTTATTTTTCTTTTGGTCCTGCCTTGGCAGAAACTTTTGGCTGTGGAGGGACATTAACTACTGAATCCTGGATATAATAAATTAATCAGAATTTAAGTACCTACTATATTTTAGTCACTATGCTAAATCCTGGGAATAGAAAATGAGGCAAAAGCTAGTCTCTGCACTCATAGAGCTTAACGAGGGTAACAATATCAAAACAAATACATACCAATATGTTTATATATAGGATTAATGGGAAGTACTTAACAGAGTGAAGGTACTAGAATTAAGAGATGTTGGAAAAGGCTTCCAGTAAAAGATAGGATTTATTTTGGATTTGATGAAAGCCAGGGAGGTCTGTATTCAGAGCAGAGGATGTAGAGCATTCTAGGCATGCATGTCAGGTAGAGAAAATGGAATCAAGATATGGAGTGTCTTGTCCCTGGATGTAAGAATATTAAGGAGGGAGTAAGATGTAAGAAGGCTGGAAAGGTAGAACAGGACTAGATTATGAAGGGCTTTGAATTAAAAAAACAGTTTATAATTGTTGCTGGAGGTAATAAGAAGGCACATTAAGAAAATCACCAATGTCAAGTTTGCTGTTGATAATTGTATATGCCTTACACCTCTAAGAGAGACATGGTAGACTATAGGCATGAAATGAAACATGTATTGTTAGGCAGGACAACTGATTGATTTGTTTGATTAATTATACATCTTCATTACAAGAATGGACAATGCTGGGTATAGGTCACTAGGAAGCTAGGAAATAGAAGCAATGCTTAACATGTTTTAAAAACAACATCTATAAAGTATATTTATGTAGGTGCATGTGTTTGAATGTTAATATTATGTGGTTATATGAGAAGTCTACAGTAGGAAATTCCCTCTACCAGCATAGGTAAGCAACTGTTATCTAGCTTAATTTTAGGGATATGAGATTTAGAATTGGATTCTAACATTTGTTTTTCTTTGAAATGCCAGTTATATGATTATAAATATTCCTCTCAATCTTCATTTCCTCATCTGTCAACAATGACTAATATATAACTTTACTTTATACTCCTAAAGGAATGCTATAAAACAAATTAAATAATGAAAGAGTTGTCAAGGGGGCAGTTAGGTGGCTAAGTGGATTGATCACCAGGGCTAGAGATGGGAGGTCCTGGGTTCAAATATGACCCAGACACTTCCCAGCTGTGTGACCCTGGGCAAGTCACTTAATCATCATTGCCTAGCCCTTACTGCTCTTCTGCCTTAGAACCAATATACAGTATTGATTCTAAGATGGAAGGTAAGGGTTTTAAAAAAATGAGTAGTTAAAATTTCCTAAAAAATTAAATTATGCCAGCAAATACCTCCAAAATATACAGAAGTACTAGATTCTTATGAGACCCACATAGCTTTTGGATATTGGATAATATATCGAGAAAGAGACATTATTTGATGTACCTTAGATTCCTAGAAGACTAAAGCCACAATAATTTCCCGTTCCCTCCAGTCTTTTTTAATTTTTTTACTGTTTAAAGACAATGAGAAATCTATCAATCTCCTGTTCTCTTTACTTTAAACCAGTGTAAATTGTTTCTGGTTTAAATCTTATTTTTCAACATTATTACCCACTAACCTGAATATAAGGCATAACTGATATGGCTTATTTTATAAAATAACATTCTAGGGGCTCAAATCTGGACATCAATATCATGAATCATTTCTACTTAATTCCAAAGAAAATGGAAACTGAAGATGTAATGTCAATTTCAATATGAGTGGAAAATAGCAATCTCTCCAGATCCAGGGGAAAATATAGGAGATAGGATCAGAGATAAAGAATATCTCTGGTGAAACCAGTCACCTAAGAATTGATTTCCAAAGTGGAGTGCCCCCTGTGTATGTAATATACCATAAATATCTAAAACCAAACAGTCAAATGACAAGACAAATCTCATCCTCACTGCGTCTTCTAGCAGACTTCAAGTATAACTATATTAATTCATTAATCAATTGTCACTCAAGACTCCCTTTCTTTACCTCCTCCCATTACTAGCATGAAGCACTGACCAATCTCACAATTTGTCCTTTCATTGTACCAAACATTAGACAGCTGAGCTACTGAAACCATGATCTGTGCACCCACAGCAGTTTCATTGATTTTATTAGAAAAATTCTACTCCACCTCCTAATTTTCAATATTTATATATTGTGGTCTTTATATTGCTTCCTCATAGAGGGGGAACTTTTAGCTGTCTCAGCTCATCTTAGCAGCCAACTCAAATTTTTTTTGCATGGCCAGTAAAGGAATTTGTTTGTATTGACCATGAATATTTGTTTCCCCTCCCCTCAATTGCTGTTCTCCACTTGTACAGTTGTATTCTGCTCTTCCTGACTCCATGGATGATAACAGACCAGGCCCTTCTATTCCCTACTATATTTTTGAAGTCTGCCCAAGTTCATGTTTATTGTTTCCAAGATAGTATCTACCCATCTCATCTTCTACTGTCGTCCCTTTTTCTCTTGCCTTAGATCTTTCCCAGTATCAGTGTCCAAGGTATTTAAGCTTTAGTTTCAGTATTTGACTTTCTAGTAAATAATCTAAATTAATTCCTTTAATAATTAACTGATTTGATGTCCTTGTTATCCAACACTTTCAAAAGTCTCCAGCATCACAATTCTTCTTCAAAAGCATCAATTCTTCAATGCTTAGCTTTCCTTATAGTTGTAACTTTCATAGCCATACATTACTACTAGAAACCCTATGTTTTTTTTTACACATGTCCATATAATTTTTAAAAACATGATCATTTCCTGACATTTTGTGATCCATGTTCTGTCCCTTCCTTCCCTCTATCCCTGCTCCACAAAATAGCAGGTAATATGATAATGGGTGTATATATGTGATCATACAATACATACTTCCACATTTATCGTATTGCCAAAGAAGACACATATCGCTTACTTGAGAAAAATTCATGGAAGAAATAAAATGCAAAATGATAAGCTTCAATCTGTATTCAGACTTCCTCAGTTCCTTTTATGGCAATTAATTATCTTTTTCATCATGAATCCCTTGAGACTGTCCTAGATTCTTGCATTGCTGATAATTGCTAAGTCATTCCCAGTTGTTTATTGTTGTTATTGTGTACAACATTCTCCTGGTTCTACTCACTTCATTTTGCATTTTATTTTTTTCCAGGGTGTTATTGTTTGTTTTTTTCTCTGTGTGTGTGTGTGTGTGTGTGTGTGTGTGTGTGTGTGTGATTGTCTTGTTTGTAATTTCTTGTGGCACAAAATGTTCCATTACAATTATATATCAAACTTGTTTAGCTATTCCCTGCTTAATAGGCATCATTTCAGTTTCCAAGTGTAACTTCTACTTTACAGATCTTTGTCAGCAAGGGAATGTCTCTGCTTTTCAGTACATTGTCCAGATCTGCCTTGATTTCCTTTTAAGGAAAAAGTGTCTTTTAATTTCATGGCTTCATCACCATCTGCAGTGATCTTTGACCTGAATGTAAAATCTGATACTGCTTCCATTTCTACTCCCTCTCTTTGCCAGGAAGTGATAAGACCAGATGCCTAGATGTTAATTTTTTTAATGAAACTTCAAGACAGTTTTTACTCTCTTCTTTCACCTTCATCAAAAGGCTTTTTAATTCTTCACTTTTTGCCAATAGAATGGTATCATCCATATATGTGAGATTGTTGATATTTCTGCTGGCAATCTTAATTTTGGCTTTTGATTCATCCAGCCTGGCATCTCACATGATATACTCTGTATCTAAGTTTAGAAAACTGCTCCTTCAATCTTAAACCAATCAGTTTTAACTGATTGGTACTAATTGTTGGTTCTTGGTTTCTATACAGGTTCCTCAGGAGACAAGTAAGATGATCTGTTACTCCCATCTCTTTGATGGCTTGTCACATTTGCTTGAGATCCACACAAAGGCTTTAATTTAATCAATGAATTAGTAAGAGTTTTATTTTTTGTTTTTGTTTTTTTTTCCTTATTTTCACCAGAATCCTTCATATGTTGGCAATCTGGGCTCTAGTTTCTCTGCTTCTTTGAAAATTATCCTGCTCTTCTCATAATTCTCAGTTCATATGTTATTTAAGCTAAACTTGAAGAATCTGAAGCAAAACACTGTTGGGTGAAATGTGTGCAATTGTTTGGTAGTTTGAACATTCTTTGGTATTACTCTTCTTTAGAATGGGTAAATAAATTGATCTATTCTGATCCAATGGTCACTGTTGAGTTTTCCAAATTTGCTGAGTGTAGCACTTTAATAATATCATCCTTAGAATTCTAAATAGCTCAACTGAAATTCTGTCATCTCAACTAGCCTTATTGTTAGCAATGTTTCTTAAGATCTACTTGACTTAATTTTCCAGGATGTCTGGCTCTAGCTCAGGAACCACAGAACCATTTAATGTAAACAAAAGAATAAAGAAGCAAACATTGAAACAAGAGACTACTAGTAGAAAAGACTCAAGGAGAAAAAAAAAGCAAAGAGAAGGAAACCAGTACTTGGAAGAGGCAGTATCATTCAGGAGCCTTATGTTAAAACAATAGTATTCCTCTGTTCCCTAGTTATCTGCCTTCTTGGTGAATGAATGAATTCATTAAAAAAAACTACATGAGCCAGATTCTCAGATGTGTTGTTGTTGTTATTGTTGTTGTGAGTGGTGGAATGGAAGTGGATGGCTCGTTAGAAAGAATATGTTGTGTGAAAAAGCAATACAACTTTCCATCAGTTTCTAACTAACTTGATTTGAGGATACCCTTTCATTGGATAATAATACCTAGTAAGATTGTATTGGTAAAGTGATCCTAAATTATGAAAAGCATTCAACCTTGATGCAGTTCAAAATAAGAATCAGGGACCCCAGGATGTGGTGTCCTCTGATTTGAAGTTTGAAGAGTTTGGCAGATTTCAGTAGGTAGAGTTGAAGAGGAACAATCTTGTTATTCTGGACATATAAATTGTACAAAAGCAGAGCCTGAGAGATGAAATATTATATCCTGGGAATATCCAGTAAGTGAATTTACTTGGGGTCCATGAAACTTTATTATTATTTGTTGAACTGAGCTGTACTCTTGAAAATGCAAAAAAGTAAGCAAGGAGACAATTGCCCAGTTTTAATATGTACTCTGACAATGTGGTGGCATATCCTGAGCCTAGAGTTAAGTCTTCTTTTATCATAAAGCCTCAGAAACTTACTAGCTATGTGACACCAGGAAAATCATTTAAACACTGCCAGTTTGTTTCCTCAACTGTAAAATGGGGATAGTAATACTTTACAACATTGTTGTATAGATCAAATGAGAAAATATTTAAGTGCTTAACACAGTGCCTGGAATTTATTAAGACCTTTATAAAAGGTTGTTTCCTTCTTCTCCCTTCCCTTCTGACATCAAAAATATGTTAAAAATAGAGATACAAAGTAAGAACCCACATTTTCAGTCAAAGAATTATGTTAATGTCACACTTCAGAGAGGTGAGATTGTACTTCTCAATGAATAAAGCAGATCTATTCTGAACACAGGACTGTCTTACTAAGTATTTATTTACTCCCAGACGTAGAATGTACAATCCACTTGCATTTGTTAGTATCTCTTAGAAATACTCTGATATAGAAATGCTAGCAATTCAAAGTGTGAATAAAAATTTCTGAAGTGAATATCTGTCTAAATCTACAATTCTTAACCTGTTTTTTGATATAGACCTCATTGGAAACTTGTAAACATTTTCTTGATATAAATATGTTTTTTATAATTAAAATTTGAAACACCAAAGGAGGAGCTAAGTGGCTTAACACCTGCAGAGCTGAATTTGATCAAGAATACCCAAGTTCAGATCCTTCATACATTAAATACTCAGGAGCAAGCCATTTAACCTAAGAAGTAGTTTCTTTGACTATAAAATGGATCTAATAATGGTGCTTAACACAATAACTCCTAGAGTTGTTGAAAGGAACAATTAGAACATGCATTGAAACATGGATAACTCAGATCAATTTGTTTACTGTCTCTTGTAGGAGGAAGGAATGAAGGTAGTAGGGACATAATCTGCATCTTATTTTGGAAAATGTGTGTTGAAAATTGTTACTACATGTAATTGGGAAAATAAAATATTTTAAATATATGTATTACATATACTCTTTAAAGCTTTATAAAAATGCTAATTTTTAAATAACAGAAGAAAATGTTAAATTTCATTTAGAAGTTAATAAAAATAGAAATCTATTTTCCCATCATACAATTAAAAATATTTTAAAATAAGCAATACATATTAAAAAAATAACCATTTCTTTTTCTTCCATCCACAAACATATACACATTATTCTAGAATGACAGTTTGAAAGAACCCTGGATGGTATACAGTCCAGGACCCTCATTTTATTAACGAAGAACTGAGGCTTAGTCACAAAGTAACTTGCCCAAGGTTACCTAGCTTATGTAGTAGGTTGTTAGGTAATTAGGTAAGCAATAACAATCTTGATAGATTGAGAATAGGTAGATAAGAGAGAGGAGCTGAGTGAGTTGGATTTCTTTAAGTTAGAGTGGAATCTCAAAGAGGAATGATGGGAAGAGAACTTTCCTAAGAAGCCTAACTTAACTAATTAACTAACTTTCTATCCTAAACTAAAATATAAACTTAATAAACAGAGAGGAATAAGTCAGATTTTTTTCTTGCTGTTCTGATGAAAATTCATCTTGTCAGAACTTCACTGGCTTCTCCACTCAGCCTTTGTTCTATCTCCTGCCACCACTGGTGAAAAGCGGGTACTGCAGCACCACTATTCTCTTGTCTGCTAGGATGTTTTTCAAGAGATAAACTCACCAGATCTTCTGCAACTCTGTGAGCAAGCTCCTTGGACAACCTTCCTAGATTGAGATGGCCCGAATAGTGATCATTGGTTCAACTGACTTTCCCAAGACTCCTTGTTATTGGTTACCTAATTACCAAACAACCTACTACAATTATAAGTAGCAGATATGAGATTCAAACCCAGGCCTCTGACTCCAAATTCAGCATTCCTTGCAAATTACTTTAAGGTCACATTAAACTTCAAGGAGCCCTTGAACTTGAGGCTTGAGATCCTGTCCTATAACTTAATTTCTATATTGCTTATTTGGTACTTACCATATAAATTGTCTCATTTGGTTAGTTTTATTTTTGTGTATGTTTATCATTCCCTCTTAATGGAACATGAACACTTTTAGAGCATCAATTCTGACTTAATATTCCACCAGAGTGCCTTGCATTGTTAGATGTTCAAGAATTTTCCAATTCAGCTGATCTATCTCAAACAATGTCCTTAAAATCATATGTTAAAAAAAATTCCAAGGATCCTTGTTCTGGTTCTGATGTTTTATGGGTATATGTTCATATGATAATATGGAAGAATTTGAAAAACAGATAGACAGACAAGTAGATAGAGACAGACAGACAGAATGACACAGACATATGGACAGATGGACAAATATATTGATAAAGAAACAGTAGAGAGACAGATCAATAGAAAAACTTTAGGATTATATCAGTTCCTCCATAGTGACAATTTCTTTCCTATTCCCCTGGTTGCATGCCAAGCCTATAGACTTTCTAGTCTATATAAAGGTTATTGATATCATAAGATAGAGTATCCATTGTGATTGCCACAAAACTCTTCTGTAATAATTCACATTTATGGAATCCTCAATATAGCATAATAGATAGAGATACAGCCTTGATATTAGGAATGTTTAGGTTTAAGGCCAGTCCTGGAGCAAGTCATTGAACTTCTTAATTCTCAAGACAACTCTAAGACTACTATTCATTTAATCTCTATGTACTCAGAGCAATTCTATAACAATATTAGTTAGAGATCAGAAATTCCTATGAACTCAGAGCATTTCTATAACAATATTAGTTAGAGATCAGAGATAGATTTGAATTGCAAATGAGTGTTTCTGCATGGTGAACTCCCTAAACCAACTAAATCACTGATCTAGTTTAAAAAAAAAAAAAAGAAAGAAAAGAATTTCACATTTCTACTATTCAGTTACAATGAGGGGAGAGTGACCTTTCATTTTAGGCATAAATCTTTAAAAAGTTGACACAACTGGTACATTCACACCTTTATCTTTTTTTGCTTTCCTTTATTTCTGAAATGACCACTCCCTTCTCTTCTGCTTATATGAATATAACTCATCCTAACAGGTCCTTTCATATTCTACTTGCTCCAAGAAACTTTCCCTAAGCACTTGGCCCATAAAGACCTCCACCCTCCTCTGAACTGTAAAAACACTATCTATATGACTACCTCTTTTCCTACTTAATCATTTACTACTCTAAATTGTCAGCAAACTTTTCAGGGTGGCGTTAGAATGGCTTACAAAAAATAACAATGAAGTATTAGACTTGAAAAATCATTAAAGCGAATAGAACCTGGAGACTTTTGTACTCTGTAATAGCAACATTATATAATGATCAACTGTAAATCAATTAACTTTTATTAGCAATGCAAGTATCCAAGACAACTCCAAGGGACTCATAATGAAAAAAGCTATCCATTGCAATTGAAGGAACTGATAGCATCTAAATTCAGATTGAAGCATATCATTCTTCACTTCATTTCCAACACGAATTTTTCTCTAGCATTAAAGTAAATATGGAATTTTGTATTACATGATAGTATGTGTACAACCTACATTATATTACCTGCCATCTCAGGGAGGAGGGAGGTAATATGGATTACAAAACATCAGAAAATGATTAGTAAAATGTTATCTTCATGTAAACTGGAAACATTTTTAAAAACTATAAAAGCTCAAAAAAAGGAAAAATAATAGGATCAGAGATTCTAAAGCTAGAAAAGATCTCAGAGGTCATGTAGTCCAATCTTCTCTTTTTACAGAGGAGAAACTGAGGACAAGAAAGTTTATCACCAAGTCAAGAAAGACTGATTGAATATTTATATTCTTATAGGCACTATGCTGAACAATGAGGATAGACAAAAAGGCAAAAAATGAACCCTCTCCTCAAAGAGCTTATAATTGAATGGGGGAGACATAAATAACGAGGTACCTACAAGACTTATAAAGAATACAAAGAGGGCAATATGGGAAGGGAGACACTCACTAGTACCTGGGAAGACCAGGAAAGATGTGGTAGGATTTGAACTGAGTAAAGGAAACTAAGAGACTAAGATGAGATAGAATATCATTTCAGGAATAGGGGATAACCAATAAGAGGATGTAGACTAGAGATGGAAAATAGCATTTGAGAAGTTCTAGGTAGACTAGTATAGAAGGATTATAGAATTCATGGATGGGAATAAAGAATAGAGACTGAAAAAAGTCCAAAGTGACCAGGCTACCAGAAGTATTAAATGTCAAATATGGGATTTTATATTTGATCTTGCAGATAATATTGTAATGCAAAAGATGCAAGAGAGACTTTTGCTCTTGCAGGGGACCAACTGAAAACTTCTGGCAGTTAGGAGCCTTAGAATTCTGAGAGAAGTCAGTTGGTCCCTGAGGCTTGAACAGAGCTAAAGGACTAAGGAGAGCTCTGCTTGGTTTTCAGTTTTGGCCTGTGCTGTCTCTGGACAATTTGAACCTAGCTAATTTCTTTGGACCTCTCCCTGACATTCTACATATTATTTCCCTGTTTCCCTGCCTGCTTTCCTGGGACTCTGGGAGGCAGGGTGCCTTTTGGGTTTTTAGTGAATAGACTTTGTGGGTTTAGTTTTCCCCAATAGGCAAGTAGGACATCCTTGAATTCAAACTATCCCTTTAGTATTCCCTCTGCTCTAAGAGCAGCCAGATCTTCCCTGGCTGAGAGAAGCAGGTCCTTCTCGCAGTCTAATTCATTCCTGTGACCCTCCCCCATCTTGAGTTTCTCCCTAGTGGCTGTCAGAAACCCCAAACCCGTCTCTCCTTCCTGATAAACCCTGAACATTAATAAATCTCTTTGTTACCTAAGCAAACTCTCTCTAGAGAATCATTGTGTTGAAGAATTAGGCAAGGGTTGAAAGGGAAGGATTTATTCTCTTTACTTCTTGAGGGAAACTGGAGGCATCCATCTTGGGAGGAAGTAGTTGCTCAACGCTTCCTCCTGAATCCCTTCAGTTTCAGTGACAGTGAGGAACCTTGTGATTCCTCCTTTGAGGACTTGAGAAACTGACAAGAAAGCCCTCAAGTCAGATTCAAACCACTTCAGACTGGTCCTATTCCTTGTGTCTGTAGGAATACCTTTCTTGCGGCTCAGCCTATTTCCCCTCAGTATCCTCTGTCTCTAGTTTGGGTGTCTAGTCTGTGTTAGCTGTGAACACTTCACCCTGTACCCTTACCATTCTAATACCGACTTGTCCATTCCTCCCTAAACTCAGCCATCCCTTTTATTCCTCTCCTATTATCTCAATCACCTTACCCCTCTGTCACTCAGCAAGGGAAGGAGAGCACCCTCCAATTTTAGTGTACCCCCTTTTTATCCATTACAATATGGAGCCACTGGAATTCACTGTGCAGGGCAGGTATAATGATTTCTACTGAATGTGTGAGTGAAGAGGGAAAATCTTATGTAAAAGATGTTGTACAGGTAGAATGACAAGATTTGGCAATGGGTTAGATACTTGGTGTGAGAATAAGAAGTTGAGGAGTGTATAAACATTGTGAGTTTTGGTGAATGGAAACATTGTGGTAGTATCTACATGAATAGAAAAGTTCAGAAAGAGAGGAAGGGTTGAGAGGACATATAATGAGTTCTGTTTTGTGTATAATTTTTGTAAAATCCAAGATTAGAAAAAAAAAATTTTGAGAGAAATTTCAGGAAAAGAAGCTCGCTAACTCCCTGAATCAAGAAAAATAAACTGTTTGGAAAAGACTCCATAAAGAAATCTGTAGAAAGCATACACTGCATTGAAGATCCAGAATGAACTCTGGATATAATTAATTGAACTAAAGGGGGTTGAACACATTTATTCTGAATGTAAACTCATGCCAAAGAGGATTGTCCCTAAATTACTTTTTGTCAATGTGCCTACCTATCATTGGTTTTGCTCTCTCTCTTCTATTTTCCTCTTATCTCCAATTATTGTAATTTCCTTTCAGATAAGGCAATCTTGTATGTACTAGCTAGAAGATCTTTAGAGATATAAGCTAGTTATGTGAAATGATTCACTGGGGAGACTAGGCATGTAAATCTGGGAGATTTTAACATGCTTATCTCCCAATAGACTCACAAGGGGGATTGTGAAGAGAGAGTAAGACTCTTAGTTTATTTTTTAATCAATCAGCAAACTTTAATTTAATCAAATCAAGAACTTAAAGTACCCCTATTTAGTATCTAGCCAACCATTAAGTAAGAGAGTTCAGAAGTCACTTATTAGAGTAAACTCACACCTCCAAAGGCCATTGCCCTCAACCCCCCCCAACCCAGGCGGTGCTAGACAAATTGGGAGGCTATGACTGGTTCCCAAGAAGAGAGGAAGAGCCAAGAAGTGATGTGGAAAGAGGTATAAAGACCAAGTCCAAGAACTGATTCATTCTCTCTGCATTGGTGAACCTAGCTGGAGGAAGACTGGAAGCAGTCTCTTTGTCCTAGACTTGTCCTTGACTGGAGCTTTCTACACTGGAATGGCTTGCTGGGTGAATGACTTGGGCTTAAGGAAGAGGCTTGCATTGGTGGATTTCTGGCTGAAGATGCCATTGGGATTTCCACTTGGAGATCAGGACTTGAGGGAGCCCCGGCTTGGGGCTGAGTAGTGTGGTAGGCTAGACAAGGCTCTGTATCCTTCCCACATTTCCCACTCTCAATATCTCTATCTTGTTTTAAAATAAAAGCTGCTAATAGTCATTTTTGACTTAAGGGCTAATATTTTACAAACGGCGAACACAATCTTACTTTTATAACTCTTATAGTCAAACTCAATTCTAAATTTTACATTTGGATGTTTGAGTTTGAAATGCCTACGGAATATCTAATATGAGACGTTCAAAAGGCAGGTAGTGATATGTGACTGACTATGAGATATGAAAGAAAATAGAACTGTATATATAAATCTGGAAAGCAAAAGAATAGAGATGACAATTCCATCTGCTCTTGATATCATCAAGAAAGACAGTATAGGGTAGTGATATTTAACCTTTTTTTTGACATAGACCCCATCTGCTAAAACCTATGTATTCCTCATAATATTGTATTTTAGGTGCACAAAATAGATGTTAAATAATAATATACTTTGTTTACTAGCACAGTCCAGCAGTACATGCGATGAGTCCCCAAGATAAGTTTCAGAAGTATATATTTGTATACTGTATTAAGGTTTGTGAAGCATCATCCTCACATTAATTTATTGAGGTAAATAGTCATTTATAGTTTATAGCTAAAAAAATAGACACAGAGAAGAAAAAATGACTTACCCACAGTCATACAGCTACTATAAGCCCTGAGAAAGAAATTGAGGTCTTCAGAACCTGTGAAGACCTGTCTGCTTTACACTATTCTATGCAAAATTATTTCTTATAGAAGGAATAGTTCTAGAAATTATAGAAAAATGTTCTTGTAAAGATATCTTGAGAATTTACAAAATACTAGTTATTTTTTTAACATTTATTAATATTCATTTTTAACATGGGTACATGATTCATGCTCCACCTTTCCCCTTCAACCCCCCCCCCCGCGTCCCCCCCACCCTTGGCCGATGCGCGTTTCCACTAGTTTTGTCATGTGTCCTTGAACAAGACCAATTTCCAAATTGTTGGTAGTTGCATTGGT